>NW_027288517.1:0-300082 GCF_037038585.1 Patagioenas fasciata
TTTGTCCATGTGCACACACACGATTCCTCAGCGAAAACCATGCAGAAACCTTTCACGAGCACCCAGGGATGTGCACCCAGCACCACGTGCACGCACACGCAGCTAGAGAAAAGCACCTACCTTTTCACACACTGATGCCTAAGCAAACGCGTGGCCACACACACGCACACATCCGCAAGCGCGCCTACTCCCATCTACTGAGAGAAAGACGGACGAGCTCTTTGGTTGCTCTTCACAGGCTTGTCCCTGATCTATAGCTGAGGGCAAACACTTGTGTGCTTGTGGGAGAGCCTGTGTCTTTCCTGGAAGCGTTTGGGAGTTTTGCTCAGACGCGTGTTTCCTCAAGTTCAAGAATCAAGATCTAGGATACCTGCAGACAGGTGCCTGTTTGTGTGGAGACAGTCTGTTTGAAACTGTGTTCCTCAGCGCCCGCTCTTTCTCCCCGTCGCTCCACACGCCTGGGAGTCCCTTTCTTTCTCTCCACAAGCACGTGTGTTGACTTCGTCGCACATGTGCATCTGCACAAGCGTTGAGCTCAGCAGAGCGTGTCTCTTGACACTTGATGTGCGTTGGCTGTGTCTGCCTGCTCCAGTGAAGAGAGAAACGGGAAATCATCTTGGTAGAGGCAACAAAGCAAAAGCGAGGCAGGATTGACATCTGCTCAACAGAGACGGATTCCCTGCGCTGACACAGTTCACAGTTACACGAGAAGCAATCTGAGCGGTCCGTCGACCGGAGACGTGTTTCCCAAGAGGTCGTTTAGCGAGTGAACAGCAGTGTGCGCGACTTTCAGGAGTGTGCCTGGAAAGTGCCAGAATCACCAGGAGCATCTGTGCAAAAGCTGCTGCCTCTGTGACCGCATTGAGGCACGTTCGCGTGTCTGCGAGTATATAGACGGCTCTTTCGCGTTCACTCCGAGGGAAACGGTCCGCTATTGCTTCTGTGCGCACAGACGCGATTCCCTTGTCTCTTGCGAACACAGGGAACTCTGTGCATCCAAATCTACAGGCTAAGGACGCGTCTGCATATGTTTTGGTGAACAATCGAGTGTGCGTGTTCTGACAGCTGCCTCTATGCAGACGTCTCCACAGAGCCACTTCTGAATGCCCCGCAGCCCAGGACTGAATGGATACACTAACAAGTGCACCGGTGTGAGCAACCACATATGCAGAAGGACGTCTTTCATCTCACAGAAGCGCGAACGTCTTGGCGTTCAAGCACATGGCAGAAACAAGGTGTGAACAGATGAGCTGCTGCTATTTTCTCCGTTCGGCATGCTTCGTTGTAGCTCTCTTGCCGGTCGCCGGCTTAGCGGCTTGCTTTGCGCGACTAGCTCTGGGGAGAGAAGGAGATAGCGCCGGAAACCTCGCCTTTTGCCTTCTTCGGCGCTGGAACCTGGTTGCTGCGCCTTCTCTTTGTCCATGTGCACACACACGATTCCTCAGCGAAAACCATGCAGAAACCTTTCCACGAGCACCCAGGGATGTGCACCCAGCACCACGTGCACGCACACGCAGCTAGAGAAAAGCACCTACCTTTTCACACACTGATGCCTAAGCAAACGCGTGGCCACACACACGCACACATCCGCAAGCGCGCCTACTCCCATCTATTGAGGGAAAGACGGACGAGCTCTTTGGTTGCTCTTCACAGGCTTGTCCCTGATCTATAGCTGAGGGCAAACACTTGTGTGCTTGTGGAGAGCCTGTGTCTTTCCTGGAAGCGTTTGGGAGTTTTGCTCAGACGCGTGTTTCCTCAAGTTCAAGAATCAAGATCTAGGATACCTGCAGACAGGTGCCTGTTTGTGTGGAGACAGTCTGTTTGAAACTGTGTTCCTCAGCGCCCGCTCTTTCTCCCCGTCGCTCCACACGCCTGGGAGTCCCTTTCTTTCTCTCCACAAGCACGTGTGTTGACTTCGTCGCACATGTGCATCTGCACAAGCGTTGAGCTCAGCAGAGCGTGTCTCTTGACACTTGATGTGCGTTGGCTGTGTCTGCCTGCTCCAGTGAAGAGAGAAACGGGAAATCATCTTGGTAGAGGCAACAAAGCAAAAGCGAGGCAGGATTGACATCTGCTCAACAGAGACGGATTCCCTGCGCTGACACAGTTCACAGTTACACGAGAAGCAATCTGAGCGGTCCGTCGACCGGAGACGTGTTTCCCAAGAGGTCGTTTAGCGAGTGAACAGCAGTGTGCGCGACTTTCAGGAGTGTGCCTGGAAAGTGCCAGAATCACCAGGAGCATCTGTGCAAAAGCTGCTGCCTCTGTGACCGCATTGAGGCACGTTCGCGTGTCTGCGAGTATATAGACGGCTCTTTCGCGTTCACTCCGAGGGAAACGGTCCGCTATTGCTTCTGTGCGCACAGACGCGATTCCCTTGTCTCTTGCGAACACAGGGAACTCTGTGCATCCAAATCTACAGGCTAAGGACGCGTCTGCATATGTTTTGGTGAACAATCGAGTGTGCGTGTTCTGACAGCTGCCTCTATGCAGACGTCTCCACAGAGCCACTTCTGAATGCCCCGCAGCCAGGACTGAATGGATACACTAACAAGTGCACCGGTGTGAGCAACCACATATGCAGAAGGACGTCTTTCATCTCACAGAAGCGCGAACGTCTTGGCGTTCAAGCACATGGCAGAAACAAGGTGTGAACAGATGAGCTGCTGCTATTTTCTCCGTTCGGCATGCTTCGTTGTAGCTCTCTTGCCGGTCGCCGGCTTAGCGGCTTGCTTTGCGCGACTAGCTCTGGGGAGAGAAGGAGATAGCGCCGGAAACCTCGCCTTTTGCCTTCTTCGGCGCTGGAACCTGGTTGCTGCGCCTTCTCTTGTCCATGTGCACACACACGATTCCTCAGCGAAAACCATGCAGAAACCTTTCCACGAGCACCCAGGGATGTGCACCCAGCACCACGTGCACGCACACGCAGCTAGAGAAAAGCACCTACCTTTTCACACACTGATGCCTAAGCAAACGCGTGGCCACACACACGCACACATCCGCAAGCGCGCCTACTCCCATCTATTGAGGGAAAGACGGACGAGCTCTTTGGTTGCTCTTCACAGGCTTGTCCCTGATCTATAGCTGAGGGCAAACACTTGTGTGCTTGTGGGAGAGCCTGTGTCTTTCCTGGAAGCGTTTGGGAGTTTTGCTCAGACGCGTGTTTCCTCAAGTTCAAGAATCAAGATCTAGGATACCTGCAGACAGGTGCCTGTTTGTGTGGAGACAGTCTGTTTGAAACTGTGTTCCTCAGCGCCCGCCTCTTCTCCCCGTCGCTCCACACGCCTGGGAGTCCCTTTCTTTCTCTCCACAAGCACGTGTGTTGACTTCGTCGCACATGTGCATCTGCACAAGCGTTGAGCTCAGCAGAGCGTGTCTCTTGACACTTGATGTGCGTTGGCTGTGTCTGCCTGCTCCAGTGAAGAGAGAAACGGAAATCATCTTGGTAGAGGCAACAAAGCAAAAGCGAGGCAGGATTGACATCTGCTCAACAGAGACGGATTCCCTGCGCTGACACAGTTCACAGTTACACGAGAAGCAATCTGAGCGGTCCGTCGACCGGAGACGTGTTTCCCAAGAGGTCGTTTAGCGAGTGAACAGCAGTGTGCGCGACTTTCAGGAGTGTGCCTGGAAAGTGCCAGAATCACCAGGAGCATCTGTGCAAAAGCTGCTGCCTCTGTGACCGCATTGAGGCACGTTCGCGTGTCTGCGAGTATATAGACGGCTCTTTCGCGTTCACTCCGAGGGAAACGGTCCGCTATTGCTTCTGTGCGCACAGACGCGATTCCCTTGTCTCTTGCGAACACAGGGAACTCTGTGCATCCAAATCTACAGGCTAAGGACGCGTCTGCATATGTTTTGGTGAACAATCGAGTGTGCGTGTTCTGACAGCTGCCTCTATGCAGACGTCTCCACAGAGCCACTTCTGAATGCCCCGCAGCCCAGGACTGAATGGATACACTAACAAGTGCACCGGTGTGAGCAACCACATATGCAGAAGGACGTCTTTCATCTCACAGAAGCGCGAACGTCTTGGCGTTCAAGCACATGGCAGAAACAAGGTGTGAACAGATGAGCTGCTGCTATTTTCTCCGTTCGGCATGCTTCGTTGTAGCTCTCTTGCCGGTCGCCGGCTTAGCGGCTTGCTTTGCGCGACTAGCTCTGGGGAGAGAAGGAGATAGCGCCGGAAACCTCGCCTTTTGCCTTCTTCGGCGCTGGAACCTGGTTGCTGCGCCTTCTCTTTGTCCATGTGCACACACACGATTCCTCAGCGAAAACCATGCAGAAACCTTTCCACGAGCACCCAGGGATGTGCACCCAGCACCACGTGCACGCACACGCAGCTAGAGAAAAGCACCTACCTTTTCACACACTGATGCCTAAGCAAACGCGTGGCCACACACACGCACACATCCGCAAGCGCGCCTACTCCCATCTATTGAGGGAAAGACGGACGAGCTCTTTGGTTGCTCTTCACAGGCTTGTCCCTGATCTATAGCTGAGGGCAAACACTTGTGTGCTTGTGGGAGAGCCTGTGTCTTTCCTGGAAGCGTTTGGGAGTTTTGCTCAGACGCGTGTTTCCTCAAGTTCAAGAATCAAGATCTAGGATACCTGCAGACAGGTGCCTGTTTGTGTGGAGACAGTCTGTTTGAAACTGTGTTCCTCAGCGCCCGCTCTTTCTCCCCGTCGCTCCACACGCCTGGGAGTCCCTTTCTTTCTCTCCACAAGCACGTGTGTTGACTTCGTCGCACATGTGCATCTGCACAAGCGTTGAGCTCAGCAGAGCGTGTCTCTTGACACTTGATGTGCGTTGGCTGTGTCTGCCTGCTCCAGTGAAGAGAGAAACGGGAAATCATCTTGGTAGAGGCAACAAAGCAAAAGCGAGGCAGGATTGACATCTGCTCAACAGAGACGGATTCCCTGCGCTGACACAGTTCACAGTTACACGAGAAGCAATCTGAGCGGTCCGTCGACCGGAGACGTGTTTCCCAAGAGGTCGTTTAGCGAGTGAACAGCAGTGTGCGCGACTTTCAGGAGTGTGCCTGGAAAGTGCCAGAATCACCAGGAGCATCTGTGCAAAAGCTGCTGCCTCTGTGACCGCATTGAGGCACGTTCGCGTGTCTGCGAGTATATAGACGGCTCTTTCGCGTTCACTCCGAGGGAAACGGTCCGCTATTGCTTCTGTGCGCACAGACGCGATTCCCTTGTCTCTTGCGAACACAGGGAACTCTGTGCATCCAAATCTACAGGCTAAGGACGCGTCTGCATATGTTTTGGTGAACAATCGAGTGTGCGTGTTCTGACAGCTGCCTCTATGCAGACGTCTCCACAGAGCCACTTCTGAATGCCCCGCAGCCCAGGACTGAATGGATACACTAACAAGTGCACCGGTGTGAGCAACCACATATGCAGAAGGACGTCTTTCATCTCACAGAAGCGCGAACGTCTTGGCGTTCAAGCACATGGCAGAAACAAGGTGTGAACAGATGAGCTGCTGCTATTTTCTCCGTTCGGCATGCTTCGTTGTAGCTCTCTTGCCGGTCGCCGGCTTAGCGGCTTGCTTTGCGCGACTAGCTCTGGGGAGAGAAGGAGATAGCGCCGGAAACCTCGCCTTTTGCCTTCTTCGGCGCTGGAACCTGGTTGCTGCGCCTTCTCTTTGTCCATGTGCACACACACGATTCCTCAGCGAAAACCATGCAGAAACCTTTCCACGAGCACCCAGGGATGTGCACCCAGCACCACGTGCACGCACACGCAGCTAGAGAAAAGCACCTACCTTTTCACACACTGATGCCTAAGCAAACGCGTGGCCACACACACGCACACATCCGCAAGCGCGCCTACTCCCATCTATTGAGGGAAAGACGGACGAGCTCTTTGGTTGCTCTTCACAGGCTTGTCCCTGATCTATAGCTGAGGGCAAACACTTGTGTGCTTGTGGGAGAGCCTGTGTCTTTCCTGGAAGCGTTTGGGAGTTTTGCTCAGACGCGTGTTTCCTCAAGTTCAAGAATCAAGATCTAGGATACCTGCAGACAGGTGCCTGTTTGTGTGGAGACAGTCTGTTTGAAACTGTGTTCCTCAGCGCCCGCTCTTTCTCCCCGTCGCTCCACACGCCTGGGAGTCCCTTTCTTTCTCTCCACAAGCACGTGTGTTGACTTCGTCGCACATGTGCATCTGCACAAGCGTTGAGCTCAGCAGAGCGTGTCTCTTGACACTTGATGTGCGTTGGCTGTGTCTGCCTGCTCCAGTGAAGAGAGAAACGGGAAATCATCTTGGTAGAGGCAACAAAGCAAAAGCGAGGCAGGATTGACATCTGCTCAACAGAGACGGATTCCCTGCGCTGACACAGTTCACAGTTACACGAGAAGCAATCTGAGCGGTCCGTCGACCGGAGACGTGTTTCCCAAGAGGTCGTTTAGCGAGTGAACAGCAGTGTGCGCGACTTTCAGGAGTGTGCCTGGAAAGTGCCAGAATCACCAGGAGCATCTGTGCAAAAGCTGCTGCCTCTGTGACCGCATTGAGGCACGTTCGCGTGTCTGCGAGTATATAGACGGCTCTTTCGCGTTCACTCCGAGGGAAACGGTCCGCTATTGCTTCTGTGCGCACAGACGCGATTCCCTTGTCTCTTGCGAACACAGGGAACTCTGTGCATCCAAATCTACAGGCTAAGGACGCGTCTGCATATGTTTTGGTGAACAATCGAGTGTGCGTGTTCTGACAGCTGCCTCTATGCAGACGTCTCCACAGAGCCACTTCTGAATGCCCCGCAGCCCAGGACTGAATGGATACACTAACAAGTGCACCGGTGTGAGCAACCACATATGCAGAAGGACGTCTTTCATCTCACAGAAGCGCGAACGTCTTGGCGTTCAAGCACATGGCAGAAACAAGGTGTGAACAGATGAGCTGCTGCTATTTTCTCCGTTCGGCATGCTTCGTTGTAGCTCTCTTGCCGGTCGCCGGCTTAGCGGCTTGCTTTGCGCGACTAGCTCTGGGGAGAGAAGGAGATAGCGCCGGAAACCTCGCCTTTTGCCTTCTTCGGCGCTGGAACCTGGTTGCTGCGCCTTCTCTTTGTCCATGTGCACACACACGATTCCTCAGCGAAAACCATGCAGAAACCTTTCCACGAGCACCCAGGGATGTGCACCCAGCACCACGTGCACGCACACGCAGCTAGAGAAAAGCACCTACCTTTTCACACACTGATGCCTAAGCAAACGCGTGGCCACACACACGCACACATCCGCAAGCGCGCCTACTCCCATCTATTGAGGGAAAGACGGACGAGCTCTTTGGTTGCTCTTCACAGGCTTGTCCCTGATCTATAGCTGAGGGCAAACACTTGTGTGCTTGTGGGAGAGCCTGTGTCTTTCCTGGAAGCGTTTGGGAGTTTTGCTCAGACGCGTGTTTCCTCAAGTTCAAGAATCAAGATCTAGGATACCTGCAGACAGGTGCCTGTTTGTGTGGAGACAGTCTGTTTGAAACTGTGTTCCTCAGCGCCCGCTCTTTCTCCCCGTCGCTCCACACGCCTGGGAGTCCCTTTCTTTCTCTCCACAAGCACGTGTGTTGACTTCGTCGCACATGTGCATCTGCACAAGCGTTGAGCTCAGCAGAGCGTGTCTCTTGACACTTGATGTGCGTTGGCTGTGTCTGCCTGCTCCAGTGAAGAGAGAAACGGGAAATCATCTTGGTAGAGGCAACAAAGCAAAAGCGAGGCAGGATTGACATCTGCTCAACAGAGACGGATTCCCTGCGCTGACACAGTTCACAGTTACACGAGAAGCAATCTGAGCGGTCCGTCGACCGGAGACGTGTTTCCCAAGAGGTCGTTTAGCGAGTGAACAGCAGTGTGCGCGACTTTCAGGAGTGTGCCTGGAAAGTGCCAGAATCACCAGGAGCATCTGTGCAAAAGCTGCTGCCTCTGTGACCGCATTGAGGCACGTTCGCGTGTCTGCGAGTATATAGACGGCTCTTTCGCGTTCACTCCGAGGGAAACGGTCCGCTATTGCTTCTGTGCGCACAGACGCGATTCCCTTGTCTCTTGCGAACACAGGGAACTCTGTGCATCCAAATCTACAGGCTAAGGACGCGTCTGCATATGTTTTGGTGAACAATCGAGTGTGCGTGTTCTGACAGCTGCCTCTATGCAGACGTCTCCACAGAGCCACTTCTGAATGCCCCGCAGCCCAGGACTGAATGGATACACTAACAAGTGCACCGGTGTGAGCAACCACATATGCAGAAGGACGTCTTTCATCTCACAGAAGCGCGAACGTCTTGGCGTTCAAGCACATGGCAGAAACAAGGTGTGAACAGATGAGCTGCTGCTATTTTCTCCGTTCGGCATGCTTCGTTGTAGCTCTCTTGCCGGTCGCCGGCTTAGCGGCTTGCTTTGCGCGACTAGCTCTGGGGAGAGAAGGAGATAGCGCCGGAAACCTCGCCTTTTGCCTTCTTCGGCGCTGGAACCTGGTTGCTGCGCCTTCTCTTTGTCCATGTGCACACACACGATTCCTCAGCGAAAACCATGCAGAAACCTTTCCACGAGCACCCAGGGATGTGCACCCAGCACCACGTGCACGCACACGCAGCTAGAGAAAAGCACCTACCTTTTCACACTCTGATGCCTAAGCAAACGCGTGGCCACACACACGCACACATCCGCAAGCGCGCCTACTCCCATCTATTGAGGGAAAGACGGACGAGCTCTTTGGTTGCTCTTCACAGGCTTGTCCCTGATCTATAGCTGAGGGCAAACACTTGTGTGCTTGTGGGAGAGCCTGTGTCTTTCCTGGAAGCGTTTGGGAGTTTTGCTCAGACGCGTGTTTCCTCAAGTTCAAGAATCAAGATCTAGGATACCTGCAGACAGGTGCCTGTTTGTGTGGAGACAGTCTGTTTGAAACTGTGTTCCTCAGCGCCCGCTCTTTCTCCCCGTCGCTCCACACGCCTGGGAGTCCCTTTCTTTCTCTCCACAAGCACGTGTGTTGACTTCGTCGCACATGTGCATCTGCACAAGCGTTGAGCTCAGCAGAGCGTGTCTCTTGACACTTGATGTGCGTTGGCTGTGTCTGCCTGCTCCAGTGAAGAGAGAAACGGGAAATCATCTTGGTAGAGGCAACAAAGCAAAAGCGAGGCAGGATTGACATCTGCTCAACAGAGACGGATTCCCTGCGCTGACACAGTTCACAGTTACACGAGAAGCAATCTGAGCGGTCCGTCGACCGGAGACGTGTTTCCCAAGAGGTCGTTTAGCGAGTGAACAGCAGTGTGCGCGACTTTCAGGAGTGTGCCTGGAAAGTGCCAGAATCACCAGGAGCATCTGTGCAAAAGCTGCTGCCTCTGTGACCGCATTGAGGCACGTTCGCGTGTCTGCGAGTATATAGACGGCTCTTTCGCGTTCACTCCGAGGGAAACGGTCCGCTATTGCTTCTGTGCGCACAGACGCGATTCCCTTGTCTCTTGCGAACACAGGGAACTCTGTGCATCCAAATCTACAGGCTAAGGACGCGTCTGCATATGTTTTGGTGAACAATCGAGTGTGCGTGTTCTGACAGCTGCCTCTATGCAGACGTCTCCACAGAGCCACTTCTGAATGCCCCGCAGCCCAGGACTGAATGGATACACTAACAAGTGCACCGGTGTGAGCAACCACATATGCAGAAGGACGTCTTTCATCTCACAGAAGCGCGAACGTCTTGGCGTTCAAGCACATGGCAGAAACAAGGTGTGAACAGATGAGCTGCTGCTATTTTCTCCGTTCGGCATGCTTCGTTGTAGCTCTCTTGCCGGTCGCCGGCTTAGCGGCTTGCTTTGCGCGACTAGCTCTGGGGAGAGAAGGAGATAGCGCCGGAAACCTCGCCTTTTGCCTTCTTCGGCGCTGGAACCTGGTTGCTGCGCCTTCTCTTTGTCCATGTGCACACACACGATTCCTCAGCGAAAACCATGCAGAAACCTTTCCACGAGCACCCAGGGATGTGCACCCAGCACCACGTGCACGCACACGCAGCTAGAGAAAAGCACCTACCTTTTCACACACTGATGCCTAAGCAAACGCGTGGCCACACACACGCACACATCCGCAAGCGCGCCTACTCCCATCTATTGAGGGAAAGACGGACGAGCTCTTTGGTTGCTCTTCACAGGCTTGTCCCTGATCTATAGCTGAGGGCAAACACTTGTGTGCTTGTGGGAGAGCCTGTGTCTTTCCTGGAAGCGTTTGGGAGTTTTGCTCAGACGCGTGTTTCTTCAAGTTCAAGAATCAAGATCTAGGATACCTGCAGACAGGTGCCTGTTTGTGTGGAGACAGTCTGTTTGAAACTGTGTTCCTCAGCGCCCGCTCTTTCTCCCCGTCGCTCCACACGCCTGGGAGTCCCTTTCTTTCTCTCCACAAGCACGTGTGTTGACTTCGTCGCACATGTGCATCTGCACAAGCGTTGAGCTCAGCAGAGCGTGTCTCTTGACACTTGATGTGCGTTGGCTGTGTCTGCCTGCTCCAGTGAAGAGAGAAACGGGAAATCATCTTGGTAGAGGCAACAAAGCAAAAGCGAGGCAGGATTGACATCTGCTCAACAGAGACGGATTCCCTGCGCTGACACAGTTCACAGTTACACGAGAAGCAATCTGAGCGGTCCGTCGACCGGAGACGTGTTTCCCAAGAGGTCGTTTAGCGAGTGAACAGCAGTGTGCGCGACTTTCAGGAGTGTGCCTGGAAAGTGCCAGAATCACCAGGAGCATCTGTGCAAAAGCTGCTGCCTCTGTGACCGCATTGAGGCACGTTCGCGTGTCTGCGAGTATATAGACGGCTCTTTCGCGTTCACTCCGAGGGAAACGGTCCGCTATTGCTTCTGTGCGCACAGACGCGATTCCCTTGTCTCTTGCGAACACAGGGAACTCTGTGCATCCAAATCTACAGGCTAAGGACGCGTCTGCATATGTTTTGGTGAACAATCGAGTGTGCGTGTTCTGACAGCTGCCTCTATGCAGACGTCTCCACAGAGCCACTTCTGAATGCCCCGCAGCCCAGGACTGAATGGATACACTAACAAGTGCACCGGTGTGAGCAACCACATATGCAGAAGGACGTCTTTCATCTCACAGAAGCGCGAACGTCTTGGCGTTCAAGCACATGGCAGAAACAAGGTGTGAACAGATGAGCTGCTGCTATTTTCTCCGTTCGGCATGCTTCGTTGTAGCTCTCTTGCCGGTCGCCGGCTTAGCGGCTTGCTTTGCGCGACTAGCTCTGGGGAGAGAAGGAGATAGCGCCGGAAACCTCGCCTTTTGCCTTCTTCGGCGCTGGAACCTGGTTGCTGCGCCTTCTCTTTGTCCATGTGCACACACACGATTCCTCAGCGAAAACCATGCAGAAACCTTTCCACGAGCACCCAGGGATGTGCACCCAGCACCACGTGCACGCACACGCAGCTAGAGAAAAGCACCTACCTTTTCACACACTGATGCCTAAGCAAACGCGTGGCCACACACACGCACACATCCGCAAGCGCGCCTACTCCCATCTATTGAGGGAAAGACGGACGAGCTCTTTGGTTGCTCTTCACAGGCTTGTCCCTGATCTATAGCTGAGGGCAAACACTTGTGTGCTTGTGGGAGAGCCTGTGTCTTTCCTGGAAGCGTTTGGGAGTTTTGCTCAGACGCGTGTTTCCTCAAGTTCAAGAATCAAGATCTAGGATACCTGCAGACAGGTGCCTGTTTGTGTGGAGACAGTCTGTTTGAAACTGTGTTCCTCAGCGCCCGCTCTTTCTCCCCGTCGCTCCACACGCCTGGGAGTCCCTTTCTTTCTCTCCACAAGCACGTGTGTTGACTTCGTCGCACATGTGCATCTGCACAAGCGTTGAGCTCAGCAGAGCGTGTCTCTTGACACTTGATGTGCGTTGGCTGTGTCTGCCTGCTCCAGTGAAGAGAGAAACGGGAAATCATCTTGGTAGAGGCAACAAAGCAAAAGCGAGGCAGGATTGACATCTGCTCAACAGAGACGGATTCCCTGCGCTGACACAGTTCACAGTTACACGAGAAGCAATCTGAGCGGTCCGTCGACCGGAGACGTGTTTCCCAAGAGGTCGTTTAGCGAGTGAACAGCAGTGTGCGCGACTTTCAGGAGTGTGCCTGGAAAGTGCCAGAATCACCAGGAGCATCTGTGCAAAAGCTGCTGCCTCTGTGACCGCATTGAGGCACGTTCGCGTGTCTGCGAGTATATAGACGGCTCTTTCGCGTTCACTCCGAGGGAAACGGTCCGCTATTGCTTCTGTGCGCACAGACGCGATTCCCTTGTCTCTTGCGAACACAGGGAACTCTGTGCATCCAAATCTACAGGCTAAGGACGCGTCTGCATATGTTTTGGTGAACAATCGAGTGTGCGTGTTCTGACAGCTGCCTCTATGCAGACGTCTCCACAGAGCCACTTCTGAATGCCCCGCAGCCCAGGACTGAATGGATACACTAACAAGTGCACCGGTGTGAGCAACCACATATGCAGAAGGACGTCTTTCATCTCACAGAAGCGCGAACGTCTTGGCGTTCAAGCACATGGCAGAAACAAGGTGTGAACAGATGAGCTGCTGCTATTTTCTCCGTTCGGCATGCTTCGTTGTAGCTCTCTTGCCGGTCGCCGGCTTAGCGGCTTGCTTTGCGCGACTAGCTCTGGGGAGAGAAGGAGATAGCGCCGGAAACCTCGCCTTTTGCCTTCTTCGGCGCTGGAACCTGGTTGCTGCGCCTTCTCTTTGTCCATGTGCACACACACGATTCCTCAGCGAAAACCATGCAGAAACCTTTCCACGAGCACCCAGGGATGTGCACCCAGCACCACGTGCACGCACACGCAGCTAGAGAAAAGCACCTACCTTTTCACACACTGATGCCTAAGCAAACGCGTGGCCACACACACGCACACATCCGCAAGCGCGCCTACTCCCATCTATTGAGGGAAAGACGGACGAGCTCTTTGGTTGCTCTTCACAGGCTTGTCCCTGATCTATAGCTGAGGGCAAACACTTGTGTGCTTGTGGGAGAGCCTGTGTCTTTCCTGGAAGCGTTTGGGAGTTTTGCTCAGACGCGTGTTTCCTCAAGTTCAAGAATCAAGATCTAGGATACCTGCAGACAGGTGCCTGTTTGTGTGGAGACAGTCTGTTTGAAACTGTGTTCCTCAGCGCCCGCTCTTTCTCCCCGTCGCTCCACACGCCTGGGAGTCCCTTTCTTTCTCTCCACAAGCACGTGTGTTGACTTCGTCGCACATGTGCATCTGCACAAGCGTTGAGCTCAGCAGAGCGTGTCTCTTGACACTTGATGTGCGTTGGCTGTGTCTGCCTGCTCCAGTGAAGAGAGAAACGGGAAATCATCTTGGTAGAGGCAACAAAGCAAAAGCGAGGCAGGATTGACATCTGCTCAACAGAGACGGATTCCCTGCGCTGACACAGTTCACAGTTACACGAGAAGCAATCTGAGCGGTCCGTCGACCGGAGACGTGTTTCCCAAGAGGTCGTTTAGCGAGTGAACAGCAGTGTGCGCGACTTTCAGGAGTGTGCCTGGAAAGTGCCAGAATCACCAGGAGCATCTGTGCAAAAGCTGCTGCCTCTGTGACCGCATTGAGGCACGTTCGCGTGTCTGCGAGTATATAGACGGCTCTTTCGCGTTCACTCCGAGGGAAACGGTCCGCTATTGCTTCTGTGCGCACAGACGCGATTCCCTTGTCTCTTGCGAACACAGGGAACTCTGTGCATCCAAATCTACAGGCTAAGGACGCGTCTGCATATGTTTTGGTGAACAATCGAGTGTGCGTGTTCTGACAGCTGCCTCTATGCAGACGTCTCCACAGAGCCACTTCTGAATGCCCCGCAGCCCAGGACTGAATGGATACACTAACAAGTGCACCGGTGTGAGCAACCACATATGCAGAAGGACGTCTTTCATCTCACAGAAGCGCGAACGTCTTGGCGTTCAAGCACATGGCAGAAACAAGGTGTGAACAGATGAGCTGCTGCTATTTTCTCCGTTCGGCATGCTTCGTTGTAGCTCTCTTGCCGGTCGCCGGCTTAGCGGCTTGCTTTGCGCGACTAGCTCTGGGGAGAGAAGGAGATAGCGCCGGAAACCTCGCCTTTTGCCTTCTTCGGCGCTGGAACCTGGTTGCTGCGCCTTCTCTTTGTCCATGTGCACACACACGATTCCTCAGCGAAAACCATGCAGAAACCTTTCCACGAGCACCCAGGGATGTGCACCCAGCACCACGTGCACGCACACGCAGCTAGAGAAAAGCACCTACCTTTTCACACACTGATGCCTAAGCAAACGCGTGGCCACACACACGCACACATCCGCAAGCGCGCCTACTCCCATCTATTGAGGGAAAGACGGACGAGCAACGTCCTGACAGGCTTGAGGGGAAAACCGTCCGTTGACGGTTGGCGTACTGCACGCCCGCCTACGGGGCTGCAGGGGAATCCACATTTGGAAGGTACCTGAAGATGTGTGCCTGTTCTTGGAGCTCCGCTAGTAGGGTAGCAAAGACACTCGTAGGCAGTACTGAATGCTGCTCCGTGCTACTTCTCCTCCGCTGGCAAATGCTTCACAGTCGCCCTAGGAAAGACGTTTAACAATCGATCTCCAAGAGGAACGAAACACATGATGCCATAAGGCGAAAGAATAGCAGGGCATCTCTTCACAGGCTTGTCCCTGATCTATAGCTGAGGGCAAACACTTGTGTGCTTGTGGGAGAGCCTGTGTCTTTCCTGGAAGCGTTTGGGAGTTTTGCTCAGACGCGTGTTTCCTCAAGTTCAAGAATCAAGATCTAGGATACCTGCAGACAGGTGCCTGTTTGTGTGGAGACAGTCTGTTTGAAACTGTGTTCCTCAGCGCCCGCTCTTTCTCCCCGTCGCTCCACACGCCTGGGAGTCCCTTTCTTTCTCTCCACAAGCACGTGTGTTGACTTCGTCGCACATGTGCATCTGCACAAGCGTTGAGCTCAGCAGAGCGTGTCTCTTGACACTTGATGTGCGTTGGCTGTGTCTGCCTGCTCCAGTGAAGAGAGAAACGGGAAATCATCTTGGTAGAGGCAACAAAGCAAAAGCGAGGCAGGATTGACATCTGCTCAACAGAGACGGATTCCCTGCGCTGACACAGTTCACAGTTACACGAGAAGCAATCTGAGCGGTCCGTCGACCGGAGACGTGTTTCCCAAGAGGTCGTTTAGCGAGTGAACAGCAGTGTGCGCGACTTTCAGGAGTGTGCCTGGAAAGTGCCAGAATCACCAGGAGCATCTGTGCAAAAGCTGCTGCCTCTGTGACCGCATTGAGGCACGTTCGCGTGTCTGCGAGTATATAGACGGCTCTTTCGCGTTCACTCCGAGGGAAACGGTCCGCTATTGCTTCTGTGCGCACAGACGCGATTCCCTTGTCTCTTGCGAACACAGGGAACTCTGTGCATCCAAATCTACAGGCTAAGGACGCGTCTGCATATGTTTTGGTGAACAATCGAGTGTGCGTGTTCTGACAGCTGCCTCTATGCAGACGTCTCCACAGAGCCACTTCTGAATGCCCCGCAGCCCAGGACTGAATGGATACACTAACAAGTGCACCGGTGTGAGCAACCACATATGCAGAAGGACGTCTTTCATCTCACAGAAGCGCGAACGTCTTGGCGTTCAAGCACATGGCAGAAACAAGGTGTGAACAGATGAGCTGCTGCTATTTTCTCCGTTCGGCATGCTTCGTTGTAGCTCTCTTGCCGGTCGCCGGCTTAGCGGCTTGCTTTGCGCGACTAGCTCTGGGGAGAGAAGGAGATAGCGCCGGAAACCTCGCCTTTTGCCTTCTTCGGCGCTGGAACCTGGTTGCTGCGCCTTCTCTTTGTCCATGTGCACACACACGATTCCTCAGCGAAAACCATGCAGAAACCTTTCCACGAGCACCCAGGGATGTGCACCCAGCACCACGTGCACGCACACGCAGCTAGAGAAAAGCACCTACCTTTTCACACACTGATGCCTAAGCAAACGCGTGGCCACACACACGCACACATCCGCAAGCGCGCCTACTCCCATCTATTGAGGGAAAGACGGACGAGCTCTTTGGTTGCTCTTCACAGGCTTGTCCCTGATCTATAGCTGAGGGCAAACACTTGTGTGCTTGTGGGAGAGCCTGTGTCTTTCCTGGAAGCGTTTGGGAGTTTTGCTCAGACGCGTGTTTCCTCAAGTTCAAGAATCAAGATCTAGGATACCTGCAGACAGGTGCCTGTTTGTGTGGAGACAGTCTGTTTGAAACTGTGTTCCTCAGCGCCCGCTCTTTCTCCCCGTCGCTCCACACGCCTGGGAGTCCCTTTCTTTCTCTCCACAAGCACGTGTGTTGACTTCGTCGCACATGTGCATCTGCACAAGCGTTGAGCTCAGCAGAGCGTGTCTCTTGACACTTGATGTGCGTTGGCTGTGTCTGCCTGCTCCAGTGAAGAGAGAAACGGGAAATCATCTTGGTAGAGGCAACAAAGCAAAAGCGAGGCAGGATTGACATCTGCTCAACAGAGACGGATTCCCTGCGCTGACACAGTTCACAGTTACACGAGAAGCAATCTGAGCGGTCCGTCGACCGGAGACGTGTTTCCCAAGAGGTCGTTTAGCGAGTGAACAGCAGTGTGCGCGACTTTCAGGAGTGTGCCTGGAAAGTGCCAGAATCACCAGGAGCATCTGTGCAAAAGCTGCTGCCTCTGTGACCGCATTGAGGCACGTTCGCGTGTCTGCGAGTATATAGACGGCTCTTTCGCGTTCACTCCGAGGGAAACGGTCCGCTATTGCTTCTGTGCGCACAGACGCGATTCCCTTGTCTCTTGCGAACACAGGGAACTCTGTGCATCCAAATCTACAGGCTAAGGACGCGTCTGCATATGTTTTGGTGAACAATCGAGTGTGCGTGTTCTGACAGCTGCCTCTATGCAGACGTCTCCACAGAGCCACTTCTGAATGCCCCGCAGCCCAGGACTGAATGGATACACTAACAAGTGCACCGGTGTGAGCAACCACATATGCAGAAGGACGTCTTTCATCTCACAGAAGCGCGAACGTCTTGGCGTTCAAGCACATGGCAGAAACAAGGTGTGAACAGATGAGCTGCTGCTATTTTCTCCGTTCGGCATGCTTCGTTGTAGCTCTCTTGCCGGTCGCCGGCTTAGCGGCTTGCTTTGCGCGACTAGCTCTGGGGAGAGAAGGAGATAGCGCCGGAAACCTCGCCTTTTGCCTTCTTCGGCGCTGGAACCTGGTTGCTGCGCCTTCTCTTTGTCCATGTGCACACACACGATTCCTCAGCGAAAACCATGCAGAAACCTTTCCACGAGCACCCAGGGATGTGCACCCAGCACCACGTGCACGCACACGCAGCTAGAGAAAAGCACCTACCTTTTCACACACTGATGCCTAAGCAAACGCGTGGCCACACACACGCACACATCCGCAAGCGCGCCTACTCCCATCTATTGAGGGAAAGACGGACGAGCTCTTTGGTTGCTCTTCACAGGCTTGTCCCTGATCTATAGCTGAGGGCAAACACTTGTGTGCTTGTGGGAGAGCCTGTGTCTTTCCTGGAAGCGTTTGGGAGTTTTGCTCAGACGCGTGTTTCCTCAAGTTCAAGAATCAAGATCTAGGATACCTGCAGACAGGTGCCTGTTTGTGTGGAGACAGTCTGTTTGAAACTGTGTTCCTCAGCGCCCGCTCTTTCTCCCCGTCGCTCCACACGCCTGGGAGTCCCTTTCTTTCTCTCCACAAGCACGTGTGTTGACTTCGTCGCACATGTGCATCTGCACAAGCGTTGAGCTCAGCAGAGCGTGTCTCTTGACACTTGATGTGCGTTGGCTGTGTCTGCCTGCTCCAGTGAAGAGAGAAACGGGAAATCATCTTGGTAGAGGCAACAAAGCAAAAGCGAGGCAGGATTGACATCTGCTCAACAGAGACGGATTCCCTGCGCTGACACAGTTCACAGTTACACGAGAAGCAATCTGAGCGGTCCGTCGACCGGAGACGTGTTTCCCAAGAGGTCGTTTAGCGAGTGAACAGCAGTGTGCGCGACTTTCAGGAGTGTGCCTGGAAAGTGCCAGAATCACCAGGAGCATCTGTGCAAAAGCTGCTGCCTCTGTGACCGCATTGAGGCACGTTCGCGTGTCTGCGAGTATATAGACGGCTCTTTCGCGTTCACTCCGAGGGAAACGGTCCGCTATTGCTTCTGTGCGCACAGACGCGATTCCCTTGTCTCTTGCGAACACAGGGAACTCTGTGCATCCAAATCTACAGGCTAAGGACGCGTCTGCATATGTTTTGGTGAACAATCGAGTGTGCGTGTTCTGACAGCTGCCTCTATGCAGACGTCTCCACAGAGCCACTTCTGAATGCCCCGCAGCCCAGGACTGAATGGATACACTAACAAGTGCACCGGTGTGAGCAACCACATATGCAGAAGGACGTCTTTCATCTCACAGAAGCGCGAACGTCTTGGCGTTCAAGCACATGGCAGAAACAAGGTGTGAACAGATGAGCTGCTGCTATTTTCTCCGTTCGGCATGCTTCGTTGTAGCTCTCTTGCCGGTCGCCGGCTTAGCGGCTTGCTTTGCGCGACTAGCTCTGGGGAGAGAAGGAGATAGCGCCGGAAACCTCGCCTTTTGCCTTCTTCGGCGCTGGAACCTGGTTGCTGCGCCTTCTCTTTGTCCATGTGCACACACACGATTCCTCAGCGAAAACCATGCAGAAACCTTTCCACGAGCACCCAGGGATGTGCACCCAGCACCACGTGCACGCACACGCAGCTAGAGAAAAGCACCTACCTTTTCACACACTGAAGCCTAAGCAAACGCGTGGCCACACACACGCACACATCCGCAAGCGCGCCTACTCCCATCTATTGAGGGAAAGACGGACGAGCAACGTCCTGACAGGCTTGAGGGGAAAACCGTCCGTTGACGGTTGGCGTACTGCACGCCCGCCTACGGGGCTGCAGGGGAATCCACATTTGGAAGGTACCTGAAGATGTGTGCCTGTTCTTGGAGCTCCGCTAGTAGGGTAGCAAAGACACTCGTAGGCAGTACTGAATGCTGCTCCGTGCTACTTCTCCTCCGCTGGCAAATGCTTCACAGTCGCCCTAGGAAAGACGTTTAACAATCGATCTCCAAGAGGAACGAAACACATGATGCCATAAGGCGAAAGAATAGCAGGGCATCTCTTCACAGGCTTGTCCCTGATCTATAGCTGAGGGCAAACACTTGTGTGCTTGTGGGAGAGCCTGTGTCTTTCCTGGAAGCGTTTGGGAGTTTTGCTCAGACGCGTGTTTCCTCAAGTTCAAGAATCAAGATCTAGGATACCTGCAGACAGGTGCCTGTTTGTGTGGAGACAGTCTGTTTGAAACTGTGTTCCTCAGCGCCCGCTCTTTCTCCCCGTCGCTCCACACGCCTGGGAGTCCCTTTCTTTCTCTCCACAAGCACGTGTGTTGACTTCGTCGCACATGTGCATCTGCACAAGCGTTGAGCTCAGCAGAGCGTGTCTCTTGACACTTGATGTGCGTTGGCTGTGTCTGCCTGCTCCAGTGAAGAGAGAAACGGGAAATCATCTTGGTAGAGGCAACAAAGCAAAAGCGAGGCAGGATTGACATCTGCTCAACAGAGACGGATTCCCTGCGCTGACACAGTTCACAGTTACACGAGAAGCAATCTGAGCGGTCCGTCGACCGGAGACGTGTTTCCCAAGAGGTCGTTTAGCGAGTGAACAGCAGTGTGCGCGACTTTCAGGAGTGTGCCTGGAAAGTGCCAGAATCACCAGGAGCATCTGTGCAAAAGCTGCTGCCTCTGTGACCGCATTGAGGCACGTTCGCGTGTCTGCGAGTATATAGACGGCTCTTTCGCGTTCACTCCGAGGGAAACGGTCCGCTATTGCTTCTGTGCGCACAGACGCGATTCCCTTGTCTCTTGCGAACACAGGGAACTCTGTGCATCCAAATCTACAGGCTAAGGACGCGTCTGCATATGTTTTGGTGAACAATCGAGTGTGCGTGTTCTGACAGCTGCCTCTATGCAGACGTCTCCACAGAGCCACTTCTGAATGCCCCGCAGCCCAGGACTGAATGGATACACTAACAAGTGCACCGGTGTGAGCAACCACATATGCAGAAGGACGTCTTTCATCTCACAGAAGCGCGAACGTCTTGGCGTTCAAGCACATGGCAGAAACAAGGTGTGAACAGATGAGCTGCTGCTATTTTCTCCGTTCGGCATGCTTCGTTGTAGCTCTCTTGCCGGTCGCCGGCTTAGCGGCTTGCTTTGCGCGACTAGCTCTGGGGAGAGAAGGAGATAGCGCCGGAAACCTCGCCTTTTGCCTTCTTCGGCGCTGGAACCTGGTTGCTGCGCCTTCTCTTTGTCCATGTGCACACACACGATTCCTCAGCGAAAACCATGCAGAAACCTTTCCACGAGCACCCAGGGATGTGCACCCAGCACCACGTGCACGCACACGCAGCTAGAGAAAAGCACCTACCTTTTCACACACTGATGCCTAAGCAAACGCGTGGCCACACACACGCACACATCCGCAAGCGCGCCTACTCCCATCTACTGAGAGAAAGACGGACGAGCTCTTTGGTTGCTCTTCACAGGCTTGTCCCTGATCTATAGCTGAGGGCAAACACTTGTGTGCTTGTGGGAGAGCCTGTGTCTTTCCTGGAAGCGTTTGGGAGTTTTGCTCAGACGCGTGTTTCCTCAAGTTCAAGAATCAAGATCTAGGATACCTGCAGACAGGTGCCTGTTTGTGTGGAGACAGTCTGTTTGAAACTGTGTTCCTCAGCGCCCGCTCTTTCTCCCCGTCGCTCCACACGCCTGGGAGTCCCTTTCTTTCTCTCCACAAGCACGTGTGTTGACTTCGTCGCACATGTGCATCTGCACAAGCGTTGAGCTCAGCAGAGCGTGTCTCTTGACACTTGATGTGCGTTGGCTGTGTCTGCCTGCTCCAGTGAAGAGAGAAACGGGAAATCATCTTGGTAGAGGCAACAAAGCAAAAGCGAGGCAGGATTGACATCTGCTCAACAGAGACGGATTCCCTGCGCTGACACAGTTCACAGTTACACGAGAAGCAATCTGAGCGGTCCGTCGACCGGAGACGTGTTTCCCAAGAGGTCGTTTAGCGAGTGAACAGCAGTGTGCGCGACTTTCAGGAGTGTGCCTGGAAAGTGCCAGAATCACCAGGAGCATCTGTGCAAAAGCTGCTGCCTCTGTGACCGCATTGAGGCACGTTCGCGTGTCTGCGAGTATATAGACGGCTCTTTCGCGTTCACTCCGAGGGAAACGGTCCGCTATTGCTTCTGTGCGCACAGACGCGATTCCCTTGTCTCTTGCGAACACAGGGAACTCTGTGCATCCAAATCTACAGGCTAAGGACGCGTCTGCATATGTTTTGGTGAACAATCGAGTGTGCGTGTTCTGACAGCTGCCTCTATGCAGACGTCTCCACAGAGCCACTTCTGAATGCCCCGCAGCCCAGGACTGAATGGATACACTAACAAGTGCACCGGTGTGAGCAACCACATATGCAGAAGGACGTCTTTCATCTCACAGAAGCGCGAACGTCTTGGCGTTCAAGCACATGGCAGAAACAAGGTGTGAACAGATGAGCTGCTGCTATTTTCTCCGTTCGGCATGCTTCGTTGTAGCTCTCTTGCCGGTCGCCGGCTTAGCGGCTTGCTTTGCGCGACTAGCTCTGGGGAGAGAAGGAGATAGCGCCGGAAACCTCGCCTTTTGCCTTCTTCGGCGCTGGAACCTGGTTGCTGCGCCTTCTCTTTGTCCATGTGCACACACACGATTCCTCAGCGAAAACCATGCAGAAACCTTTCCACGAGCACCCAGGGATGTGCACCCAGCACCACGTGCACGCACACGCAGCTAGAGAAAAGCACCTACCTTTTCACACACTGATGCCTAAGCAAACGCGTGGCCACACACACGCACACATCCGCAAGCGCGCCTACTCCCATCTATTGAGGGAAAGACGGACGAGCTCTTTGGTTGCTCTTCACAGGCTTGTCCCTGATCTATAGCTGAGGGCAAACACTTGTGTGCTTGTGGGAGAGCCTGTGTCTTTCCTGGAAGCGTTTGGGAGTTTTGCTCAGACGCGTGTTTCCTCAAGTTCAAGAATCAAGATCTAGGATACCTGCAGACAGGTGCCTGTTTGTGTGGAGACAGTCTGTTTGAAACTGTGTTCCTCAGCGCCCGCTCTTTCTCCCCGTCGCTCCACACGCCTGGGAGTCCCTTTCTTTCTCTCCACAAGCACGTGTGTTGACTTCGTCGCACATGTGCATCTGCACAAGCGTTGAGCTCAGCAGAGCGTGTCTCTTGACACTTGATGTGCGTTGGCTGTGTCTGCCTGCTCCAGTGAAGAGAGAAACGGGAAATCATCTTGGTAGAGGCAACAAAGCAAAAGCGAGGCAGGATTGACATCTGCTCAACAGAGACGGATTCCCTGCGCTGACACAGTTCACAGTTACACGAGAAGCAATCTGAGCGGTCCGTCGACCGGAGACGTGTTTCCCAAGAGGTCGTTTAGCGAGTGAACAGCAGTGTGCGCGACTTTCAGGAGTGTGCCTGGAAAGTGCCAGAATCACCAGGAGCATCTGTGCAAAAGCTGCTGCCTCTGTGACCGCATTGAGGCACGTTCGCGTGTCTGCGAGTATATAGACGGCTCTTTCGCGTTCACTCCGAGGGAAACGGTCCGCTATTGCTTCTGTGCGCACAGACGCGATTCCCTTGTCTCTTGCGAACACAGGGAACTCTGTGCATCCAAATCTACAGGCTAAGGACGCGTCTGCATATGTTTTGGTGAACAATCGAGTGTGCGTGTTCTGACAGCTGCCTCTATGCAGACGTCTCCACAGAGCCACTTCTGAATGCCCCGCAGCCCAGGACTGAATGGATACACTAACAAGTGCACCGGTGTGAGCAACCACATATGCAGAAGGACGTCTTTCATCTCACAGAAGCGCGAACGTCTTGGCGTTCAAGCACATGGCAGAAACAAGGTGTGAACAGATGAGCTGCTGCTATTTTCTCCGTTCGGCATGCTTCGTTGTAGCTCTCTTGCCGGTCGCCGGCTTAGCGGCTTGCTTTGCGCGACTAGCTCTGGGGAGAGAAGGAGATAGCGCCGGAAACCTCGCCTTTTGCCTTCTTCGGCGCTGGAACCTGGTTGCTGCGCCTTCTCTTTGTCCATGTGCACACACACGATTCCTCAGCGAAAACCATGCAGAAACCTTTCCACGAGCACCCAGGGATGTGCACCCAGCACCACGTGCACGCACACGCAGCTAGAGAAAAGCACCTACCTTTTCACACACTGAAGCCTAAGCAAACGCGTGGCCACACACACGCACACATCCGCAAGCGCGCCTACTCCCATCTATTGAGGGAAAGACGGACGAGCAACGTCCTGACAGGCTTGAGGGGAAAACCGTCCGTTGACGGTTGGCGTACTGCACGCCCGCCTACGGGGCTGCAGGGGAATCCACATTTGGAAGGTACCTGAAGATGTGTGCCTGTTCTTGGAGCTCCGCTAGTAGGGTAGCAAAGACACTCGTAGGCAGTACTGAATGCTGCTCCGTGCTACTTCTCCTCCGCTGGCAAATGCTTCACAGTCGCCCTAGGAAAGACGTTTAACAATCGATCTCCAAGAGGAACGAAACACATGATGCCATAAGGCGAAAGAATAGCAGGGCATCTCTTCACAGGCTTGTCCCTGATCTATAGCTGAGGGCAAACACTTGTGTGCTTGTGGGAGAGCCTGTGTCTTTCCTGGAAGCGTTTGGGAGTTTTGCTCAGACGCGTTTCCTCAAGTTCAAGAATCAAGATCTAGGATACCTGCAGACAGGTGCCTGTTTGTGTGGAGACAGTCTGTTTGAAACTGTGTTCCTCAGCGCCCGCTCTTTCTCCCCGTCGCTCCACACGCCTGGGAGTCCCTTTCTTTCTCTCCACAAGCACGTGTGTTGACTTCGTCGCACATGTGCATCTGCACAAGCGTTGAGCTCAGCAGAGCGTGTCTCTTGACACTTGATGTGCGTTGGCTGTGTCTGCCTGCTCCAGTGAAGAGAGAAACGGGAAATCATCTTGGTAGAGGCAACAAAGCAAAAGCGAGGCAGGATTGACATCTGCTCAACAGAGACGGATTCCCTGCGCTGACACAGTTCACAGTTACACGAGAAGCAATCTGAGCGGTCCGTCGACCGGAGACGTGTTTCCCAAGAGGTCGTTTAGCGAGTGAACAGCAGTGTGCGCGACTTTCAGGAGTGTGCCTGGAAAGTGCCAGAATCACCAGGAGCATCTGTGCAAAAGCTGCTGCCTCTGTGACCGCATTGAGGCACGTTCGCGTGTCTGCGAGTATATAGACGGCTCTTTCGCGTTCACTCCGAGGGAAACGGTCCGCTATTGCTTCTGTGCGCACAGACGCGATTCCCTTGTCTCTTGCGAACACAGGGAACTCTGTGCATCCAAATCTACAGGCTAAGGACGCGTCTGCATATGTTTTGGTGAACAATCGAGTGTGCGTGTTCTGACAGCTGCCTCTATGCAGACGTCTCCACAGAGCCACTTCTGAATGCCCCGCAGCCCAGGACTGAATGGATACACTAACAAGTGCACCGGTGTGAGCAACCACATATGCAGAAGGACGTCTTTCATCTCACAGAAGCGCGAACGTCTTGGCGTTCAAGCACATGGCAGAAACAAGGTGTGAACAGATGAGCTGCTGCTATTTTCTCCGTTCGGCATGCTTCGTTGTAGCTCTCTTGCCGGTCGCCGGCTTAGCGGCTTGCTTTGCGCGACTAGCTCTGGGGAGAGAAGGAGATAGCGCCGGAAACCTCGCCTTTTGCCTTCTTCGGCGCTGGAACCTGGTTGCTGCGCCTTCTCTTTGTCCATGTGCACACACACGATTCCTCAGCGAAAACCATGCAGAAACCTTTCCACGAGCACCCAGGGATGTGCACCCAGCACCACGTGCACGCACACGCAGCTAGAGAAAAGCACCTACCTTTTCACACACTGATGCCTAAGCAAACGCGTGGCCACACACACGCACACATCCGCAAGCGCGCCTACTCCCATCTATTGAGGGAAAGACGGACGAGCTCTTTGGTTGCTCTTCACAGGCTTGTCCCTGATCTATAGCTGAGGGCAAACACTTGTGTGCTTGTGGGAGAGCCTGTGTCTTTCCTGGAAGCGTTTGGGAGTTTTGCTCAGACGCGTGTTTCCTCAAGTTCAAGAATCAAGATCTAGGATACCTGCAGACAGGTGCCTGTTTGTGTGGAGACAGTCTGTTTGAAACTGTGTTCCTCAGCGCCCGCTCTTTCTCCCCGTCGCTCCACACGCCTGGGAGTCCCTTTCTTTCTCTCCACAAGCACGTGTGTTGACTTCGTCGCACATGTGCATCTGCACAAGCGTTGAGCTCAGCAGAGCGTGTCTCTTGACACTTGATGTGCGTTGGCTGTGTCTGCCTGCTCCAGTGAAGAGAGAAACGGGAAATCATCTTGGTAGAGGCAACAAAGCAAAAGCGAGGCAGGATTGACATCTGCTCAACAGAGACGGATTCCCTGCGCTGACACAGTTCACAGTTACACGAGAAGCAATCTGAGCGGTCCGTCGACCGGAGACGTGTTTCCCAAGAGGTCGTTTAGCGAGTGAACAGCAGTGTGCGCGACTTTCAGGAGTGTGCCTGGAAAGTGCCAGAATCACCAGGAGCATCTGTGCAAAAGCTGCTGCCTCTGTGACCGCATTGAGGCACGTTCGCGTGTCTGCGAGTATATAGACGGCTCTTTCGCGTTCACTCCGAGGGAAACGGTCCGCTATTGCTTCTGTGCGCACAGACGCGATTCCCTTGTCTCTTGCGAACACAGGGAACTCTGTGCATCCAAATCTACAGGCTAAGGACGCGTCTGCATATGTTTTGGTGAACAATCGAGTGTGCGTGTTCTGACAGCTGCCTCTATGCAGACGTCTCCACAGAGCCACTTCTGAATGCCCCGCAGCCCAGGACTGAATGGATACACTAACAAGTGCACCGGTGTGAGCAACCACATATGCAGAAGGACGTCTTTCATCTCACAGAAGCGCGAACGTCTTGGCGTTCAAGCACATGGCAGAAACAAGGTGTGAACAGATGAGCTGCTGCTATTTTCTCCGTTCGGCATGCTTCGTTGTAGCTCTCTTGCCGGTCGCCGGCTTAGCGGCTTGCTTTGCGCGACTAGCTCTGGGGAGAGAAGGAGATAGCGCCGGAAACCTCGCCTTTTGCCTTCTTCGGCGCTGGAACCTGGTTGCTGCGCCTTCTCTTTGTCCATGTGCACACACACGATTCCTCAGCGAAAACCATGCAGAAACCTTTCCACGAGCACCCAGGGATGTGCACCCAGCACCACGTGCACGCACACGCAGCTAGAGAAAAGCACCTACCTTTTCACACACTGATGCCTAAGCAAACGCGTGGCCACACACACGCACACATCCGCAAGCGCGCCTACTCCCATCTATTGAGGGAAAGACGGACGAGCTCTTTGGTTGCTCTTCACAGGCTTGTCCCTGATCTATAGCTGAGGGCAAACACTTGTGTGCTTGTGGGAGAGCCTGTGTCTTTCCTGGAAGCGTTTGGGAGTTTTGCTCAGACGCGTGTTTCCTCAAGTTCAAGAATCAAGATCTAGGATACCTGCAGACAGGTGCCTGTTTGTGTGGAGACAGTCTGTTTGAAACTGTGTTCCTCAGCGCCCGCTCTTTCTCCCCGTCGCTCCACACGCCTGGGAGTCCCTTTCTTTCTCTCCACAAGCACGTGTGTTGACTTCGTCGCACATGTGCATCTGCACAAGCGTTGAGCTCAGCAGAGCGTGTCTCTTGACACTTGATGTGCGTTGGCTGTGTCTGCCTGCTCCAGTGAAGAGAGAAACGGGAAATCATCTTGGTAGAGGCAACAAAGCAAAAGCGAGGCAGGATTGACATCTGCTCAACAGAGACGGATTCCCTGCGCTGACACAGTTCACAGTTACACGAGAAGCAATCTGAGCGGTCCGTCGACCGGAGACGTGTTTCCCAAGAGGTCGTTTAGCGAGTGAACAGCAGTGTGCGCGACTTTCAGGAGTGTGCCTGGAAAGTGCCAGAATCACCAGGAGCATCTGTGCAAAAGCTGCTGCCTCTGTGACCGCATTGAGGCACGTTCGCGTGTCTGCGAGTATATAGACGGCTCTTTCGCGTTCACTCCGAGGGAAACGGTCCGCTATTGCTTCTGTGCGCACAGACGCGATTCCCTTGTCTCTTGCGAACACAGGGAACTCTGTGCATCCAAATCTACAGGCTAAGGACGCGTCTGCATATGTTTTGGTGAACAATCGAGTGTGCGTGTTCTGACAGCTGCCTCTATGCAGACGTCTCCACAGAGCCACTTCTGAATGCCCCGCAGCCCAGGACTGAATGGATACACTAACAAGTGCACCGGTGTGAGCAACCACATATGCAGAAGGACGTCTTTCATCTCACAGAAGCGCGAACGTCTTGGCGTTCAAGCACATGGCAGAAACAAGGTGTGAACAGATGAGCTGCTGCTATTTTCTCCGTTCGGCATGCTTCGTTGTAGCTCTCTTGCCGGTCGCCGGCTTAGCGGCTTGCTTTGCGCGACTAGCTCTGGGGAGAGAAGGAGATAGCGCCGGAAACCTCGCCTTTTGCCTTCTTCGGCGCTGGAACCTGGTTGCTGCGCCTTCTCTTTGTCCATGTGCACACACACGATTCCTCAGCGAAAACCATGCAGAAACCTTTCCACGAGCACCCAGGGATGTGCACCCAGCACCACGTGCACGCACACGCAGCTAGAGAAAAGCACCTACCTTTTCACACACTGATGCCTAAGCAAACGCGTGGCCACACACACGCACACATCCGCAAGCGCGCCTACTCCCATCTATTGAGGGAAAGACGGACGAGCTCTTTGGTTGCTCTTCACAGGCTTGTCCCTGATCTATAGCTGAGGGCAAACACTTGTGTGCTTGTGGGAGAGCCTGTGTCTTTCCTGGAAGCGTTTGGGAGTTTTGCTCAGACGCGTGTTTCCTCAAGTTCAAGAATCAAGATCTAGGATACCTGCAGACAGGTGCCTGTTTGTGTGGAGACAGTCTGTTTGAAACTGTGTTCCTCAGCGCCCGCTCTTTCTCCCCGTCGCTCCACACGCCTGGGAGTCCCTTTCTTTCTCTCCACAAGCACGTGTGTTGACTTCGTCGCACATGTGCATCTGCACAAGCGTTGAGCTCAGCAGAGCGTGTCTCTTGACACTTGATGTGCGTTGGCTGTGTCTGCCTGCTCCAGTGAAGAGAGAAACGGGAAATCATCTTGGTAGAGGCAACAAAGCAAAAGCGAGGCAGGATTGACATCTGCTCAACAGAGACGGATTCCCTGCGCTGACACAGTTCACAGTTACACGAGAAGCAATCTGAGCGGTCCGTCGACCGGAGACGTGTTTCCCAAGAGGTCGTTTAGCGAGTGAACAGCAGTGTGCGCGACTTTCAGGAGTGTGCCTGGAAAGTGCCAGAATCACCAGGAGCATCTGTGCAAAAGCTGCTGCCTCTGTGACCGCATTGAGGCACGTTCGCGTGTCTGCGAGTATATAGACGGCTCTTTCGCGTTCACTCCGAGGGAAACGGTCCGCTATTGCTTCTGTGCGCACAGACGCGATTCCCTTGTCTCTTGCGAACACAGGGAACTCTGTGCATCCAAATCTACAGGCTAAGGACGCGTCTGCATATGTTTTGGTGAACAATCGAGTGTGCGTGTTCTGACAGCTGCCTCTATGCAGACGTCTCCACAGAGCCACTTCTGAATGCCCCGCAGCCCAGGACTGAATGGATACACTAACAAGTGCACCGGTGTGAGCAACCACATATGCAGAAGGACGTCTTTCATCTCACAGAAGCGCGAACGTCTTGGCGTTCAAGCACATGGCAGAAACAAGGTGTGAACAGATGAGCTGCTGCTATTTTCTCCGTTCGGCATGCTTCGTTGTAGCTCTCTTGCCGGTCGCCGGCTTAGCGGCTTGCTTTGCGCGACTAGCTCTGGGGAGAGAAGGAGATAGCGCCGGAAACCTCGCCTTTTGCCTTCTTCGGCGCTGGAACCTGGTTGCTGCGCCTTCTCTTTGTCCATGTGCACACACACGATTCCTCAGCGAAAACCATGCAGAAACCTTTCCACGAGCACCCAGGGATGTGCACCCAGCACCACGTGCACGCACACGCAGCTAGAGAAAAGCACCTACCTTTTCACACACTGATGCCTAAGCAAACGCGTGGCCACACACACGCACACATCCGCAAGCGCGCCTACTCCCATCTATTGAGGGAAAGACGGACGAGCTCTTTGGTTGCTCTTCACAGGCTTGTCCCTGATCTATAGCTGAGGGCAAACACTTGTGTGCTTGTGGGAGAGCCTGTGTCTTTCCTGGAAGCGTTTGGGAGTTTTGCTCAGACGCGTGTTTCCTCAAGTTCAAGAATCAAGATCTAGGATACCTGCAGACAGGTGCCTGTTTGTGTGGAGACAGTCTGTTTGAAACTGTGTTCCTCAGCGCCCGCTCTTTCTCCCCGTCGCTCCACACGCCTGGGAGTCCCTTTCTTTCTCTCCACAAGCACGTGTGTTGACTTCGTCGCACATGTGCATCTGCACAAGCGTTGAGCTCAGCAGAGCGTGTCTCTTGACACTTGATGTGCGTTGGCTGTGTCTGCCTGCTCCAGTGAAGAGAGAAACGGGAAATCATCTTGGTAGAGGCAACAAAGCAAAAGCGAGGCAGGATTGACATCTGCTCAACAGAGACGGATTCCCTGCGCTGACACAGTTCACAGTTACACGAGAAGCAATCTGAGCGGTCCGTCGACCGGAGACGTGTTTCCCAAGAGGTCGTTTAGCGAGTGAACAGCAGTGTGCGCGACTTTCAGGAGTGTGCCTGGAAAGTGCCAGAATCACCAGGAGCATCTGTGCAAAAGCTGCTGCCTCTGTGACCGCATTGAGGCACGTTCGCGTGTCTGCGAGTATATAGACGGCTCTTTCGCGTTCACTCCGAGGGAAACGGTCCGCTATTGCTTCTGTGCGCACAGACGCGATTCCCTTGTCTCTTGCGAACACAGGGAACTCTGTGCATCCAAATCTACAGGCTAAGGACGCGTCTGCATATGTTTTGGTGAACAATCGAGTGTGCGTGTTCTGACAGCTGCCTCTATGCAGACGTCTCCACAGAGCCACTTCTGAATGCCCCGCAGCCCAGGACTGAATGGATACACTAACAAGTGCACCGGTGTGAGCAACCACATATGCAGAAGGACGTCTTTCATCTCACAGAAGCGCGAACGTCTTGGCGTTCAAGCACATGGCAGAAACAAGGTGTGAACAGATGAGCTGCTGCTATTTTCTCCGTTCGGCATGCTTCGTTGTAGCTCTCTTGCCGGTCGCCGGCTTAGCGGCTTGCTTTGCGCGACTAGCTCTGGGGAGAGAAGGAGATAGCGCCGGAAACCTCGCCTTTTGCCTTCTTCGGCGCTGGAACCTGGTTGCTGCGCCTTCTCTTTGTCCATGTGCACACACACGATTCCTCAGCGAAAACCATGCAGAAACCTTTCCACGAGCACCCAGGGATGTGCACCCAGCACCACGTGCACGCACACGCAGCTAGAGAAAAGCACCTACCTTTTCACACACTGATGCCTAAGCAAACGCGTGGCCACACACACGCACACATCCGCAAGCGCGCCTACTCCCATCTATTGAGGGAAAGACGGACGAGCTCTTTGGTTGCTCTTCACAGGCTTGTCCCTGATCTATAGCTGAGGGCAAACACTTGTGTGCTTGTGGGAGAGCCTGTGTCTTTCCTGGAAGCGTTTGGGAGTTTTGCTCAGACGCGTGTTTCCTCAAGTTCAAGAATCAAGATCTAGGATACCTGCAGACAGGTGCCTGTTTGTGTGGAGACAGTCTGTTTGAAACTGTGTTCCTCAGCGCCCGCTCTTTCTCCCCGTCGCTCCACACGCCTGGGAGTCCCTTTCTTTCTCTCCACAAGCACGTGTGTTGACTTCGTCGCACATGTGCATCTGCACAAGCGTTGAGCTCAGCAGAGCGTGTCTCTTGACACTTGATGTGCGTTGGCTGTGTCTGCCTGCTCCAGTGAAGAGAGAAACGGGAAATCATCTTGGTAGAGGCAACAAAGCAAAAGCGAGGCAGGATTGACATCTGCTCAACAGAGACGGATTCCCTGCGCTGACACAGTTCACAGTTACACGAGAAGCAATCTGAGCGGTCCGTCGACCGGAGACGTGTTTCCCAAGAGGTCGTTTAGCGAGTGAACAGCAGTGTGCGCGACTTTCAGGAGTGTGCCTGGAAAGTGCCAGAATCACCAGGAGCATCTGTGCAAAAGCTGCTGCCTCTGTGACCGCATTGAGGCACGTTCGCGTGTCTGCGAGTATATAGACGGCTCTTTCGCGTTCACTCCGAGGGAAACGGTCCGCTATTGCTTCTGTGCGCACAGACGCGATTCCCTTGTCTCTTGCGAACACAGGGAACTCTGTGCATCCAAATCTACAGGCTAAGGACGCGTCTGCATATGTTTTGGTGAACAATCGAGTGTGCGTGTTCTGACAGCTGCCTCTATGCAGACGTCTCCACAGAGCCACTTCTGAATGCCCCGCAGCCCAGGACTGAATGGATACACTAACAAGTGCACCGGTGTGAGCAACCACATATGCAGAAGGACGTCTTTCATCTCACAGAAGCGCGAACGTCTTGGCGTTCAAGCACATGGCAGAAACAAGGTGTGAACAGATGAGCTGCTGCTATTTTCTCCGTTCGGCATGCTTCGTTGTAGCTCTCTTGCCGGTCGCCGGCTTAGCGGCTTGCTTTGCGCGACTAGCTCTGGGGAGAGAAGGAGATAGCGCCGGAAACCTCGCCTTTTGCCTTCTTCGGCGCTGGAACCTGGTTGCTGCGCCTTCTCTTTGTCCATGTGCACACACACGATTCCTCAGCGAAAACCATGCAGAAACCTTTCCACGAGCACCCAGGGATGTGCACCCAGCACCACGTGCACGCACACGCAGCTAGAGAAAAGCACCTACCTTTTCACACACTGATGCCTAAGCAAACGCGTGGCCACACACACGCACACATCCGCAAGCGCGCCTACTCCCATCTATTGAGGGAAAGACGGACGAGCTCTTTGGTTGCTCTTCACAGGCTTGTCCCTGATCTATAGCTGAGGGCAAACACTTGTGTGCTTGTGGGAGAGCCTGTGTCTTTCCTGGAAGCGTTTGGGAGTTTTGCTCAGACGCGTGTTTCCTCAAGTTCAAGAATCAAGATCTAGGATACCTGCAGACAGGTGCCTGTTTGTGTGGAGACAGTCTGTTTGAAACTGTGTTCCTCAGCGCCCGCTCTTTCTCCCCGTCGCTCCACACGCCTGGGAGTCCCTTTCTTTCTCTCCACAAGCACGTGTGTTGACTTCGTCGCACATGTGCATCTGCACAAGCGTTGAGCTCAGCAGAGCGTGTCTCTTGACACTTGATGTGCGTTGGCTGTGTCTGCCTGCTCCAGTGAAGAGAGAAACGGGAAATCATCTTGGTAGAGGCAACAAAGCAAAAGCGAGGCAGGATTGACATCTGCTCAACAGAGACGGATTCCCTGCGCTGACACAGTTCACAGTTACACGAGAAGCAATCTGAGCGGTCCGTCGACCGGAGACGTGTTTCCCAAGAGGTCGTTTAGCGAGTGAACAGCAGTGTGCGCGACTTTCAGGAGTGTGCCTGGAAAGTGCCAGAATCACCAGGAGCATCTGTGCAAAAGCTGCTGCCTCTGTGACCGCATTGAGGCACGTTCGCGTGTCTGCGAGTATATAGACGGCTCTTTCGCGTTCACTCCGAGGGAAACGGTCCGCTATTGCTTCTGTGCGCACAGACGCGATTCCCTTGTCTCTTGCGAACACAGGGAACTCTGTGCATCCAAATCTACAGGCTAAGGACGCGTCTGCATATGTTTTGGTGAACAATCGAGTGTGCGTGTTCTGACAGCTGCCTCTATGCAGACGTCTCCACAGAGCCACTTCTGAATGCCCCGCAGCCCAGGACTGAATGGATACACTAACAAGTGCACCGGTGTGAGCAACCACATATGCAGAAGGACGTCTTTCATCTCACAGAAGCGCGAACGTCTTGGCGTTCAAGCACATGGCAGAAACAAGGTGTGAACAGATGAGCTGCTGCTATTTTCTCCGTTCGGCATGCTTCGTTGTAGCTCTCTTGCCGGTCGCCGGCTTAGCGGCTTGCTTTGCGCGACTAGCTCTGGGGAGAGAAGGAGATAGCGCCGGAAACCTCGCCTTTTGCCTTCTTCGGCGCTGGAACCTGGTTGCTGCGCCTTCTCTTTGTCCATGTGCACACACACGATTCCTCAGCGAAAACCATGCAGAAACCTTTCCACGAGCACCCAGGGATGTGCACCCAGCACCACGTGCACGCACACGCAGCTAGAGAAAAGCACCTACCTTTTCACACACTGATGCCTAAGCAAACGCGTGGCCACACACACGCACACATCCGCAAGCGCGCCTACTCCCATCTATTGAGGGAAAGACGGACGAGCTCTTTGGTTGCTCTTCACAGGCTTGTCCCTGATCTATAGCTGAGGGCAAACACTTGTGTGCTTGTGGGAGAGCCTGTGTCTTTCCTGGAAGCGTTTGGGAGTTTTGCTCAGACGCGTGTTTCCTCAAGTTCAAGAATCAAGATCTAGGATACCTGCAGACAGGTGCCTGTTTGTGTGGAGACAGTCTGTTTGAAACTGTGTTCCTCAGCGCCCGCTCTTTCTCCCCGTCGCTCCACACGCCTGGGAGTCCCTTTCTTTCTCTCCACAAGCACGTGTGTTGACTTCGTCGCACATGTGCATCTGCACAAGCGTTGAGCTCAGCAGAGCGTGTCTCTTGACACTTGATGTGCGTTGGCTGTGTCTGCCTGCTCCAGTGAAGAGAGAAACGGGAAATCATCTTGGTAGAGGCAACAAAGCAAAAGCGAGGCAGGATTGACATCTGCTCAACAGAGACGGATTCCCTGCGCTGACACAGTTCACAGTTACACGAGAAGCAATCTGAGCGGTCCGTCGACCGGAGACGTGTTTCCCAAGAGGTCGTTTAGCGAGTGAACAGCAGTGTGCGCGACTTTCAGGAGTGTGCCTGGAAAGTGCCAGAATCACCAGGAGCATCTGTGCAAAAGCTGCTGCCTCTGTGACCGCATTGAGGCACGTTCGCGTGTCTGCGAGTATATAGACGGCTCTTTCGCGTTCACTCCGAGGGAAACGGTCCGCTATTGCTTCTGTGCGCACAGACGCGATTCCCTTGTCTCTTGCGAACACAGGGAACTCTGTGCATCCAAATCTACAGGCTAAGGACGCGTCTGCATATGTTTTGGTGAACAATCGAGTGTGCGTGTTCTGACAGCTGCCTCTATGCAGACGTCTCCACAGAGCCACTTCTGAATGCCCCGCAGCCCAGGACTGAATGGATACACTAACAAGTGCACCGGTGTGAGCAACCACATATGCAGAAGGACGTCTTTCATCTCACAGAAGCGCGAACGTCTTGGCGTTCAAGCACATGGCAGAAACAAGGTGTGAACAGATGAGCTGCTGCTATTTTCTCCGTTCGGCATGCTTCGTTGTAGCTCTCTTGCCGGTCGCCGGCTTAGCGGCTTGCTTTGCGCGACTAGCTCTGGGGAGAGAAGGAGATAGCGCCGGAAACCTCGCCTTTTGCCTTCTTCGGCGCTGGAACCTGGTTGCTGCGCCTTCTCTTTGTCCATGTGCACACACACGATTCCTCAGCGAAAACCATGCAGAAACCTTTCCACGAGCACCCAGGGATGTGCACCCAGCACCACGTGCACGCACACGCAGCTAGAGAAAAGCACCTACCTTTTCACACACTGATGCCTAAGCAAACGCGTGGCCACACACACGCACACATCCGCAAGCGCGCCTACTCCCATCTATTGAGGGAAAGACGGACGAGCTCTTTGGTTGCTCTTCACAGGCTTGTCCCTGATCTATAGCTGAGGGCAAACACTTGTGTGCTTGTGGGAGAGCCTGTGTCTTTCCTGGAAGCGTTTGGGAGTTTTGCTCAGACGCGTGTTTCCTCAAGTTCAAGAATCAAGATCTAGGATACCTGCAGACAGGTGCCTGTTTGTGTGGAGACAGTCTGTTTGAAACTGTGTTCCTCAGCGCCCGCTCTTTCTCCCCGTCGCTCCACACGCCTGGGAGTCCCTTTCTTTCTCTCCACAAGCACGTGTGTTGACTTCGTCGCACATGTGCATCTGCACAAGCGTTGAGCTCAGCAGAGCGTGTCTCTTGACACTTGATGTGCGTTGGCTGTGTCTGCCTGCTCCAGTGAAGAGAGAAACGGGAAATCATCTTGGTAGAGGCAACAAAGCAAAAGCGAGGCAGGATTGACATCTGCTCAACAGAGACGGATTCCCTGCGCTGACACAGTTCACAGTTACACGAGAAGCAATCTGAGCGGTCCGTCGACCGGAGACGTGTTTCCCAAGAGGTCGTTTAGCGAGTGAACAGCAGTGTGCGCGACTTTCAGGAGTGTGCCTGGAAAGTGCCAGAATCACCAGGAGCATCTGTGCAAAAGCTGCTGCCTCTGTGACCGCATTGAGGCACGTTCGCGTGTCTGCGAGTATATAGACGGCTCTTTCGCGTTCACTCCGAGGGAAACGGTCCGCTATTGCTTCTGTGCGCACAGACGCGATTCCCTTGTCTCTTGCGAACACAGGGAACTCTGTGCATCCAAATCTACAGGCTAAGGACGCGTCTGCATATGTTTTGGTGAACAATCGAGTGTGCGTGTTCTGACAGCTGCCTCTATGCAGACGTCTCCACAGAGCCACTTCTGAATGCCCCGCAGCCCAGGACTGAATGGATACACTAACAAGTGCACCGGTGTGAGCAACCACATATGCAGAAGGACGTCTTTCATCTCACAGAAGCGCGAACGTCTTGGCGTTCAAGCACATGGCAGAAACAAGGTGTGAACAGATGAGCTGCTGCTATTTTCTCCGTTCGGCATGCTTCGTTGTAGCTCTCTTGCCGGTCGCCGGCTTAGCGGCTTGCTTTGCGCGACTAGCTCTGGGGAGAGAAGGAGATAGCGCCGGAAACCTCGCCTTTTGCCTTCTTCGGCGCTGGAACCTGGTTGCTGCGCCTTCTCTTTGTCCATGTGCACACACACGATTCCTCAGCGAAAACCATGCAGAAACCTTTCCACGAGCACCCAGGGATGTGCACCCAGCACCACGTGCACGCACACGCAGCTAGAGAAAAGCACCTACCTTTTCACACACTGATGCCTAAGCAAACGCGTGGCCACACACACGCACACATCCGCAAGCGCGCCTACTCCCATCTATTGAGGGAAAGACGGACGAGCAACGTCCTGACAGGCTTGAGGGGAAAACCGTCCGTTGACGGTTGGCGTACTGCACGCCCGCCTACGGGGCTGCAGGGGAATCCACATTTGGAAGGTACCTGAAGATGTGTGCCTGTTCTTGGAGCTCCGCTAGTAGGGTAGCAAAGACACTCGTAGGCAGTACTGAATGCTGCTCCGTGCTACTTCTCCTCCGCTGGCAAATGCTTCACAGTCGCCCTAGGAAAGACGTTTAACAATCGATCTCCAAGAGGAACGAAACACATGATGCCATAAGGCGAAAGAATAGCAGGGCATCTCTTCACAGGCTTGTCCCTGATCTATAGCTGAGGGCAAACACTTGTGTGCTTGTGGGAGAGCCTGTGTCTTTCCTGGAAGCGTTTGGGAGTTTTGCTCAGACGCGTGTTTCCTCAAGTTCAAGAATCAAGATCTAGGATACCTGCAGACAGGTGCCTGTTTGTGTGGAGACAGTCTGTTTGAAACTGTGTTCCTCAGCGCCCGCTCTTTCTCCCCGTCGCTCCACACGCCTGGGAGTCCCTTTCTTTCTCTCCACAAGCACGTGTGTTGACTTCGTCGCACATGTGCATCTGCACAAGCGTTGAGCTCAGCAGAGCGTGTCTCTTGACACTTGATGTGCGTTGGCTGTGTCTGCCTGCTCCAGTGAAGAGAGAAACGGGAAATCATCTTGGTAGAGGCAACAAAGCAAAAGCGAGGCAGGATTGACATCTGCTCAACAGAGACGGATTCCCTGCGCTGACACAGTTCACAGTTACACGAGAAGCAATCTGAGCGGTCCGTCGACCGGAGACGTGTTTCCCAAGAGGTCGTTTAGCGAGTGAACAGCAGTGTGCGCGACTTTCAGGAGTGTGCCTGGAAAGTGCCAGAATCACCAGGAGCATCTGTGCAAAAGCTGCTGCCTCTGTGACCGCATTGAGGCACGTTCGCGTGTCTGCGAGTATATAGACGGCTCTTTCGCGTTCACTCCGAGGGAAACGGTCCGCTATTGCTTCTGTGCGCACAGACGCGATTCCCTTGTCTCTTGCGAACACAGGGAACTCTGTGCATCCAAATCTACAGGCTAAGGACGCGTCTGCATATGTTTTGGTGAACAATCGAGTGTGCGTGTTCTGACAGCTGCCTCTATGCAGACGTCTCCACAGAGCCACTTCTGAATGCCCCGCAGCCCAGGACTGAATGGATACACTAACAAGTGCACCGGTGTGAGCAACCACATATGCAGAAGGACGTCTTTCATCTCACAGAAGCGCGAACGTCTTGGCGTTCAAGCACATGGCAGAAACAAGGTGTGAACAGATGAGCTGCTGCTATTTTCTCCGTTCGGCATGCTTCGTTGTAGCTCTCTTGCCGGTCGCCGGCTTAGCGGCTTGCTTTGCGCGACTAGCTCTGGGGAGAGAAGGAGATAGCGCCGGAAACCTCGCCTTTTGCCTTCTTCGGCGCTGGAACCTGGTTGCTGCGCCTTCTCTTTGTCCATGTGCACACACACGATTCCTCAGCGAAAACCATGCAGAAACCTTTCCACGAGCACCCAGGGATGTGCACCCAGCACCACGTGCACGCACACGCAGCTAGAGAAAAGCACCTACCTTTTCACACACTGATGCCTAAGCAAACGCGTGGCCACACACACGCACACATCCGCAAGCGCGCCTACTCCCATCTATTGAGGGAAAGACGGACGAGCTCTTTGGTTGCTCTTCACAGGCTTGTCCCTGATCTATAGCTGAGGGCAAACACTTGTGTGCTTGTGGGAGAGCCTGTGTCTTTCCTGGAAGCGTTTGGGAGTTTTGCTCAGACGCGTGTTTCCTCAAGTTCAAGAATCAAGATCTAGGATACCTGCAGACAGGTGCCTGTTTGTGTGGAGACAGTCTGTTTGAAACTGTGTTCCTCAGCGCCCGCTCTTTCTCCCCGTCGCTCCACACGCCTGGGAGTCCCTTTCTTTCTCTCCACAAGCACGTGTGTTGACTTCGTCGCACATGTGCATCTGCACAAGCGTTGAGCTCAGCAGAGCGTGTCTCTTGACACTTGATGTGCGTTGGCTGTGTCTGCCTGCTCCAGTGAAGAGAGAAACGGGAAATCATCTTGGTAGAGGCAACAAAGCAAAAGCGAGGCAGGATTGACATCTGCTCAACAGAGACGGATTCCCTGCGCTGACACAGTTCACAGTTACACGAGAAGCAATCTGAGCGGTCCGTCGACCGGAGACGTGTTTCCCAAGAGGTCGTTTAGCGAGTGAACAGCAGTGTGCGCGACTTTCAGGAGTGTGCCTGGAAAGTGCCAGAATCACCAGGAGCATCTGTGCAAAAGCTGCTGCCTCTGTGACCGCATTGAGGCACGTTCGCGTGTCTGCGAGTATATAGACGGCTCTTTCGCGTTCACTCCGAGGGAAACGGTCCGCTATTGCTTCTGTGCGCACAGACGCGATTCCCTTGTCTCTTGCGAACACAGGGAACTCTGTGCATCCAAATCTACAGGCTAAGGACGCGTCTGCATATGTTTTGGTGAACAATCGAGTGTGCGTGTTCTGACAGCTGCCTCTATGCAGACGTCTCCACAGAGCCACTTCTGAATGCCCCGCAGCCCAGGACTGAATGGATACACTAACAAGTGCACCGGTGTGAGCAACCACATATGCAGAAGGACGTCTTTCATCTCACAGAAGCGCGAACGTCTTGGCGTTCAAGCACATGGCAGAAACAAGGTGTGAACAGATGAGCTGCTGCTATTTTCTCCGTTCGGCATGCTTCGTTGTAGCTCTCTTGCCGGTCGCCGGCTTAGCGGCTTGCTTTGCGCGACTAGCTCTGGGGAGAGAAGGAGATAGCGCCGGAAACCTCGCCTTTTGCCTTCTTCGGCGCTGGAACCTGGTTGCTGCGCCTTCTCTTTGTCCATGTGCACACACACGATTCCTCAGCGAAAACCATGCAGAAACCTTTCCACGAGCACCCAGGGATGTGCACCCAGCACCACGTGCACGCACACGCAGCTAGAGAAAAGCACCTACCTTTTCACACACTGATGCCTAAGCAAACGCGTGGCCACACACACGCACACATCCGCAAGCGCGCCTACTCCCATCTATTGAGGGAAAGACGGAGGAGCTCTTTGGTTGCTCTTCACAGGCTTGTCCCTGATCTATAGCTGAGGGCAAACACTTGTGTGCTTGTGGGAGAGCCTGTGTCTTTCCTGGAAGCGTTTGGGAGTTTTGCTCAGACGCGTGTTTCCTCAAGTTCAAGAATCAAGATCTAGGATACCTGCAGACAGGTGCCTGTTTGTGTGGAGACAGTCTGTTTGAAACTGTGTTCCTCAGCGCCCGCTCTTTCTCCCCGTCGCTCCACACGCCTGGGAGTCCCTTTCTTTCTCTCCACAAGCACGTGTGTTGACTTCGTCGCACATGTGCATCTGCACAAGCGTTGAGCTCAGCAGAGCGTGTCTCTTGACACTTGATGTGCGTTGGCTGTGTCTGCCTGCTCCAGTGAAGAGAGAAACGGGAAATCATCTTGGTAGAGGCAACAAAGCAAAAGCGAGGCAGGATTGACATCTGCTCAACAGAGACGGATTCCCTGCGCTGACACAGTTCACAGTTACACGAGAAGCAATCTGAGCGGTCCGTCGACCGGAGACGTGTTTCCCAAGAGGTCGTTTAGCGAGTGAACAGCAGTGTGCGCGACTTTCAGGAGTGTGCCTGGAAAGTGCCAGAATCACCAGGAGCATCTGTGCAAAAGCTGCTGCCTCTGTGACCGCATTGAGGCACGTTCGCGTGTCTGCGAGTATATAGACGGCTCTTTCGCGTTCACTCCGAGGGAAACGGTCCGCTATTGCTTCTGTGCGCACAGACGCGATTCCCTTGTCTCTTGCGAACACAGGGAACTCTGTGCATCCAAATCTACAGGCTAAGGACGCGTCTGCATATGTTTTGGTGAACAATCGAGTGTGCGTGTTCTGACAGCTGCCTCTATGCAGACGTCTCCACAGAGCCACTTCTGAATGCCCCGCAGCCCAGGACTGAATGGATACACTAACAAGTGCACCGGTGTGAGCAACCACATATGCAGAAGGACGTCTTTCATCTCACAGAAGCGCGAACGTCTTGGCGTTCAAGCACATGGCAGAAACAAGGTGTGAACAGATGAGCTGCTGCTATTTTCTCCGTTCGGCATGCTTCGTTGTAGCTCTCTTGCCGGTCGCCGGCTTAGCGGCTTGCTTTGCGCGACTAGCTCTGGGGAGAGAAGGAGATAGCGCCGGAAACCTCGCCTTTTGCCTTCTTCGGCGCTGGAACCTGGTTGCTGCGCCTTCTCTTTGTCCATGTGCACACACACGATTCCTCAGCGAAAACCATGCAGAAACCTTTCCACGAGCACCCAGGGATGTGCACCCAGCACCACGTGCACGCACACGCAGCTAGAGAAAAGCACCTACCTTTTCACACACTGAAGCCTAAGCAAACGCGTGGCCACACACACGCACACATCCGCAAGCGCGCCTACTCCCATCTATTGAGGGAAAGACGGACGAGCAACGTCCTGACAGGCTTGAGGGGAAAACCGTCCGTTGACGGTTGGCGTACTGCACGCCCGCCTACGGGGCTGCAGGGGAATCCACATTTGGAAGGTACCTGAAGATGTGTGCCTGTTCTTGGAGCTCCGCTAGTAGGGTAGCAAAGACACTCGTAGGCAGTACTGAATGCTGCTCCGTGCTACTTCTCCTCCGCTGGCAAATGCTTCACAGTCGCCCTAGGAAAGACGTTTAACAATCGATCTCCAAGAGGAACGAAACACATGATGCCATAAGGCGAAAGAATAGCAGGGCATCTCTTCACAGGCTTGTCCCTGATCTATAGCTGAGGGCAAACACTTGTGTGCTTGTGGGAGAGCCTGTGTCTTTCCTGGAAGCGTTTGGGAGTTTTGCTCAGACGCGTGTTTCCTCAAGTTCAAGAATCAAGATCTAGGATACCTGCAGACAGGTGCCTGTTTGTGTGGAGACAGTCTGTTTGAAACTGTGTTCCTCAGCGCCCGCTCTTTCTCCCCGTCGCTCCACACGCCTGGGAGTCCCTTTCTTTCTCTCCACAAGCACGTGTGTTGACTTCGTCGCACATGTGCATCTGCACAAGCGTTGAGCTCAGCAGAGCGTGTCTCTTGACACTTGATGTGCGTTGGCTGTGTCTGCGTGCTCCAGTGAAGAGAGAAACGGGAAATCATCTTGGTAGAGGCAACAAAGCAAAAGCGAGGCAGGATTGACATCTGCTCAACAGAGACGGATTCCCTGCGCTGACACAGTTCACAGTTACACGAGAAGCAATCTGAGCGGTCCGTCGACCGGAGACGTGTTTCCCAAGAGGTCGTTTAGCGAGTGAACAGCAGTGTGCGCGACTTTCAGGAGTGTGCCTGGAAAGTGCCAGAATCACCAGGAGCATCTGTGCAAAAGCTGCTGCCTCTGTGACCGCATTGAGGCACGTTCGCGTGTCTGCGAGTATATAGACGGCTCTTTCGCGTTCACTCCGAGGGAAACGGTCCGCTATTGCTTCTGTGCGCACAGACGCGATTCCCTTGTCTCTTGCGAACACAGGGAACTCTGTGCATCCAAATCTACAGGCTAAGGACGCGTCTGCATATGTTTTGGTGAACAATCGAGTGTGCGTGTTCTGACAGCTGCCTCTATGCAGACGTCTCCACAGAGCCACTTCTGAATGCCCCGCAGCCCAGGACTGAATGGATACACTAACAAGTGCACCGGTGTGAGCAACCACATATGCAGAAGGACGTCTTTCATCTCACAGAAGCGCGAACGTCTTGGCGTTCAAGCACATGGCAGAAACAAGGTGTGAACAGATGAGCTGCTGCTATTTTCTCCGTTCGGCATGCTTCGTTGTAGCTCTCTTGCCGGTCGCCGGCTTAGCGGCTTGCTTTGCGCGACTAGCTCTGGGGAGAGAAGGAGATAGCGCCGGAAACCTCGCCTTTTGCCTTCTTCGGCGCTGGAACCTGGTTGCTGCGCCTTCTCTTTGTCCATGTGCACACACACGATTCCTCAGCGAAAACCATGCAGAAACCTTTCCACGAGCACCCAGGGATGTGCACCCAGCACCACGTGCACGCACACGCAGCTAGAGAAAAGCACCTACCTTTTCACACACTGATGCCTAAGCAAACGCGTGGCCACACACACGCACACATCCGCAAGCGCGCCTACTCCCATCTACTGAGAGAAAGACGGACGAGCTCTTTGGTTGCTCTTCACAGGCTTGTCCCTGATCTATAGCTGAGGGCAAACACTTGTGTGCTTGTGGGAGAGCCTGTGTCTTTCCTGGAAGCGTTTGGGAGTTTTGCTCAGACGCGTGTTTCCTCAAGTTCAAGAATCAAGATCTAGGATACCTGCAGACAGGTGCCTGTTTGTGTGGAGACAGTCTGTTTGAAACTGTGTTCCTCAGCGCCCGCTCTTTCTCCCCGTCGCTCCACACGCCTGGGAGTCCCTTTCTTTCTCTCCACAAGCACGTGTGTTGACTTCGTCGCACATGTGCATCTGCACAAGCGTTGAGCTCAGCAGAGCGTGTCTCTTGACACTTGATGTGCGTTGGCTGTGTCTGCCTGCTCCAGTGAAGAGAGAAACGGGAAATCATCTTGGTAGAGGCAACAAAGCAAAAGCGAGGCAGGATTGACATCTGCTCAACAGAGACGGATTCCCTGCGCTGACACAGTTCACAGTTACACGAGAAGCAATCTGAGCGGTCCGTCGACCGGAGACGTGTTTCCCAAGAGGTCGTTTAGCGAGTGAACAGCAGTGTGCGCGACTTTCAGGAGTGTGCCTGGAAAGTGCCAGAATCACCAGGAGCATCTGTGCAAAAGCTGCTGCCTCTGTGACCGCATTGAGGCACGTTCGCGTGTCTGCGAGTATATAGACGGCTCTTTCGCGTTCACTCCGAGGGAAACGGTCCGCTATTGCTTCTGTGCGCACAGACGCGATTCCCTTGTCTCTTGCGAACACAGGGAACTCTGTGCATCCAAATCTACAGGCTAAGGACGCGTCTGCATATGTTTTGGTGAACAATCGAGTGTGCGTGTTCTGACAGCTGCCTCTATGCAGACGTCTCCACAGAGCCACTTCTGAATGCCCCGCAGCCCAGGACTGAATGGATACACTAACAAGTGCACCGGTGTGAGCAACCACATATGCAGAAGGACGTCTTTCATCTCACAGAAGCGCGAACGTCTTGGCGTTCAAGCACATGGCAGAAACAAGGTGTGAACAGATGAGCTGCTGCTATTTTCTCCGTTCGGCATGCTTCGTTGTAGCTCTCTTGCCGGTCGCCGGCTTAGCGGCTTGCTTTGCGCGACTAGCTCTGGGGAGAGAAGGAGATAGCGCCGGAAACCTCGCCTTTTGCCTTCTTCGGCGCTGGAACCTGGTTGCTGCGCCTTCTCTTTGTCCATGTGCACACACACGATTCCTCAGCGAAAACCATGCAGAAACCTTTCCACGAGCACCCAGGGATGTGCACCCAGCACCACGTGCACGCACACGCAGCTAGAGAAAAGCACCTACCTTTTCACACACTGATGCCTAAGCAAACGCGTGGCCACACACACGCACACATCCGCAAGCGCGCCTACTCCCATCTATTGAGGGAAAGACGGACGAGCTCTTTGGTTGCTCTTCACAGGCTTGTCCCTGATCTATAGCTGAGGGCAAACACTTGTGTGCTTGTGGGAGAGCCTGTGTCTTTCCTGGAAGCGTTTGGGAGTTTTGCTCAGACGCGTGTTTCCTCAAGTTCAAGAATCAAGATCTAGGATACCTGCAGACAGGTGCCTGTTTGTGTGGAGACAGTCTGTTTGAAACTGTGTTCCTCAGCGCCCGCTCTTTCTCCCCGTCGCTCCACACGCCTGGGAGTCCCTTTCTTTCTCTCCACAAGCACGTGTGTTGACTTCGTCGCACATGTGCATCTGCACAAGCGTTGAGCTCAGCAGAGCGTGTCTCTTGACACTTGATGTGCGTTGGCTGTGTCTGCCTGCTCCAGTGAAGAGAGAAACGGGAAATCATCTTGGTAGAGGCAACAAAGCAAAAGCGAGGCAGGATTGACATCTGCTCAACAGAGACGGATTCCCTGCGCTGACACAGTTCACAGTTACACGAGAAGCAATCTGAGCGGTCCGTCGACCGGAGACGTGTTTCCCAAGAGGTCGTTTAGCGAGTGAACAGCAGTGTGCGCGACTTTCAGGAGTGTGCCTGGAAAGTGCCAGAATCACCAGGAGCATCTGTGCAAAAGCTGCTGCCTCTGTGACCGCATTGAGGCACGTTCGCGTGTCTGCGAGTATATAGACGGCTCTTTCGCGTTCACTCCGAGGGAAACGGTCCGCTATTGCTTCTGTGCGCACAGACGCGATTCCCTTGTCTCTTGCGAACACAGGGAACTCTGTGCATCCAAATCTACAGGCTAAGGACGCGTCTGCATATGTTTTGGTGAACAATCGAGTGTGCGTGTTCTGACAGCTGCCTCTATGCAGACGTCTCCACAGAGCCACTTCTGAATGCCCCGCAGCCCAGGACTGAATGGATACACTAACAAGTGCACCGGTGTGAGCAACCACATATGCAGAAGGACGTCTTTCATCTCACAGAAGCGCGAACGTCTTGGCGTTCAAGCACATGGCAGAAACAAGGTGTGAACAGATGAGCTGCTGCTATTTTCTCCGTTCGGCATGCTTCGTTGTAGCTCTCTTGCCGGTCGCCGGCTTAGCGGCTTGCTTTGCGCGACTAGCTCTGGGGAGAGAAGGAGATAGCGCCGGAAACCTCGCCTTTTGCCTTCTTCGGCGCTGGAACCTGGTTGCTGCGCCTTCTCTTTGTCCATGTGCACACACACGATTCCTCAGCGAAAACCATGCAGAAACCTTTCCACGAGCACCCAGGGATGTGCACCCAGCACCACGTGCACGCACACGCAGCTAGAGAAAAGCACCTACCTTTTCACACACTGAAGCCTAAGCAAACGCGTGGCCACACACACGCACACATCCGCAAGCGCGCCTACTCCCATCTATTGAGGGAAAGACGGACGAGCAACGTCCTGACAGGCTTGAGGGGAAAACCGTCCGTTGACGGTTGGCGTACTGCACGCCCGCCTACGGGGCTGCAGGGGAATCCACATTTGGAAGGTACCTGAAGATGTGTGCCTGTTCTTGGAGCTCCGCTAGTAGGGTAGCAAAGACACTCGTAGGCAGTACTGAATGCTGCTCCGTGCTACTTCTCCTCCGCTGGCAAATGCTTCACAGTCGCCCTAGGAAAGACGTTTAACAATCGATCTCCAAGAGGAACGAAACACATGATGCCATAAGGCGAAAGAATAGCAGGGCATCTCTTCACAGGCTTGTCCCTGATCTATAGCTGAGGGCAAACACTTGTGTGCTTGTGGGAGAGCCTGTGTCTTTCCTGGAAGCGTTTGGGAGTTTTGCTCAGACGCGTGTTTCCTCAAGTTCAAGAATCAAGATCTAGGATACCTGCAGACAGGTGCCTGTTTGTGTGGAGACAGTCTGTTTGAAACTGTGTTCCTCAGCGCCCGCTCTTTCTCCCCGTCGCTCCACACGCCTGGGAGTCCCTTTCTTTCTCTCCACAAGCACGTGTGTTGACTTCGTCGCACATGTGCATCTGCACAAGCGTTGAGCTCAGCAGAGCGTGTCTCTTGACACTTGATGTGCGTTGGCTGTGTCTGCGTGCTCCAGTGAAGAGAGAAACGGGAAATCATCTTGGTAGAGGCAACAAAGCAAAAGCGAGGCAGGATTGACATCTGCTCAACAGAGACGGATTCCCTGCGCTGACACAGTTCACAGTTACACGAGAAGCAATCTGAGCGGTCCGTCGACCGGAGACGTGTTTCCCAAGAGGTCGTTTAGCGAGTGAACAGCAGTGTGCGCGACTTTCAGGAGTGTGCCTGGAAAGTGCCAGAATCACCAGGAGCATCTGTGCAAAAGCTGCTGCCTCTGTGACCGCATTGAGGCACGTTCGCGTGTCTGCGAGTATATAGACGGCTCTTTCGCGTTCACTCCGAGGGAAACGGTCCGCTATTGCTTCTGTGCGCACAGACGCGATTCCCTTGTCTCTTGCGAACACAGGGAACTCTGTGCATCCAAATCTACAGGCTAAGGACGCGTCTGCATATGTTTTGGTGAACAATCGAGTGTGCGTGTTCTGACAGCTGCCTCTATGCAGACGTCTCCACAGAGCCACTTCTGAATGCCCCGCAGCCCAGGACTGAATGGATACACTAACAAGTGCACCGGTGTGAGCAACCACATATGCAGAAGGACGTCTTTCATCTCACAGAAGCGCGAACGTCTTGGCGTTCAAGCACATGGCAGAAACAAGGTGTGAACAGATGAGCTGCTGCTATTTTCTCCGTTCGGCATGCTTCGTTGTAGCTCTCTTGCCGGTCGCCGGCTTAGCGGCTTGCTTTGCGCGACTAGCTCTGGGGAGAGAAGGAGATAGCGCCGGAAACCTCGCCTTTTGCCTTCTTCGGCGCTGGAACCTGGTTGCTGCGCCTTCTCTTTGTCCATGTGCACACACACGATTCCTCAGCGAAAACCATGCAGAAACCTTTCCACGAGCACCCAGGGATGTGCACCCAGCACCACGTGCACGCACACGCAGCTAGAGAAAAGCACCTACCTTTTCACACACTGATGCCTAAGCAAACGCGTGGCCACACACACGCACACATCCGCAAGCGCGCCTACTCCCATCTATTGAGGGAAAGACGGACGAGCTCTTTGGTTGCTCTTCACAGGCTTGTCCCTGATCTATAGCTGAGGGCAAACACTTGTGTGCTTGTGGGAGAGCCTGTGTCTTTCCTGGAAGCGTTTGGGAGTTTTGCTCAGACGCGTGTTTCCTCAAGTTCAAGAATCAAGATCTAGGATACCTGCAGACAGGTGCCTGTTTGTGTGGAGACAGTCTGTTTGAAACTGTGTTCCTCAGCGCCCGCTCTTTCTCCCCGTCGCTCCACACGCCTGGGAGTCCCTTTCTTTCTCTCCACAAGCACGTGTGTTGACTTCGTCGCACATGTGCATCTGCACAAGCGTTGAGCTCAGCAGAGCGTGTCTCTTGACACTTGATGTGCGTTGGCTGTGTCTGCCTGCTCCAGTGAAGAGAGAAACGGGAAATCATCTTGGTAGAGGCAACAAAGCAAAAGCGAGGCAGGATTGACATCTGCTCAACAGAGACGGATTCCCTGCGCTGACACAGTTCACAGTTACACGAGAAGCAATCTGAGCGGTCCGTCGACCGGAGACGTGTTTCCCAAGAGGTCGTTTAGCGAGTGAACAGCAGTGTGCGCGACTTTCAGGAGTGTGCCTGGAAAGTGCCAGAATCACCAGGAGCATCTGTGCAAAAGCTGCTGCCTCTGTGACCGCATTGAGGCACGTTCGCGTGTCTGCGAGTATATAGACGGCTCTTTCGCGTTCACTCCGAGGGAAACGGTCCGCTATTGCTTCTGTGCGCACAGACGCGATTCCCTTGTCTCTTGCGAACACAGGGAACTCTGTGCATCCAAATCTACAGGCTAAGGACGCGTCTGCATATGTTTTGGTGAACAATCGAGTGTGCGTGTTCTGACAGCTGCCTCTATGCAGACGTCTCCACAGAGCCACTTCTGAATGCCCCGCAGCCCAGGACTGAATGGATACACTAACAAGTGCACCGGTGTGAGCAACCACATATGCAGAAGGACGTCTTTCATCTCACAGAAGCGCGAACGTCTTGGCGTTCAAGCACATGGCAGAAACAAGGTGTGAACAGATGAGCTGCTGCTATTTTCTCCGTTCGGCATGCTTCGTTGTAGCTCTCTTGCCGGTCGCCGGCTTAGCGGCTTGCTTTGCGCGACTAGCTCTGGGGAGAGAAGGAGATAGCGCCGGAAACCTCGCCTTTTGCCTTCTTCGGCGCTGGAACCTGGTTGCTGCGCCTTCTCTTTGTCCATGTGCACACACACGATTCCTCAGCGAAAACCATGCAGAAACCTTTCCACGAGCACCCAGGGATGTGCACCCAGCACCACGTGCACGCACACGCAGCTAGAGAAAAGCACCTACCTTTTCACACACTGATGCCTAAGCAAACGCGTGGCCACACACACGCACACATCCGCAAGCGCGCCTACTCCCATCTATTGAGGGAAAGACGGACGAGCTCTTTGGTTGCTCTTCACAGGCTTGTCCCTGATCTATAGCTGAGGGCAAACACTTGTGTGCTTGTGGGAGAGCCTGTGTCTTTCCTGGAAGCGTTTGGGAGTTTTGCTCAGACGCGTGTTTCCTCAAGTTCAAGAATCAAGATCTAGGATACCTGCAGACAGGTGCCTGTTTGTGTGGAGACAGTCTGTTTGAAACTGTGTTCCTCAGCGCCCGCTCTTTCTCCCCGTCGCTCCACACGCCTGGGAGTCCCTTTCTTTCTCTCCACAAGCACGTGTGTTGACTTCGTCGCACATGTGCATCTGCACAAGCGTTGAGCTCAGCAGAGCGTGTCTCTTGACACTTGATGTGCGTTGGCTGTGTCTGCCTGCTCCAGTGAAGAGAGAAACGGGAAATCATCTTGGTAGAGGCAACAAAGCAAAAGCGAGGCAGGATTGACATCTGCTCAACAGAGACGGATTCCCTGCGCTGACACAGTTCACAGTTACACGAGAAGCAATCTGAGCGGTCCGTCGACCGGAGACGTGTTTCCCAAGAGGTCGTTTAGCGAGTGAACAGCAGTGTGCGCGACTTTCAGGAGTGTGCCTGGAAAGTGCCAGAATCACCAGGAGCATCTGTGCAAAAGCTGCTGCCTCTGTGACCGCATTGAGGCACGTTCGCGTGTCTGCGAGTATATAGACGGCTCTTTCGCGTTCACTCCGAGGGAAACGGTCCGCTATTGCTTCTGTGCGCACAGACGCGATTCCCTTGTCTCTTGCGAACACAGGGAACTCTGTGCATCCAAATCTACAGGCTAAGGACGCGTCTGCATATGTTTTGGTGAACAATCGAGTGTGCGTGTTCTGACAGCTGCCTCTATGCAGACGTCTCCACAGAGCCACTTCTGAATGCCCCGCAGCCCAGGACTGAATGGATACACTAACAAGTGCACCGGTGTGAGCAACCACATATGCAGAAGGACGTCTTTCATCTCACAGAAGCGCGAACGTCTTGGCGTTCAAGCACATGGCAGAAACAAGGTGTGAACAGATGAGCTGCTGCTATTTTCTCCGTTCGGCATGCTTCGTTGTAGCTCTCTTGCCGGTCGCCGGCTTAGCGGCTTGCTTTGCGCGACTAGCTCTGGGGAGAGAAGGAGATAGCGCCGGAAACCTCGCCTTTTGCCTTCTTCGGCGCTGGAACCTGGTTGCTGCGCCTTCTCTTTGTCCATGTGCACACACACGATTCCTCAGCGAAAACCATGCAGAAACCTTTCCACGAGCACCCAGGGATGTGCACCCAGCACCACGTGCACGCACACGCAGCTAGAGAAAAGCACCTACCTTTTCACACACTGATGCCTAAGCAAACGCGTGGCCACACACACGCACACATCCGCAAGCGCGCCTACTCCCATCTATTGAGGGAAAGACGGACGAGCTCTTTGGTTGCTCTTCACAGGCTTGTCCCTGATCTATAGCTGAGGGCAAACACTTGTGTGCTTGTGGGAGAGCCTGTGTCTTTCCTGGAAGCGTTTGGGAGTTTTGCTCAGACGCGTGTTTCCTCAAGTTCAAGAATCAAGATCTAGGATACCTGCAGACAGGTGCCTGTTTGTGTGGAGACAGTCTGTTTGAAACTGTGTTCCTCAGCGCCCGCTCTTTCTCCCCGTCGCTCCACACGCCTGGGAGTCCCTTTCTTTCTCTCCACAAGCACGTGTGTTGACTTCGTCGCACATGTGCATCTGCACAAGCGTTGAGCTCAGCAGAGCGTGTCTCTTGACACTTGATGTGCGTTGGCTGTGTCTGCCTGCTCCAGTGAAGAGAGAAACGGGAAATCATCTTGGTAGAGGCAACAAAGCAAAAGCGAGGCAGGATTGACATCTGCTCAACAGAGACGGATTCCCTGCGCTGACACAGTTCACAGTTACACGAGAAGCAATCTGAGCGGTCCGTCGACCGGAGACGTGTTTCCCAAGAGGTCGTTTAGCGAGTGAACAGCAGTGTGCGCGACTTTCAGGAGTGTGCCTGGAAAGTGCCAGAATCACCAGGAGCATCTGTGCAAAAGCTGCTGCCTCTGTGACCGCATTGAGGCACGTTCGCGTGTCTGCGAGTATATAGACGGCTCTTTCGCGTTCACTCCGAGGGAAACGGTCCGCTATTGCTTCTGTGCGCACAGACGCGATTCCCTTGTCTCTTGCGAACACAGGGAACTCTGTGCATCCAAATCTACAGGCTAAGGACGCGTCTGCATATGTTTTGGTGAACAATCGAGTGTGCGTGTTCTGACAGCTGCCTCTATGCAGACGTCTCCACAGAGCCACTTCTGAATGCCCCGCAGCCCAGGACTGAATGGATACACTAACAAGTGCACCGGTGTGAGCAACCACATATGCAGAAGGACGTCTTTCATCTCACAGAAGCGCGAACGTCTTGGCGTTCAAGCACATGGCAGAAACAAGGTGTGAACAGATGAGCTGCTGCTATTTTCTCCGTTCGGCATGCTTCGTTGTAGCTCTCTTGCCGGTCGCCGGCTTAGCGGCTTGCTTTGCGCGACTAGCTCTGGGGAGAGAAGGAGATAGCGCCGGAAACCTCGCCTTTTGCCTTCTTCGGCGCTGGAACCTGGTTGCTGCGCCTTCTCTTTGTCCATGTGCACACACACGATTCCTCAGCGAAAACCATGCAGAAACCTTTCCACGAGCACCCAGGGATGTGCACCCAGCACCACGTGCACGCACACGCAGCTAGAGAAAAGCACCTACCTTTTCACACACTGATGCCTAAGCAAACGCGTGGCCACACACACGCACACATCCGCAAGCGCGCCTACTCCCATCTATTGAGGGAAAGACGGACGAGCTCTTTGGTTGCTCTTCACAGGCTTGTCCCTGATCTATAGCTGAGGGCAAACACTTGTGTGCTTGTGGGAGAGCCTGTGTCTTTCCTGGAAGCGTTTGGGAGTTTTGCTCAGACGCGTGTTTCCTCAAGTTCAAGAATCAAGATCTAGGATACCTGCAGACAGGTGCCTGTTTGTGTGGAGACAGTCTGTTTGAAACTGTGTTCCTCAGCGCCCGCTCTTTCTCCCCGTCGCTCCACACGCCTGGGAGTCCCTTTCTTTCTCTCCACAAGCACGTGTGTTGACTTCGTCGCACATGTGCATCTGCACAAGCGTTGAGCTCAGCAGAGCGTGTCTCTTGACACTTGATGTGCGTTGGCTGTGTCTGCCTGCTCCAGTGAAGAGAGAAACGGGAAATCATCTTGGTAGAGGCAACAAAGCAAAAGCGAGGCAGGATTGACATCTGCTCAACAGAGACGGATTCCCTGCGCTGACACAGTTCACAGTTACACGAGAAGCAATCTGAGCGGTCCGTCGACCGGAGACGTGTTTCCCAAGAGGTCGTTTAGCGAGTGAACAGCAGTGTGCGCGACTTTCAGGAGTGTGCCTGGAAAGTGCCAGAATCACCAGGAGCATCTGTGCAAAAGCTGCTGCCTCTGTGACCGCATTGAGGCACGTTCGCGTGTCTGCGAGTATATAGACGGCTCTTTCGCGTTCACTCCGAGGGAAACGGTCCGCTATTGCTTCTGTGCGCACAGACGCGATTCCCTTGTCTCTTGCGAACACAGGGAACTCTGTGCATCCAAATCTACAGGCTAAGGACGCGTCTGCATATGTTTTGGTGAACAATCGAGTGTGCGTGTTCTGACAGCTGCCTCTATGCAGACGTCTCCACAGAGCCACTTCTGAATGCCCCGCAGCCCAGGACTGAATGGATACACTAACAAGTGCACCGGTGTGAGCAACCACATATGCAGAAGGACGTCTTTCATCTCACAGAAGCGCGAACGTCTTGGCGTTCAAGCACATGGCAGAAACAAGGTGTGAACAGATGAGCTGCTGCTATTTTCTCCGTTCGGCATGCTTCGTTGTAGCTCTCTTGCCGGTCGCCGGCTTAGCGGCTTGCTTTGCGCGACTAGCTCTGGGGAGAGAAGGAGATAGCGCCGGAAACCTCGCCTTTTGCCTTCTTCGGCGCTGGAACCTGGTTGCTGCGCCTTCTCTTTGTCCATGTGCACACACACGATTCCTCAGCGAAAACCATGCAGAAACCTTTCCACGAGCACCCAGGGATGTGCACCCAGCACCACGTGCACGCACACGCAGCTAGAGAAAAGCACCTACCTTTTCACACACTGAAGCCTAAGCAAACGCGTGGCCACACACACGCACACATCCGCAAGCGCGCCTACTCCCATCTATTGAGGGAAAGACGGACGAGCAACGTCCTGACAGGCTTGAGGGGAAAACCGTCCGTTGACGGTTGGCGTACTGCACGCCCGCCTACGGGGCTGCAGGGGAATCCACATTTGGAAGGTACCTGAAGATGTGTGCCTGTTCTTGGAGCTCCGCTAGTAGGGTAGCAAAGACACTCGTAGGCAGTACTGAATGCTGCTCCGTGCTACTTCTCCTCCGCTGGCAAATGCTTCACAGTCGCCCTAGGAAAGACGTTTAACAATCGATCTCCAAGAGGAACGAAACACATGATGCCATAAGGCGAAAGAATAGCAGGGCATCTCTTCACAGGCTTGTCCCTGATCTATAGCTGAGGGCAAACACTTGTGTGCTTGTGGGAGAGCCTGTGTCTTTCCTGGAAGCGTTTGGGAGTTTTGCTCAGACGCGTGTTTCCTCAAGTTCAAGAATCAAGATCTAGGATACCTGCAGACAGGTGCCTGTTTGTGTGGAGACAGTCTGTTTGAAACTGTGTTCCTCAGCGCCCGCTCTTTCTCCCCGTCGCTCCACACGCCTGGGAGTCCCTTTCTTTCTCTCCACAAGCACGTGTGTTGACTTCGTCGCACATGTGCATCTGCACAAGCGTTGAGCTCAGCAGAGCGTGTCTCTTGACACTTGATGTGCGTTGGCTGTGTCTGCCTGCTCCAGTGAAGAGAGAAACGGGAAATCATCTTGGTAGAGGCAACAAAGCAAAAGCGAGGCAGGATTGACATCTGCTCAACAGAGACGGATTCCCTGCGCTGACACAGTTCACAGTTACACGAGAAGCAATCTGAGCGGTCCGTCGACCGGAGACGTGTTTCCCAAGAGGTCGTTTAGCGAGTGAACAGCAGTGTGCGCGACTTTCAGGAGTGTGCCTGGAAAGTGCCAGAATCACCAGGAGCATCTGTGCAAAAGCTGCTGCCTCTGTGACCGCATTGAGGCACGTTCGCGTGTCTGCGAGTATATAGACGGCTCTTTCGCGTTCACTCCGAGGGAAACGGTCCGCTATTGCTTCTGTGCGCACAGACGCGATTCCCTTGTCTCTTGCGAACACAGGGAACTCTGTGCATCCAAATCTACAGGCTAAGGACGCGTCTGCATATGTTTTGGTGAACAATCGAGTGTGCGTGTTCTGACAGCTGCCTCTATGCAGACGTCTCCACAGAGCCACTTCTGAATGCCCCGCAGCCCAGGACTGAATGGATACACTAACAAGTGCACCGGTGTGAGCAACCACATATGCAGAAGGACGTCTTTCATCTCACAGAAGCGCGAACGTCTTGGCGTTCAAGCACATGGCAGAAACAAGGTGTGAACAGATGAGCTGCTGCTATTTTCTCCGTTCGGCATGCTTCGTTGTAGCTCTCTTGCCGGTCGCCGGCTTAGCGGCTTGCTTTGCGCGACTAGCTCTGGGGAGAGAAGGAGATAGCGCCGGAAACCTCGCCTTTTGCCTTCTTCGGCGCTGGAACCTGGTTGCTGCGCCTTCTCTTTGTCCATGTGCACACACACGATTCCTCAGCGAAAACCATGCAGAAACCTTTCCACGAGCACCCAGGGATGTGCACCCAGCACCACGTGCACGCACACGCAGCTAGAGAAAAGCACCTACCTTTTCACACACTGATGCCTAAGCAAACGCGTGGCCACACACACGCACACATCCGCAAGCGCGCCTACTCCCATCTATTGAGGGAAAGACGGACGAGCTCTTTGGTTGCTCTTCACAGGCTTGTCCCTGATCTATAGCTGAGGGCAAACACTTGTGTGCTTGTGGGAGAGCCTGTGTCTTTCCTGGAAGCGTTTGGGAGTTTTGCTCAGACGCGTGTTTCCTCAAGTTCAAGAATCAAGATCTAGGATACCTGCAGACAGGTGCCTGTTTGTGTGGAGACAGTCTGTTTGAAACTGTGTTCCTCAGCGCCCGCTCTTTCTCCCCGTCGCTCCACACGCCTGGGAGTCCCTTTCTTTCTCTCCACAAGCACGTGTGTTGACTTCGTCGCACATGTGCATCTGCACAAGCGTTGAGCTCAGCAGAGCGTGTCTCTTGACACTTGATGTGCGTTGGCTGTGTCTGCCTGCTCCAGTGAAGAGAGAAACGGGAAATCATCTTGGTAGAGGCAACAAAGCAAAAGCGAGGCAGGATTGACATCTGCTCAACAGAGACGGATTCCCTGCGCTGACACAGTTCACAGTTACACGAGAAGCAATCTGAGCGGTCCGTCGACCGGAGACGTGTTTCCCAAGAGGTCGTTTAGCGAGTGAACAGCAGTGTGCGCGACTTTCAGGAGTGTGCCTGGAAAGTGCCAGAATCACCAGGAGCATCTGTGCAAAAGCTGCTGCCTCTGTGACCGCATTGAGGCACGTTCGCGTGTCTGCGAGTATATAGACGGCTCTTTCGCGTTCACTCCGAGGGAAACGGTCCGCTATTGCTTCTGTGCGCACAGACGCGATTCCCTTGTCTCTTGCGAACACAGGGAACTCTGTGCATCCAAATCTACAGGCTAAGGACGCGTCTGCATATGTTTTGGTGAACAATCGAGTGTGCGTGTTCTGACAGCTGCCTCTATGCAGACGTCTCCACAGAGCCACTTCTGAATGCCCCGCAGCCCAGGACTGAATGGATACACTAACAAGTGCACCGGTGTGAGCAACCACATATGCAGAAGGACGTCTTTCATCTCACAGAAGCGCGAACGTCTTGGCGTTCAAGCACATGGCAGAAACAAGGTGTGAACAGATGAGCTGCTGCTATTTTCTCCGTTCGGCATGCTTCGTTGTAGCTCTCTTGCCGGTCGCCGGCTTAGCGGCTTGCTTTGCGCGACTAGCTCTGGGGAGAGAAGGAGATAGCGCCGGAAACCTCGCCTTTTGCCTTCTTCGGCGCTGGAACCTGGTTGCTGCGCCTTCTCTTTGTCCATGTGCACACACACGATTCCTCAGCGAAAACCATGCAGAAACCTTTCCACGAGCACCCAGGGATGTGCACCCAGCACCACGTGCACGCACACGCAGCTAGAGAAAAGCACCTACCTTTTCACACACTGAAGCCTAAGCAAACGCGTGGCCACACACACGCACACATCCGCAAGCGCGCCTACTCCCATCTATTGAGGGAAAGACGGACGAGCAACGTCCTGACAGGCTTGAGGGGAAAAACGTCCGTTGACGGTTGGCGTACTGCACGCCCGCCTACGGGGCTGCAGGGGAATCCACATTTGGAAGGTACCTGAAGATGTGTGCCTGTTCTTGGAGCTCCGCTAGTAGGGTAGCAAAGACACTCGTAGGCAGTACTGAATGCTGCTCCGTGCTACTTCTCCTCCGCTGGCAAATGCTTCACAGTCGCCCTAGGAAAGACGTTTAACAATCGATCTCCAAGAGGAACGAAACACATGATGCCATAAGGCGAAAGAATAGCAGGGCATCTCTTCACAGGCTTGTCCCTGATCTATAGCTGAGGGCAAACACTTGTGTGCTTGTGGGAGAGCCTGTGTCTTTCCTGGAAGCGTTTGGGAGTTTTGCTCAGACGCGTGTTTCCTCAAGTTCAAGAATCAAGATCTAGGATACCTGCAGACAGGTGCCTGTTTGTGTGGAGACAGTCTGTTTGAAACTGTGTTCCTCAGCGCCCGCTCTTTCTCCCCGTCGCTCCACACGCCTGGGAGTCCCTTTCTTTCTCTCCACAAGCACGTGTGTTGACTTCGTCGCACATGTGCATCTGCACAAGCGTTGAGCTCAGCAGAGCGTGTCTCTTGACACTTGATGTGCGTTGGCTGTGTCTGCCTGCTCCAGTGAAGAGAGAAACGGGAAATCATCTTGGTAGAGGCAACAAAGCAAAAGCGAGGCAGGATTGACATCTGCTCAACAGAGACGGATTCCCTGCGCTGACACAGTTCACAGTTACACGAGAAGCAATCTGAGCGGTCCGTCGACCGGAGACGTGTTTCCCAAGAGGTCGTTTAGCGAGTGAACAGCAGTGTGCGCGACTTTCAGGAGTGTGCCTGGAAAGTGCCAGAATCACCAGGAGCATCTGTGCAAAAGCTGCTGCCTCTGTGACCGCATTGAGGCACGTTCGCGTGTCTGCGAGTATATAGACGGCTCTTTCGCGTTCACTCCGAGGGAAACGGTCCGCTATTGCTTCTGTGCGCACAGACGCGATTCCCTTGTCTCTTGCGAACACAGGGAACTCTGTGCATCCAAATCTACAGGCTAAGGACGCGTCTGCATATGTTTTGGTGAACAATCGAGTGTGCGTGTTCTGACAGCTGCCTCTATGCAGACGTCTCCACAGAGCCACTTCTGAATGCCCCGCAGCCCAGGACTGAATGGATACACTAACAAGTGCACCGGTGTGAGCAACCACATATGCAGAAGGACGTCTTTCATCTCACAGAAGCGCGAACGTCTTGGCGTTCAAGCACATGGCAGAAACAAGGTGTGAACAGATGAGCTGCTGCTATTTTCTCCGTTCGGCATGCTTCGTTGTAGCTCTCTTGCCGGTCGCCGGCTTAGCGGCTTGCTTTGCGCGACTAGCTCTGGGGAGAGAAGGAGATAGCGCCGGAAACCTCGCCTTTTGCCTTCTTCGGCGCTGGAACCTGGTTGCTGCGCCTTCTCTTTGTCCATGTGCACACACACGATTCCTCAGCGAAAACCATGCAGAAACCTTTCCACGAGCACCCAGGGATGTGCACCCAGCACCACGTGCACGCACACGCAGCTAGAGAAAAGCACCTACCTTTTCACACACTGATGCCTAAGCAAACGCGTGGCCACACACACGCACACATCCGCAAGCGCGCCTACTCCCATCTATTGAGGGAAAGACGGACGAGCTCTTTGGTTGCTCTTCACAGGCTTGTCCCTGATCTATAGCTGAGGGCAAACACTTGTGTGCTTGTGGGAGAGCCTGTGTCTTTCCTGGAAGCGTTTGGGAGTTTTGCTCAGACGCGTGTTTCCTCAAGTTCAAGAATCAAGATCTAGGATACCTGCAGACAGGTGCCTGTTTGTGTGGAGACAGTCTGTTTGAAACTGTGTTCCTCAGCGCCCGCTCTTTCTCCCCGTCGCTCCACACGCCTGGGAGTCCCTTTCTTTCTCTCCACAAGCACGTGTGTTGACTTCGTCGCACATGTGCATCTGCACAAGCGTTGAGCTCAGCAGAGCGTGTCTCTTGACACTTGATGTGCGTTGGCTGTGTCTGCCTGCTCCAGTGAAGAGAGAAACGGGAAATCATCTTGGTAGAGGCAACAAAGCAAAAGCGAGGCAGGATTGACATCTGCTCAACAGAGACGGATTCCCTGCGCTGACACAGTTCACAGTTACACGAGAAGCAATCTGAGCGGTCCGTCGACCGGAGACGTGTTTCCCAAGAGGTCGTTTAGCGAGTGAACAGCAGTGTGCGCGACTTTCAGGAGTGTGCCTGGAAAGTGCCAGAATCACCAGGAGCATCTGTGCAAAAGCTGCTGCCTCTGTGACCGCATTGAGGCACGTTCGCGTGTCTGCGAGTATATAGACGGCTCTTTCGCGTTCACTCCGAGGGAAACGGTCCGCTATTGCTTCTGTGCGCACAGACGCGATTCCCTTGTCTCTTGCGAACACAGGGAACTCTGTGCATCCAAATCTACAGGCTAAGGACGCGTCTGCATATGTTTTGGTGAACAATCGAGTGTGCGTGTTCTGACAGCTGCCTCTATGCAGACGTCTCCACAGAGCCACTTCTGAATGCCCCGCAGCCCAGGACTGAATGGATACACTAACAAGTGCACCGGTGTGAGCAACCACATATGCAGAAGGACGTCTTTCATCTCACAGAAGCGCGAACGTCTTGGCGTTCAAGCACATGGCAGAAACAAGGTGTGAACAGATGAGCTGCTGCTATTTTCTCCGTTCGGCATGCTTCGTTGTAGCTCTCTTGCCGGTCGCCGGCTTAGCGGCTTGCTTTGCGCGACTAGCTCTGGGGAGAGAAGGAGATAGCGCCGGAAACCTCGCCTTTTGCCTTCTTCGGCGCTGGAACCTGGTTGCTGCGCCTTCTCTTTGTCCATGTGCACACACACGATTCCTCAGCGAAAACCATGCAGAAACCTTTCCACGAGCACCCAGGGATGTGCACCCAGCACCACGTGCACGCACACGCAGCTAGAGAAAAGCACCTACCTTTTCACACACTGATGCCTAAGCAAACGCGTGGCCACACACACGCACACATCCGCAAGCGCGCCTACTCCCATCTATTGAGGGAAAGACGGACGAGCTCTTTGGTTGCTCTTCACAGGCTTGTCCCTGATCTATAGCTGAGGGCAAACACTTGTGTGCTTGTGGGAGAGCCTGTGTCTTTCCTGGAAGCGTTTGGGAGTTTTGCTCAGACGCGTGTTTCCTCAAGTTCAAGAATCAAGATCTAGGATACCTGCAGACAGGTGCCTGTTTGTGTGGAGACAGTCTGTTTGAAACTGTGTTCCTCAGCGCCCGCTCTTTCTCCCCGTCGCTCCACACGCCTGGGAGTCCCTTTCTTTCTCTCCACAAGCACGTGTGTTGACTTCGTCGCACATGTGCATCTGCACAAGCGTTGAGCTCAGCAGAGCGTGTCTCTTGACACTTGATGTGCGTTGGCTGTGTCTGCCTGCTCCAGTGAAGAGAGAAACGGGAAATCATCTTGGTAGAGGCAACAAAGCAAAGGCGAGGCAGGATTGACATCTGCTCAACAGAGACGGATTCCCTGCGCTGACACAGTTCACAGTTACACGAGAAGCAATCTGAGCGGTCCGTCGACCGGAGACGTGTTTCCCAAGAGGTCGTTTAGCGAGTGAACAGCAGTGTGCGCGACTTTCAGGAGTGTGCCTGGAAAGTGCCAGAATCACCAGGAGCATCTGTGCAAAAGCTGCTGCCTCTGTGACCGCATTGAGGCACGTTCGCGTGTCTGCGAGTATATAGACGGCTCTTTCGCGTTCACTCCGAGGGAAACGGTCCGCTATTGCTTCTGTGCGCACAGACGCGATTCCCTTGTCTCTTGCGAACACAGGGAACTCTGCATCCAAATCTACAGGCTAAGGACGCGTCTGCATATGTTTTGGTGAACAATCGAGTGTGCGTGTTCTGACAGCTGCCTCTATGCAGACGTCTCCACAGAGCCACTTCTGAATGCCCCGCAGCCCAGGACTGAATGGATACACTAACAAGTGCACCGGTGTGAGCAACCACATATGCAGAAGGACGTCTTTCATCTCACAGAAGCGCGAACGTCTTGGCGTTCAAGCACATGGCAGAAACAAGGTGTGAACAGATGAGCTGCTGCTATTTTCTCCGTTCGGCATGCTTCGTTGTAGCTCTCTTGCCGGTCGCCGGCTTAGCGGCTTGCTTTGCGCGACTAGCTCTGGGGAGAGAAGGAGATAGCGCCGGAAACCTCGCCTTTTGCCTTCTTCGGCGCTGGAACCTGGTTGCTGCGCCTTCTCTTTGTCCATGTGCACACACACGATTCCTCAGCGAAAACCATGCAGAAACCTTTCCACGAGCACCCAGGGATGTGCACCCAGCACCACGTGCACGCACACGCAGCTAGAGAAAAGCACCTACCTTTTCACACACTGATGCCTAAGCAAACGCGTGGCCACACACACGCACACATCCGCAAGCGCGCCTACTCCCATCTATTGAGGGAAAGACGGACGAGCTCTTTGGTTGCTCTTCACAGGCTTGTCCCTGATCTATAGCTGAGGGCAAACACTTGTGTGCTTGTGGGAGAGCCTGTGTCTTTCCTGGAAGCGTTTGGGAGTTTTGCTCAGACGCGTGTTTCCTCAAGTTCAAGAATCAAGATCTAGGATACCTGCAGACAGGTGCCTGTTTGTGTGGAGACAGTCTGTTTGAAACTGTGTTCCTCAGCGCCCGCTCTTTCTCCCCGTCGCTCCACACGCCTGGGAGTCCCTTTCTTTCTCTCCACAAGCACGTGTGTTGACTTCGTCGCACATGTGCATCTGCACAAGCGTTGAGCTCAGCAGAGCGTGTCTCTTGACACTTGATGTGCGTTGGCTGTGTCTGCCTGCTCCAGTGAAGAGAGAAACGGGAAATCATCTTGGTAGAGGCAACAAAGCAAAGGCGAGGCAGGATTGACATCTGCTCAACAGAGACGGATTCCCTGCGCTGACACAGTTCACAGTTACACGAGAAGCAATCTGAGCGGTCCGTCGACCGGAGACGTGTTTCCCAAGAGGTCGTTTAGCGAGTGAACAGCAGTGTGCGCGACTTTCAGGAGTGTGCCTGGAAAGTGCCAGAATCACCAGGAGCATCTGTGCAAAAGCTGCTGCCTCTGTGACCGCATTGAGGCACGTTCGCGTGTCTGCGAGTATATAGACGGCTCTTTCGCGTTCACTCCGAGGGAAACGGTCCGCTATTGCTTCTGTGCGCACAGACGCGATTCCCTTGTCTCTTGCGAACACAGGGAACTCTGTGCATCCAAATCTACAGGCTAAGGACGCGTCTGCATATGTTTTGGTGAACAATCGAGTGTGCGTGTTCTGACAGCTGCCTCTATGCAGACGTCTCCACAGAGCCACTTCTGAATGCCCCGCAGCCCAGGACTGAATGGATACACTAACAAGTGCACCGGTGTGAGCAACCACATATGCAGAAGGACGTCTTTCATCTCACAGAAGCGCGAACGTCTTGGCGTTCAAGCACATGGCAGAAACAAGGTGTGAACAGATGAGCTGCTGCTATTTTCTCCGTTCGGCATGCTTCGTTGTAGCTCTCTTGCCGGTCGCCGGCTTAGCGGCTTGCTTTGCGCGACTAGCTCTGGGGAGAGAAGGAGATAGCGCCGGAAACCTCGCCTTTTGCCTTCTTCGGCGCTGGAACCTGGTTGCTGCGCCTTCTCTTTGTCCATGTGCACACACACGATTCCTCAGCGAAAACCATGCAGAAACCTTTCCACGAGCACCCAGGGATGTGCACCCAGCACCACGTGCACGCACACGCAGCTAGAGAAAAGCACCTACCTTTTCACACACTGATGCCTAAGCAAACGCGTGGCCACACACACGCACACATCCGCAAGCGCGCCTACTCCCATCTATTGAGGGAAAGACGGACGAGCTCTTTGGTTGCTCTTCACAGGCTTGTCCCTGATCTATAGCTGAGGGCAAACACTTGTGTGCTTGTGGGAGAGCCTGTGTCTTTCCTGGAAGCGTTTGGGAGTTTTGCTCAGACGCGTGTTTCCTCAAGTTCAAGAATCAAGATCTAGGATACCTGCAGACAGGTGCCTGTTTGTGTGGAGACAGTCTGTTTGAAACTGTGTTCCTCAGCGCCCGCTCTTTCTCCCCGTCGCTCCACACGCCTGGGAGTCCCTTTCTTTCTCTCCACAAGCACGTGTGTTGACTTCGTCGCACATGTGCATCTGCACAAGCGTTGAGCTCAGCAGAGCGTGTCTCTTGACACTTGATGTGCGTTGGCTGTGTCTGCCTGCTCCAGTGAAGAGAGAAACGGGAAATCATCTTGGTAGAGGCAACAAAGCAAAGGCGAGGCAGGATTGACATCTGCTCAACAGAGACGGATTCCCTGCGCTGACACAGTTCACAGTTACACGAGAAGCAATCTGAGCGGTCCGTCGACCGGAGACGTGTTTCCCAAGAGGTCGTTTAGCGAGTGAACAGCAGTGTGCGCGACTTTCAGGAGTGTGCCTGGAAAGTGCCAGAATCACCAGGAGCATCTGTGCAAAAGCTGCTGCCTCTGTGACCGCATTGAGGCACGTTCGCGTGTCTGCGAGTATATAGACGGCTCTTTCGCGTTCACTCCGAGGGAAACGGTCCGCTATTGCTTCTGTGCGCACAGACGCGATTCCCTTGTCTCTTGCGAACACAGGGAACTCTGTGCATCCAAATCTACAGGCTAAGGACGCGTCTGCATATGTTTTGGTGAACAATCGAGTGTGCGTGTTCTGACAGCTGCCTCTATGCAGACGTCTCCACAGAGCCACTTCTGAATGCCCCGCAGCCCAGGACTGAATGGATACACTAACAAGTGCACCGGTGTGAGCAACCACATATGCAGAAGGACGTCTTTCATCTCACAGAAGCGCGAACGTCTTGGCGTTCAAGCACATGGCAGAAACAAGGTGTGAACAGATGAGCTGCTGCTATTTTCTCCGTTCGGCATGCTTCGTTGTAGCTCTCTTGCCGGTCGCCGGCTTAGCGGCTTGCTTTGCGCGACTAGCTCTGGGGAGAGAAGGAGATAGCGCCGGAAACCTCGCCTTTTGCCTTCTTCGGCGCTGGAACCTGGTTGCTGCGCCTTCTCTTTGTCCATGTGCACACACACGATTCCTCAGCGAAAACCATGCAGAAACCTTTCCACGAGCACCCAGGGATGTGCACCCAGCACCACGTGCACGCACACGCAGCTAGAGAAAAGCACCTACCTTTTCACACACTGATGCCTAAGCAAACGCGTGGCCACACACACGCACACATCCGCAAGCGCGCCTACTCCCATCTATTGAGGGAAAGACGGACGAGCTCTTTGGTTGCTCTTCACAGGCTTGTCCCTGATCTATAGCTGAGGGCAAACACTTGTGTGCTTGTGGGAGAGCCTGTGTCTTTCCTGGAAGCGTTTGGGAGTTTTGCTCAGACGCGTGTTTCCTCAAGTTCAAGAATCAAGATCTAGGATACCTGCAGACAGGTGCCTGTTTGTGTGGAGACAGTCTGTTTGAAACTGTGTTCCTCAGCGCCCGCTCTTTCTCCCCGTCGCTCCACACGCCTGGGAGTCCCTTTCTTTCTCTCCACAAGCACGTGTGTTGACTTCGTCGCACATGTGCATCTGCACAAGCGTTGAGCTCAGCAGAGCGTGTCTCTTGACACTTGATGTGCGTTGGCTGTGTCTGCCTGCTCCAGTGAAGAGAGAAACGGGAAATCATCTTGGTAGAGGCAACAAAGCAAAGGCGAGGCAGGATTGACATCTGCTCAACAGAGACGGATTCCCTGCGCTGACACAGTTCACAGTTACACGAGAAGCAATCTGAGCGGTCCGTCGACCGGAGACGTGTTTCCCAAGAGGTCGTTTAGCGAGTGAACAGCAGTGTGCGCGACTTTCAGGAGTGTGCCTGGAAAGTGCCAGAATCACCAGGAGCATCTGTGCAAAAGCTGCTGCCTCTGTGACCGCATTGAGGCACGTTCGCGTGTCTGCGAGTATATAGACGGCTCTTTCGCGTTCACTCCGAGGGAAACGGTCCGCTATTGCTTCTGTGCGCACAGACGCGATTCCCTTGTCTCTTGCGAACACAGGGAACTCTGTGCATCCAAATCTACAGGCTAAGGACGCGTCTGCATATGTTTTGGTGAACAATCGAGTGTGCGTGTTCTGACAGCTGCCTCTATGCAGACGTCTCCACAGAGCCACTTCTGAATGCCCCGCAGCCCAGGACTGAATGGATACACTAACAAGTGCACCGGTGTGAGCAACCACATATGCAGAAGGACGTCTTTCATCTCACAGAAGCGCGAACGTCTTGGCGTTCAAGCACATGGCAGAAACAAGGTGTGAACAGATGAGCTGCTGCTATTTTCTCCGTTCGGCATGCTTCGTTGTAGCTCTCTTGCCGGTCGCCGGCTTAGCGGCTTGCTTTGCGCGACTAGCTCTGGGGAGAGAAGGAGATAGCGCCGGAAACCTCGCCTTTTGCCTTCTTCGGCGCTGGAACCTGGTTGCTGCGCCTTCTCTTTGTCCATGTGCACACACACGATTCCTCAGCGAAAACCATGCAGAAACCTTTCCACGAGCACCCAGGGATGTGCACCCAGCACCACGTGCACGCACACGCAGCTAGAGAAAAGCACCTACCTTTTCACACACTGATGCCTAAGCAAACGCGTGGCCACACACACGCACACATCCGCAAGCGCGCCTACTCCCATCTATTGAGGGAAAGACGGACGAGCTCTTTGGTTGCTCTTCACAGGCTTGTCCCTGATCTATAGCTGAGGGCAAACACTTGTGTGCTTGTGGGAGAGCCTGTGTCTTTCCTGGAAGCGTTTGGGAGTTTTGCTCAGACGCGTGTTTCCTCAAGTTCAAGAATCAAGATCTAGGATACCTGCAGACAGGTGCCTGTTTGTGTGGAGACAGTCTGTTTGAAACTGTGTTCCTCAGCGCCCGCTCTTTCTCCCCGTCGCTCCACACGCCTGGGAGTCCCTTTCTTTCTCTCCACAAGCACGTGTGTTGACTTCGTCGCACATGTGCATCTGCACAAGCGTTGAGCTCAGCAGAGCGTGTCTCTTGACACTTGATGTGCGTTGGCTGTGTCTGCCTGCTCCAGTGAAGAGAGAAACGGGAAATCATCTTGGTAGAGGCAACAAAGCAAAAGCGAGGCAGGATTGACATCTGCTCAACAGAGACGGATTCCCTGCGCTGACACAGTTCACAGTTACACGAGAAGCAATCTGAGCGGTCCGTCGACCGGAGACGTGTTTCCCAAGAGGTCGTTTAGCGAGTGAACAGCAGTGTGCGCGACTTTCAGGAGTGTGCCTGGAAAGTGCCAGAATCACCAGGAGCATCTGTGCAAAAGCTGCTGCCTCTGTGACCGCATTGAGGCACGTTCGCGTGTCTGCGAGTATATAGACGGCTCTTTCGCGTTCACTCCGAGGGAAACGGTCCGCTATTGCTTCTGTGCGCACAGACGCGATTCCCTTGTCTCTTGCGAACACAGGGAACTCTGTGCATCCAAATCTACAGGCTAAGGACGCGTCTGCATATGTTTTGGTGAACAATCGAGTGTGCGTGTTCTGACAGCTGCCTCTATGCAGACGTCTCCACAGAGCCACTTCTGAATGCCCCGCAGCCCAGGACTGAATGGATACACTAACAAGTGCACCGGTGTGAGCAACCACATATGCAGAAGGACGTCTTTCATCTCACAGAAGCGCGAACGTCTTGGCGTTCAAGCACATGGCAGAAACAAGGTGTGAACAGATGAGCTGCTGCTATTTTCTCCGTTCGGCATGCTTCGTTGTAGCTCTCTTGCCGGTCGCCGGCTTAGCGGCTTGCTTTGCGCGACTAGCTCTGGGGAGAGAAGGAGATAGCGCCGGAAACCTCGCCTTTTGCCTTCTTCGGCGCTGGAACCTGGTTGCTGCGCCTTCTCTTTGTCCATGTGCACACACACGATTCCTCAGCGAAAACCATGCAGAAACCTTTCCACGAGCACCCAGGGATGTGCACCCAGCACCACGTGCACGCACACGCAGCTAGAGAAAAGCACCTACCTTTTCACACACTGATGCCTAAGCAAACGCGTGGCCACACACACGCACACATCCGCAAGCGCGCCTACTCCCATCTATTGAGGGAAAGACGGACGAGCTCTTTGGTTGCTCTTCACAGGCTTGTCCCTGATCTATAGCTGAGGGCAAACACTTGTGTGCTTGTGGGAGAGCCTGTGTCTTTCCTGGAAGCGTTTGGGAGTTTTGCTCAGACGCGTGTTTCCTCAAGTTCAAGAATCAAGATCTAGGATACCTGCAGACAGGTGCCTGTTTGTGTGGAGACAGTCTGTTTGAAACTGTGTTCCTCAGCGCCCGCTCTTTCTCCCCGTCGCTCCACACGCCTGGGAGTCCCTTTCTTTCTCTCCACAAGCACGTGTGTTGACTTCGTCGCACATGTGCATCTGCACAAGCGTTGAGCTCAGCAGAGCGTGTCTCTTGACACTTGATGTGCGTTGGCTGTGTCTGCGTGCTCCAGTGAAGAGAGAAACGGGAAATCATCTTGGTAGAGGCAACAAAGCAAAAGCGAGGCAGGATTGACATCTGCTCAACAGAGACAGATTCCCTGCGCTGACACAGTTCACAGTTACACGAGAAGCAATCTGAGCGGTCCGTCGACCGGAGACGTGTTTCCCAAGAGGTCGTTTAGCGAGTGAACAGCAGTGTGCGCGACTTTCAGGAGTGTGCCTGGAAAGTGCCAGAATCACCAGGAGCATCTGTGCAAAAGCTGCTGCCTCTGTGACCGCATTGAGGCACGTTCGCGTGTCTGCGAGTATATAGACGGCTCTTTCGCGTTCACTCCGAGGGAAACGGTCCGCTATTGCTTCTGTGCGCACAGACGCGATTCCCTTGTCTCTTGCGAACACAGGGAACTCTGTGCATCCAAATCTACAGGCTAAGGACGCGTCTGCATATGTTTTGGTGAACAATCGAGTGTGCGTGTTCTGACAGCTGCCTCTATGCAGACGTCTCCACAGAGCCACTTCTGAATGCCCCGCAGCCCAGGACTGAATGGATACACTAACAAGTGCACCGGTGTGAGCAACCACATATGCAGAAGGACGTCTTTCATCTCACAGAAGCGCGAACGTCTTGGCGTTCAAGCACATGGCAGAAACAAGGTGTGAACAGATGAGCTGCTGCTATTTTCTCCGTTCGGCATGCTTCGTTGTAGCTCTCTTGCCGGTCGCCGGCTTAGCGGCTTGCTTTGCGCGACTAGCTCTGGGGAGAGAAGGAGATAGCGCCGGAAACCTCGCCTTTTGCCTTCTTCGGCGCTGGAACCTGGTTGCTGCGCCTTCTCTTTGTCCATGTGCACACACACGATTCCTCAGCGAAAACCATGCAGAAACCTTTCCACGAGCACCCAGGGATGTGCACCCAGCACCACGTGCACGCACACGCAGCTAGAGAAAAGCACCTACCTTTTCACACACTGATGCCTAAGCAAACGCGTGGCCACACACACGCACACATCCGCAAGCGCGCCTACTCCCATCTATTGAGGGAAAGACGGACGAGCTCTTTGGTTGCTCTTCACAGGCTTGTCCCTGATCTATAGCTGAGGGCAAACACTTGTGTGCTTGTGGGAGAGCCTGTGTCTTTCCTGGAAGCGTTTGGGAGTTTTGCTCAGACGCGTGTTTCCTCAAGTTCAAGAATCAAGATCTAGGATACCTGCAGACAGGTGCCTGTTTGTGTGGAGACAGTCTGTTTGAAACTGTGTTCCTCAGCGCCCGCTCTTTCTCCCCGTCGCTCCACACGCCTGGGAGTCCCTTTCTTTCTCTCCACAAGCACGTGTGTTGACTTCGTCGCACATGTGCATCTGCACAAGCGTTGAGCTCAGCAGAGCGTGTCTCTTGACACTTGATGTGCGTTGGCTGTGTCTGCCTGCTCCAGTGAAGAGAGAAACGGGAAATCATCTTGGTAGAGGCAACAAAGCAAAAGCGAGGCAGGATTGACATCTGCTCAACAGAGACGGATTCCCTGCGCTGACACAGTTCACAGTTACACGAGAAGCAATCTGAGCGGTCCGTCGACCGGAGACGTGTTTCCCAAGAGGTCGTTTAGCGAGTGAACAGCAGTGTGCGCGACTTTCAGGAGTGTGCCTGGAAAGTGCCAGAATCACCAGGAGCATCTGTGCAAAAGCTGCTGCCTCTGTGACCGCATTGAGGCACGTTCGCGTGTCTGCGAGTATATAGACGGCTCTTTCGCGTTCACTCCGAGGGAAACGGTCCGCTATTGCTTCTGTGCGCACAGACGCGATTCCCTTGTCTCTTGCGAACACAGGGAACTCTGTGCATCCAAATCTACAGGCTAAGGACGCGTCTGCATATGTTTTGGTGAACAATCGAGTGTGCGTGTTCTGACAGCTGCCTCTATGCAGACGTCTCCACAGAGCCACTTCTGAATGCCCCGCAGCCCAGGACTGAATGGATACACTAACAAGTGCACCGGTGTGAGCAACCACATATGCAGAAGGACGTCTTTCATCTCACAGAAGCGCGAACGTCTTGGCGTTCAAGCACATGGCAGAAACAAGGTGTGAACAGATGAGCTGCTGCTATTTTCTCCGTTCGGCATGCTTCGTTGTAGCTCTCTTGCCGGTCGCCGGCTTAGCGGCTTGCTTTGCGCGACTAGCTCTGGGGAGAGAAGGAGATAGCGCCGGAAACCTCGCCTTTTGCCTTCTTCGGCGCTGGAACCTGGTTGCTGCGCCTTCTCTTTGTCCATGTGCACACACACGATTCCTCAGCGAAAACCATGCAGAAACCTTTCCACGAGCACCCAGGGATGTGCACCCAGCACCACGTGCACGCACACGCAGCTAGAGAAAAGCACCTACCTTTTCACACACTGATGCCTAAGCAAACGCGTGGCCACACACACGCACACATCCGCAAGCGCGCCTACTCCCATCTATTGAGGGAAAGACGGACGAGCTCTTTGGTTGCTCTTCACAGGCTTGTCCCTGATCTATAGCTGAGGGCAAACACTTGTGTGCTTGTGGGAGAGCCTGTGTCTTTCCTGGAAGCGTTTGGGAGTTTTGCTCAGACGCGTGTTTCCTCAAGTTCAAGAATCAAGATCTAGGATACCTGCAGACAGGTGCCTGTTTGTGTGGAGACAGTCTGTTTGAAACTGTGTTCCTCAGCGCCCGCTCTTTCTCCCCGTCGCTCCACACGCCTGGGAGTCCCTTTCTTTCTCTCCACAAGCACGTGTGTTGACTTCGTCGCACATGTGCATCTGCACAAGCGTTGAGCTCAGCAGAGCGTGTCTCTTGACACTTGATGTGCGTTGGCTGTGTCTGCCTGCTCCAGTGAAGAGAGAAACGGGAAATCATCTTGGTAGAGGCAACAAAGCAAAGGCGAGGCAGGATTGACATCTGCTCAACAGAGACGGATTCCCTGCGCTGACACAGTTCACAGTTACACGAGAAGCAATCTGAGCGGTCCGTCGACCGGAGACGTGTTTCCCAAGAGGTCGTTTAGCGAGTGAACAGCAGTGTGCGCGACTTTCAGGAGTGTGCCTGGAAAGTGCCAGAATCACCAGGAGCATCTGTGCAAAAGCTGCTGCCTCTGTGACCGCATTGAGGCACGTTCGCGTGTCTGCGAGTATATAGACGGCTCTTTCGCGTTCACTCCGAGGGAAACGGTCCGCTATTGCTTCTGTGCGCACAGACGCGATTCCCTTGTCTCTTGCGAACACAGGGAACTCTGTGCATCCAAATCTACAGGCTAAGGACGCGTCTGCATATGTTTTGGTGAACAATCGAGTGTGCGTGTTCTGACAGCTGCCTCTATGCAGACGTCTCCACAGAGCCACTTCTGAATGCCCCGCAGCCCAGGACTGAATGGATACACTAACAAGTGCACCGGTGTGAGCAACCACATATGCAGAAGGACGTCTTTCATCTCACAGAAGCGCGAACGTCTTGGCGTTCAAGCACATGGCAGAAACAAGGTGTGAACAGATGAGCTGCTGCTATTTTCTCCGTTCGGCATGCTTCGTTGTAGCTCTCTTGCCGGTCGCCGGCTTAGCGGCTTGCTTTGCGCGACTAGCTCTGGGGAGAGAAGGAGATAGCGCCGGAAACCTCGCCTTTTGCCTTCTTCGGCGCTGGAACCTGGTTGCTGCGCCTTCTCTTTGTCCATGTGCACACACACGATTCCTCAGCGAAAACCATGCAGAAACCTTTCCACGAGCACCCAGGGATGTGCACCCAGCACCACGTGCACGCACACGCAGCTAGAGAAAAGCACCTACCTTTTCACACACTGATGCCTAAGCAAACGCGTGGCCACACACACGCACACATCCGCAAGCGCGCCTACTCCCATCTACTGAGAGAAAGACGGACGAGCTCTTTGGTTGCTCTTCACAGGCTTGTCCCTGATCTATAGCTGAGGGCAAACACTTGTGTGCTTGTGGGAGAGCCTGTGTCTTTCCTGGAAGCGTTTGGGAGTTTTGCTCAGACGCGTGTTTCCTCAAGTTCAAGAATCAAGATCTAGGATACCTGCAGACAGGTGCCTGTTTGTGTGGAGACAGTCTGTTTGAAACTGTGTTCCTCAGCGCCCGCTCTTTCTCCCCGTCGCTCCACACGCCTGGGAGTCCCTTTCTTTCTCTCCACAAGCACGTGTGTTGACTTCGTCGCACATGTGCATCTGCACAAGCGTTGAGCTCAGCAGAGCGTGTCTCTTGACACTTGATGTGCGTTGGCTGTGTCTGCCTGCTCCAGTGAAGAGAGAAACGGGAAATCATCTTGGTAGAGGCAACAAAGCAAAAGCGAGGCAGGATTGACATCTGCTCAACAGAGACGGATTCCCTGCGCTGACACAGTTCACAGTTACACGAGAAGCAATCTGAGCGGTCCGTCGACCGGAGACGTGTTTCCCAAGAGGTCGTTTAGCGAGTGAACAGCAGTGTGCGCGACTTTCAGGAGTGTGCCTGGAAAGTGCCAGAATCACCAGGAGCATCTGTGCAAAAGCTGCTGCCTCTGTGACCGCATTGAGGCACGTTCGCGTGTCTGCGAGTATATAGACGGCTCTTTCGCGTTCACTCCGAGGGAAACGGTCCGCTATTGCTTCTGTGCGCACAGACGCGATTCCCTTGTCTCTTGCGAACACAGGGAACTCTGTGCATCCAAATCTACAGGCTAAGGACGCGTCTGCATATGTTTTGGTGAACAATCGAGTGTGCGTGTTCTGACAGCTGCCTCTATGCAGACGTCTCCACAGAGCCACTTCTGAATGCCCCGCAGCCCAGGACTGAATGGATACACTAACAAGTGCACCGGTGTGAGCAACCACATATGCAGAAGGACGTCTTTCATCTCACAGAAGCGCGAACGTCTTGGCGTTCAAGCACATGGCAGAAACAAGGTGTGAACAGATGAGCTGCTGCTATTTTCTCCGTTCGGCATGCTTCGTTGTAGCTCTCTTGCCGGTCGCCGGCTTAGCGGCTTGCTTTGCGCGACTAGCTCTGGGGAGAGAAGGAGATAGCGCCGGAAACCTCGCCTTTTGCCTTCTTCGGTGCTGGAACCTGGTTGCTGCGCCTTCTCTTTGTCCATGTGCACACACACGATTCCTCAGCGAAAACCATGCAGAAACCTTTCCACGAGCACCCAGGGATGTGCACCCAGCACCACGTGCACGCACACGCAGCTAGAGAAAAGCACCTACCTTTTCACACACTGATGCCTAAGCAAACGCGTGGCCACACACACGCACACATCCGCAAGCGCGCCTACTCCCATCTATTGAGGGAAAGACGGACGAGCTCTTTGGTTGCTCTTCACAGGCTTGTCCCTGATCTATAGCTGAGGGCAAACACTTGTGTGCTTGTGGGAGAGCCTGTGTCTTTCCTGGAAGCGTTTGGGAGTTTTGCTCAGACGCGTGTTTCCTCAAGTTCAAGAATCAAGATCTAGGATACCTGCAGACAGGTGCCTGTTTGTGTGGAGACAGTCTGTTTGAAACTGTGTTCCTCAGCGCCCGCTCTTTCTCCCCGTCGCTCCACACGCCTGGGAGTCCCTTTCTTTCTCTCCACAAGCACGTGTGTTGACTTCGTCGCACATGTGCATCTGCACAAGCGTTGAGCTCAGCAGAGCGTGTCTCTTGACACTTGATGTGCGTTGGCTGTGTCTGCCTGCTCCAGTGAAGAGAGAAACGGGAAATCATCTTGGTAGAGGCAACAAAGCAAAGGCGAGGCAGGATTGACATCTGCTCAACAGAGACGGATTCCCTGCGCTGACACAGTTCACAGTTACACGAGAAGCAATCTGAGCGGTCCGTCGACCGGAGACGTGTTTCCCAAGAGGTCGTTTAGCGAGTGAACAGCAGTGTGCGCGACTTTCAGGAGTGTGCCTGGAAAGTGCCAGAATCACCAGGAGCATCTGTGCAAAAGCTGCTGCCTCTGTGACCGCATTGAGGCACGTTCGCGTGTCTGCGAGTATATAGACGGCTCTTTCGCGTTCACTCCGAGGGAAACGGTCCGCTATTGCTTCTGTGCGCACAGACGCGATTCCCTTGTCTCTTGCGAACACAGGGAACTCTGTGCATCCAAATCTACAGGCTAAGGACGCGTCTGCATATGTTTTGGTGAACAATCGAGTGTGCGTGTTCTGACAGCTGCCTCTATGCAGACGTCTCCACAGAGCCACTTCTGAATGCCCCGCAGCCCAGGACTGAATGGATACACTAACAAGTGCACCGGTGTGAGCAACCACATATGCAGAAGGACGTCTTTCATCTCACAGAAGCGCGAACGTCTTGGCGTTCAAGCACATGGCAGAAACAAGGTGTGAACAGATGAGCTGCTGCTATTTTCTCCGTTCGGCATGCTTCGTTGTAGCTCTCTTGCCGGTCGCCGGCTTAGCGGCTTGCTTTGCGCGACTAGCTCTGGGGAGAGAAGGAGATAGCGCCGGAAACCTCGCCTTTTGCCTTCTTCGGCGCTGGAACCTGGTTGCTGCGCCTTCTCTTTGTCCATGTGCACACACACGATTCCTCAGCGAAAACCATGCAGAAACCTTTCCACGAGCACCCAGGGATGTGCACCCAGCACCACGTGCACGCACACGCAGCTAGAGAAAAGCACCTACCTTTTCACACACTGATGCCTAAGCAAACGCGTGGCCACACACACGCACACATCCGCAAGCGCGCCTACTCCCATCTATTGAGGGAAAGACGGACGAGCTCTTTGGTTGCTCTTCACAGGCTTGTCCCTGATCTATAGCTGAGGGCAAACACTTGTGTGCTTGTGGGAGAGCCTGTGTCTTTCCTGGAAGCGTTTGGGAGTTTTGCTCAGACGCGTGTTTCCTCAAGTTCAAGAATCAAGATCTAGGATACCTGCAGACAGGTGCCTGTTTGTGTGGAGACAGTCTGTTTGAAACTGTGTTCCTCAGCGCCCGCTCTTTCTCCCCGTCGCTCCACACGCCTGGGAGTCCCTTTCTTTCTCTCCACAAGCACGTGTGTTGACTTCGTCGCACATGTGCATCTGCACAAGCGTTGAGCTCAGCAGAGCGTGTCTCTTGACACTTGATGTGCGTTGGCTGTGTCTGCCTGCTCCAGTGAAGAGAGAAACGGGAAATCATCTTGGTAGAGGCAACAAAGCAAAGGCGAGGCAGGATTGACATCTGCTCAACAGAGACGGATTCCCTGCGCTGACACAGTTCACAGTTACACGAGAAGCAATCTGAGCGGTCCGTCGACCGGAGACGTGTTTCCCAAGAGGTCGTTTAGCGAGTGAACAGCAGTGTGCGCGACTTTCAGGAGTGTGCCTGGAAAGTGCCAGAATCACCAGGAGCATCTGTGCAAAAGCTGCTGCCTCTGTGACCGCATTGAGGCACGTTCGCGTGTCTGCGAGTATATAGACGGCTCTTTCGCGTTCACTCCGAGGGAAACGGTCCGCTATTGCTTCTGTGCGCACAGACGCGATTCCCTTGTCTCTTGCGAACACAGGGAACTCTGTGCATCCAAATCTACAGGCTAAGGACGCGTCTGCATATGTTTTGGTGAACAATCGAGTGTGCGTGTTCTGACAGCTGCCTCTATGCAGACGTCTCCACAGAGCCACTTCTGAATGCCCCGCAGCCCAGGACTGAATGGATACACTAACAAGTGCACCGGTGTGAGCAACCACATATGCAGAAGGACGTCTTTCATCTCACAGAAGCGCGAACGTCTTGGCGTTCAAGCACATGGCAGAAACAAGGTGTGAACAGATGAGCTGCTGCTATTTTCTCCGTTCGGCATGCTTCGTTGTAGCTCTCTTGCCGGTCGCCGGCTTAGCGGCTTGCTTTGCGCGACTAGCTCTGGGGAGAGAAGGAGATAGCGCCGGAAACCTCGCCTTTTGCCTTCTTCGGCGCTGGAACCTGGTTGCTGCGCCTTCTCTTTGTCCATGTGCACACACACGATTCCTCAGCGAAAACCATGCAGAAACCTTTCCACGAGCACCCAGGGATGTGCACCCAGCACCACGTGCACGCACACGCAGCTAGAGAAAAGCACCTACCTTTTCACACACTGATGCCTAAGCAAACGCGTGGCCACACACACGCACACATCCGCAAGCGCGCCTACTCCCATCTACTGAGAGAAAGACGGACGAGCTCTTTGGTTGCTCTTCACAGGCTTGTCCCTGATCTATAGCTGAGGGCAAACACTTGTGTGCTTGTGGGAGAGCCTGTGTCTTTCCTGGAAGCGTTTGGGAGTTTTGCTCAGACGCGTGTTTCCTCAAGTTCAAGAATCAAGATCTAGGATACCTGCAGACAGGTGCCTGTTTGTGTGGAGACAGTCTGTTTGAAACTGTGCTCCTCAGCGCCCGCTCTTTCTCCCCGTCGCTCCACACGCCTGGGAGTCCCTTTCTTTCTCTCCACAAGCACGTGTGTTGACTTCGTCGCACATGTGCATCTGCACAAGCGTTGAGCTCAGCAGAGCGTGTCTCTTGACACTTGATGTGCGTTGGCTGTGTCTGCCTGCTCCAGTGAAGAGAGAAACGGGAAATCATCTTGGTAGAGGCAACAAAGCAAAAGCGAGGCAGGATTGACATCTGCTCAACAGAGACGGATTCCCTGCGCTGACACAGTTCACAGTTACACGAGAAGCAATCTGAGCGGTCCGTCGACCGGAGACGTGTTTCCCAAGAGGTCGTTTAGCGAGTGAACAGCAGTGTGCGCGACTTTCAGGAGTGTGCCTGGAAAGTGCCAGAATCACCAGGAGCATCTGTGCAAAAGCTGCTGCCTCTGTGACCGCATTGAGGCACGTTCGCGTGTCTGCGAGTATATAGACGGCTCTTTCGCGTTCACTCCGAGGGAAACGGTCCGCTATTGCTTCTGTGCGCACAGACGCGATTCCCTTGTCTCTTGCGAACACAGGGAACTCTGTGCATCCAAATCTACAGGCTAAGGACGCGTCTGCATATGTTTTGGTGAACAATCGAGTGTGCGTGTTCTGACAGCTGCCTCTATGCAGACGTCTCCACAGAGCCACTTCTGAATGCCCCGCAGCCCAGGACTGAATGGATACACTAACAAGTGCACCGGTGTGAGCAACCACATATGCAGAAGGACGTCTTTCATCTCACAGAAGCGCGAACGTCTTGGCGTTCAAGCACATGGCAGAAACAAGGTGTGAACAGATGAGCTGCTGCTATTTTCTCCGTTCGGCATGCTTCGTTGTAGCTCTCTTGCCGGTCGCCGGCTTAGCGGCTTGCTTTGCGCGACTAGCTCTGGGGAGAGAAGGAGATAGCGCCGGAAACCTCGCCTTTTGCCTTCTTCGGCGCTGGAACCTGGTTGCTGCGCCTTCTCTTTGTCCATGTGCACACACACGATTCCTCAGCGAAAACCATGCAGAAACCTTTCCACGAGCACCCAGGGATGTGCACCCAGCACCACGTGCACGCACACGCAGCTAGAGAAAAGCACCTACCTTTTCACACACTGATGCCTAAGCAAACGCGTGGCCACACACACGCACACATCCGCAAGCGCGCCTACTCCCATCTATTGAGGGAAAGACGGACGAGCTCTTTGGTTGCTCTTCACAGGCTTGTCCCTGATCTATAGCTGAGGGCAAACACTTGTGTGCTTGTGGGAGAGCCTGTGTCTTTCCTGGAAGCGTTTGGGAGTTTTGCTCAGACGCGTGTTTCCTCAAGTTCAAGAATCAAGATCTAGGATACCTGCAGACAGGTGCCTGTTTGTGTGGAGACAGTCTGTTTGAAACTGTGTTCCTCAGCGCCCGCTCTTTCTCCCCGTCGCTCCACACGCCTGGGAGTCCCTTTCTTTCTCTCCACAAGCACGTGTGTTGACTTCGTCGCACATGTGCATCTGCACAAGCGTTGAGCTCAGCAGAGCGTGTCTCTTGACACTTGATGTGCGTTGGCTGTGTCTGCCTGCTCCAGTGAAGAGAGAAACGGGAAATCATCTTGGTAGAGGCAACAAAGCAAAGGCGAGGCAGGATTGACATCTGCTCAACAGAGACGGATTCCCTGCGCTGACACAGTTCACAGTTACACGAGAAGCAATCTGAGCGGTCCGTCGACCGGAGACGTGTTTCCCAAGAGGTCGTTTAGCGAGTGAACAGCAGTGTGCGCGACTTTCAGGAGTGTGCCTGGAAAGTGCCAGAATCACCAGGAGCATCTGTGCAAAAGCTGCTGCCTCTGTGACCGCATTGAGGCACGTTCGCGTGTCTGCGAGTATATAGACGGCTCTTTCGCGTTCACTCCGAGGGAAACGGTCCGCTATTGCTTCTGTGCGCACAGACGCGATTCCCTTGTCTCTTGCGAACACAGGGAACTCTGTGCATCCAAATCTACAGGCTAAGGACGCGTCTGCATATGTTTTGGTGAACAATCGAGTGTGCGTGTTCTGACAGCTGCCTCTATGCAGACGTCTCCACAGAGCCACTTCTGAATGCCCCGCAGCCCAGGACTGAATGGATACACTAACAAGTGCACCGGTGTGAGCAACCACATATGCAGAAGGACGTCTTTCATCTCACAGAAGCGCGAACGTCTTGGCGTTCAAGCACATGGCAGAAACAAGGTGTGAACAGATGAGCTGCTGCTATTTTCTCCGTTCGGCATGCTTCGTTGTAGCTCTCTTGCCGGTCGCCGGCTTAGCGGCTTGCTTTGCGCGACTAGCTCTGGGGAGAGAAGGAGATAGCGCCGGAAACCTCGCCTTTTGCCTTCTTCGGCGCTGGAACCTGGTTGCTGCGCCTTCTCTTTGTCCATGTGCACACACACGATTCCTCAGCGAAAACCATGCAGAAACCTTTCCACGAGCACCCAGGGATGTGCACCCAGCACCACGTGCACGCACACGCAGCTAGAGAAAAGCACCTACCTTTTCACACACTGATGCCTAAGCAAACGCGTGGCCACACACACGCACACATCCGCAAGCGCGCCTACTCCCATCTACTGAGAGAAAGACGGACGAGCTCTTTGGTTGCTCTTCACAGGCTTGTCCCTGATCTATAGCTGAGGGCAAACACTTGTGTGCTTGTGGGAGAGCCTGTGTCTTTCCTGGAAGCGTTTGGGAGTTTTGCTCAGACGCGTGTTTCCTCAAGTTCAAGAATCAAGATCTAGGATACCTGCAGACAGGTGCCTGTTTGTGTGGAGACAGTCTGTTTGAAACTGTGCTCCTCAGCGCCCGCTCTTTCTCCCCGTCGCTCCACACGCCTGGGAGTCCCTTTCTTTCTCTCCACAAGCACGTGTGTTGACTTCGTCGCACATGTGCATCTGCACAAGCGTTGAGCTCAGCAGAGCGTGTCTCTTGACACTTGATGTGCGTTGGCTGTGTCTGCCTGCTCCAGTGAAGAGAGAAACGGGAAATCATCTTGGTAGAGGCAACAAAGCAAAAGCGAGGCAGGATTGACATCTGCTCAACAGAGACGGATTCCCTGCGCTGACACAGTTCACAGTTACACGAGAAGCAATCTGAGCGGTCCGTCGACCGGAGACGTGTTTCCCAAGAGGTCGTTTAGCGAGTGAACAGCAGTGTGCGCGACTTTCAGGAGTGTGCCTGGAAAGTGCCAGAATCACCAGGAGCATCTGTGCAAAAGCTGCTGCCTCTGTGACCGCATTGAGGCACGTTCGCGTGTCTGCGAGTATATAGACGGCTCTTTCGCGTTCACTCCGAGGGAAACGGTCCGCTATTGCTTCTGTGCGCACAGACGCGATTCCCTTGTCTCTTGCGAACACAGGGAACTCTGTGCATCCAAATCTACAGGCTAAGGACGCGTCTGCATATGTTTTGGTGAACAATCGAGTGTGCGTGTTCTGACAGCTGCCTCTATGCAGACGTCTCCACAGAGCCACTTCTGAATGCCCCGCAGCCCAGGACTGAATGGATACACTAACAAGTGCACCGGTGTGAGCAACCACATATGCAGAAGGACGTCTTTCATCTCACAGAAGCGCGAACGTCTTGGCGTTCAAGCACATGGCAGAAACAAGGTGTGAACAGATGAGCTGCTGCTATTTTCTCCGTTCGGCATGCTTCGTTGTAGCTCTCTTGCCGGTCGCCGGCTTAGCGGCTTGCTTTGCGCGACTAGCTCTGGGGAGAGAAGGAGATAGCGCCGGAAACCTCGCCTTTTGCCTTCTTCGGCGCTGGAACCTGGTTGCTGCGCCTTCTCTTTGTCCATGTGCACACACACGATTCCTCAGCGAAAACCATGCAGAAACCTTTCCACGAGCACCCAGGGATGTGCACCCAGCACCACGTGCACGCACACGCAGCTAGAGAAAAGCACCTACCTTTTCACACACTGATGCCTAAGCAAACGCGTGGCCACACACACGCACACATCCGCAAGCGCGCCTACTCCCATCTATTGAGGGAAAGACGGACGAGCTCTTTGGTTGCTCTTCACAGGCTTGTCCCTGATCTATAGCTGAGGGCAAACACTTGTGTGCTTGTGGGAGAGCCTGTGTCTTTCCTGGAAGCGTTTGGGAGTTTTGCTCAGACGCGTGTTTCCTCAAGTTCAAGAATCAAGATCTAGGATACCTGCAGACAGGTGCCTGTTTGTGTGGAGACAGTCTGTTTGAAACTGTGTTCCTCAGCGCCCGCTCTTTCTCCCCGTCGCTCCACACGCCTGGGAGTCCCTTTCTTTCTCTCCACAAGCACGTGTGTTGACTTCGTCGCACATGTGCATCTGCACAAGCGTTGAGCTCAGCAGAGCGTGTCTCTTGACACTTGATGTGCGTTGGCTGTGTCTGCCTGCTCCAGTGAAGAGAGAAACGGGAAATCATCTTGGTAGAGGCAACAAAGCAAAGGCGAGGCAGGATTGACATCTGCTCAACAGAGACGGATTCCCTGCGCTGACACAGTTCACAGTTACACGAGAAGCAATCTGAGCGGTCCGTCGACCGGAGACGTGTTTCCCAAGAGGTCGTTTAGCGAGTGAACAGCAGTGTGCGCGACTTTCAGGAGTGTGCCTGGAAAGTGCCAGAATCACCAGGAGCATCTGTGCAAAAGCTGCTGCCTCTGTGACCGCATTGAGGCACGTTCGCGTGTCTGCGAGTATATAGACGGCTCTTTCGCGTTCACTCCGAGGGAAACGGTCCGCTATTGCTTCTGTGCGCACAGACGCGATTCCCTTGTCTCTTGCGAACACAGGGAACTCTGTGCATCCAAATCTACAGGCTAAGGACGCGTCTGCATATGTTTTGGTGAACAATCGAGTGTGCGTGTTCTGACAGCTGCCTCTATGCAGACGTCTCCACAGAGCCACTTCTGAATGCCCCGCAGCCCAGGACTGAATGGATACACTAACAAGTGCACCGGTGTGAGCAACCACATATGCAGAAGGACGTCTTTCATCTCACAGAAGCGCGAACGTCTTGGCGTTCAAGCACATGGCAGAAACAAGGTGTGAACAGATGAGCTGCTGCTATTTTCTCCGTTCGGCATGCTTCGTTGTAGCTCTCTTGCCGGTCGCCGGCTTAGCGGCTTGCTTTGCGCGACTAGCTCTGGGGAGAGAAGGAGATAGCGCCGGAAACCTCGCCTTTTGCCTTCTTCGGCGCTGGAACCTGGTTGCTGCGCCTTCTCTTTGTCCATGTGCACACACACGATTCCTCAGCGAAAACCATGCAGAAACCTTTCCACGAGCACCCAGGGATGTGCACCCAGCACCACGTGCACGCACACGCAGCTAGAGAAAAGCACCTACCTTTTCACACACTGATGCCTAAGCAAACGCGTGGCCACACACACGCACACATCCGCAAGCGCGCCTACTCCCATCTATTGAGGGAAAGACGGACGAGCTCTTTGGTTGCTCTTCACAGGCTTGTCCCTGATCTATAGCTGAGGGCAAACACTTGTGTGCTTGTGGGAGAGCCTGTGTCTTTCCTGGAAGCGTTTGGGAGTTTTGCTCAGACGCGTGTTTCCTCAAGTTCAAGAATCAAGATCTAGGATACCTGCAGACAGGTGCCTGTTTGTGTGGAGACAGTCTGTTTGAAACTGTGTTCCTCAGCGCCCGCTCTTTCTCCCCGTCGCTCCACACGCCTGGGAGTCCCTTTCTTTCTCTCCACAAGCACGTGTGTTGACTTCGTCGCACATGTGCATCTGCACAAGCGTTGAGCTCAGCAGAGCGTGTCTCTTGACACTTGATGTGCGTTGGCTGTGTCTGCCTGCTCCAGTGAAGAGAGAAACGGGAAATCATCTTGGTAGAGGCAACAAAGCAAAGGCGAGGCAGGATTGACATCTGCTCAACAGAGACGGATTCCCTGCGCTGACACAGTTCACAGTTACACGAGAAGCAATCTGAGCGGTCCGTCGACCGGAGACGTGTTTCCCAAGAGGTCGTTTAGCGAGTGAACAGCAGTGTGCGCGACTTTCAGGAGTGTGCCTGGAAAGTGCCAGAATCACCAGGAGCATCTGTGCAAAAGCTGCTGCCTCTGTGACCGCATTGAGGCACGTTCGCGTGTCTGCGAGTATATAGACGGCTCTTTCGCGTTCACTCCGAGGGAAACGGTCCGCTATTGCTTCTGTGCGCACAGACGCGATTCCCTTGTCTCTTGCGAACACAGGGAACTCTGTGCATCCAAATCTACAGGCTAAGGACGCGTCTGCATATGTTTTGGTGAACAATCGAGTGTGCGTGTTCTGACAGCTGCCTCTATGCAGACGTCTCCACAGAGCCACTTCTGAATGCCCCGCAGCCCAGGACTGAATGGATACACTAACAAGTGCACCGGTGTGAGCAACCACATATGCAGAAGGACGTCTTTCATCTCACAGAAGCGCGAACGTCTTGGCGTTCAAGCACATGGCAGAAACAAGGTGTGAACAGATGAGCTGCTGCTATTTTCTCCGTTCGGCATGCTTCGTTGTAGCTCTCTTGCCGGTCGCCGGCTTAGCGGCTTGCTTTGCGCGACTAGCTCTGGGGAGAGAAGGAGATAGCGCCGGAAACCTCGCCTTTTGCCTTCTTCGGCGCTGGAACCTGGTTGCTGCGCCTTCTCTTTGTCCATGTGCACACACACGATTCCTCAGCGAAAACCATGCAGAAACCTTTCCACGAGCACCCAGGGATGTGCACCCAGCACCACGTGCACGCACACGCAGCTAGAGAAAAGCACCTACCTTTTCACACACTGATGCCTAAGCAAACGCGTGGCCACACACACGCACACATCCGCAAGCGCGCCTACTCCCATCTATTGAGGGAAAGACGGACGAGCTCTTTGGTTGCTCTTCACAGGCTTGTCCCTGATCTATAGCTGAGGGCAAACACTTGTGTGCTTGTGGGAGAGCCTGTGTCTTTCCTGGAAGCGTTTGGGAGTTTTGCTCAGACGCGTGTTTCCTCAAGTTCAAGAATCAAGATCTAGGATACCTGCAGACAGGTGCCTGTTTGTGTGGAGACAGTCTGTTTGAAACTGTGTTCCTCAGCGCCCGCTCTTTCTCCCCGTCGCTCCACACGCCTGGGAGTCCCTTTCTTTCTCTCCACAAGCACGTGTGTTGACTTCGTCGCACATGTGCATCTGCACAAGCGTTGAGCTCAGCAGAGCGTGTCTCTTGACACTTGATGTGCGTTGGCTGTGTCTGCCTGCTCCAGTGAAGAGAGAAACGGGAAATCATCTTGGTAGAGGCAACAAAGCAAAGGCGAGGCAGGATTGACATCTGCTCAACAGAGACGGATTCCCTGCGCTGACACAGTTCACAGTTACACGAGAAGCAATCTGAGCGGTCCGTCGACCGGAGACGTGTTTCCCAAGAGGTCGTTTAGCGAGTGAACAGCAGTGTGCGCGACTTTCAGGAGTGTGCCTGGAAAGTGCCAGAATCACCAGGAGCATCTGTGCAAAAGCTGCTGCCTCTGTGACCGCATTGAGGCACGTTCGCGTGTCTGCGAGTATATAGACGGCTCTTTCGCGTTCACTCCGAGGGAAACGGTCCGCTATTGCTTCTGTGCGCACAGACGCGATTCCCTTGTCTCTTGCGAACACAGGGAACTCTGTGCATCCAAATCTACAGGCTAAGGACGCGTCTGCATATGTTTTGGTGAACAATCGAGTGTGCGTGTTCTGACAGCTGCCTCTATGCAGACGTCTCCACAGAGCCACTTCTGAATGCCCCGCAGCCCAGGACTGAATGGATACACTAACAAGTGCACCGGTGTGAGCAACCACATATGCAGAAGGACGTCTTTCATCTCACAGAAGCGCGAACGTCTTGGCGTTCAAGCACATGGCAGAAACAAGGTGTGAACAGATGAGCTGCTGCTATTTTCTCCGTTCGGCATGCTTCGTTGTAGCTCTCTTGCCGGTCGCCGGCTTAGCGGCTTGCTTTGCGCGACTAGCTCTGGGGAGAGAAGGAGATAGCGCCGGAAACCTCGCCTTTTGCCTTCTTCGGCGCTGGAACCTGGTTGCTGCGCCTTCTCTTTGTCCATGTGCACACACACGATTCCTCAGCGAAAACCATGCAGAAACCTTTCCACGAGCACCCAGGGATGTGCACCCAGCACCACGTGCACGCACACGCAGCTAGAGAAAAGCACCTACCTTTTCACACACTGATGCCTAAGCAAACGCGTGGCCACACACACGCACACATCCGCAAGCGCGCCTACTCCCATCTATTGAGGGAAAGACGGACGAGCTCTTTGGTTGCTCTTCACAGGCTTGTCCCTGATCTATAGCTGAGGGCAAACACTTGTGTGCTTGTGGGAGAGCCTGTGTCTTTCCTGGAAGCGTTTGGGAGTTTTGCTCAGACGCGTGTTTCCTCAAGTTCAAGAATCAAGATCTAGGATACCTGCAGACAGGTGCCTGTTTGTGTGGAGACAGTCTGTTTGAAACTGTGTTCCTCAGCGCCCGCTCTTTCTCCCCGTCGCTCCACACGCCTGGGAGTCCCTTTCTTTCTCTCCACAAGCACGTGTGTTGACTTCGTCGCACATGTGCATCTGCACAAGCGTTGAGCTCAGCAGAGCGTGTCTCTTGACACTTGATGTGCGTTGGCTGTGTCTGCCTGCTCCAGTGAAGAGAGAAACGGGAAATCATCTTGGTAGAGGCAACAAAGCAAAGGCGAGGCAGGATTGACATCTGCTCAACAGAGACGGATTCCCTGCGCTGACACAGTTCACAGTTACACGAGAAGCAATCTGAGCGGTCCGTCGACCGGAGACGTGTTTCCCAAGAGGTCGTTTAGCGAGTGAACAGCAGTGTGCGCGACTTTCAGGAGTGTGCCTGGAAAGTGCCAGAATCACCAGGAGCATCTGTGCAAAAGCTGCTGCCTCTGTGACCGCATTGAGGCACGTTCGCGTGTCTGCGAGTATATAGACGGCTCTTTCGCGTTCACTCCGAGGGAAACGGTCCGCTATTGCTTCTGTGCGCACAGACGCGATTCCCTTGTCTCTTGCGAACACAGGGAACTCTGTGCATCCAAATCTACAGGCTAAGGACGCGTCTGCATATGTTTTGGTGAACAATCGAGTGTGCGTGTTCTGACAGCTGCCTCTATGCAGACGTCTCCACAGAGCCACTTCTGAATGCCCCGCAGCCCAGGACTGAATGGATACACTAACAAGTGCACCGGTGTGAGCAACCACATATGCAGAAGGACGTCTTTCATCTCACAGAAGCGCGAACGTCTTGGCGTTCAAGCACATGGCAGAAACAAGGTGTGAACAGATGAGCTGCTGCTATTTTCTCCGTTCGGCATGCTTCGTTGTAGCTCTCTTGCCGGTCGCCGGCTTAGCGGCTTGCTTTGCGCGACTAGCTCTGGGGAGAGAAGGAGATAGCGCCGGAAACCTCGCCTTTTGCCTTCTTCGGCGCTGGAACCTGGTTGCTGCGCCTTCTCTTTGTCCATGTGCACACACACGATTCCTCAGCGAAAACCATGCAGAAACCTTTCCACGAGCACCCAGGGATGTGCACCCAGCACCACGTGCACGCACACGCAGCTAGAGAAAAGCACCTACCTTTTCACACACTGATGCCTAAGCAAACGCGTGGCCACACACACGCACACATCCGCAAGCGCGCCTACTCCCATCTACTGAGAGAAAGACGGACGAGCTCTTTGGTTGCTCTTCACAGGCTTGTCCCTGATCTATAGCTGAGGGCAAACACTTGTGTGCTTGTGGGAGAGCCTGTGTCTTTCCTGGAAGCGTTTGGGAGTTTTGCTCAGACGCGTGTTTCCTCAAGTTCAAGAATCAAGATCTAGGATACCTGCAGACAGGTGCCTGTTTGTGTGGAGACAGTCTGTTTGAAACTGTGTTCCTCAGCGCCCGCTCTTTCTCCCCGTCGCTCCACACGCCTGGGAGTCCCTTTCTTTCTCTCCACAAGCACGTGTGTTGACTTCGTCGCACATGTGCATCTGCACAAGCGTTGAGCTCAGCAGAGCGTGTCTCTTGACACTTGATGTGCGTTGGCTGTGTCTGCCTGCTCCAGTGAAGAGAGAAACGGGAAATCATCTTGGTAGAGGCAACAAAGCAAAAGCGAGGCAGGATTGACATCTGCTCAACAGAGACGGATTCCCTGCGCTGACACAGTTCACAGTTACACGAGAAGCAATCTGAGCGGTCCGTCGACCGGAGACGTGTTTCCCAAGAGGTCGTTTAGCGAGTGAACAGCAGTGTGCGCGACTTTCAGGAGTGTGCCTGGAAAGTGCCAGAATCACCAGGAGCATCTGTGCAAAAGCTGCTGCCTCTGTGACCGCATTGAGGCACGTTCGCGTGTCTGCGAGTATATAGACGGCTCTTTCGCGTTCACTCCGAGGGAAACGGTCCGCTATTGCTTCTGTGCGCACAGACGCGATTCCCTTGTCTCTTGCGAACACAGGGAACTCTGTGCATCCAAATCTACAGGCTAAGGACGCGTCTGCATATGTTTTGGTGAACAATCGAGTGTGCGTGTTCTGACAGCTGCCTCTATGCAGACGTCTCCACAGAGCCACTTCTGAATGCCCCGCAGCCCAGGACTGAATGGATACACTAACAAGTGCACCGGTGTGAGCAACCACATATGCAGAAGGACGTCTTTCATCTCACAGAAGCGCGAACGTCTTGGCGTTCAAGCACATGGCAGAAACAAGGTGTGAACAGATGAGCTGCTGCTATTTTCTCCGTTCGGCATGCTTCGTTGTAGCTCTCTTGCCGGTCGCCGGCTTAGCGGCTTGCTTTGCGCGACTAGCTCTGGGGAGAGAAGGAGATAGCGCCGGAAACCTCGCCTTTTGCCTTCTTCGGCGCTGGAACCTGGTTGCTGCGCCTTCTCTTTGTCCATGTGCACACACACGATTCCTCAGCGAAAACCATGCAGAAACCTTTCCACGAGCACCCAGGGATGTGCACCCAGCACCACGTGCACGCACACGCAGCTAGAGAAAAGCACCTACCTTTTCACACACTGATGCCTAAGCAAACGCGTGGCCACACACACGCACACATCCGCAAGCGCGCCTACTCCCATCTATTGAGGGAAAGACGGACGAGCTCTTTGGTTGCTCTTCACAGGCTTGTCCCTGATCTATAGCTGAGGGCAAACACTTGTGTGCTTGTGGGAGAGCCTGTGTCTTTCCTGGAAGCGTTTGGGAGTTTTGCTCAGACGCGTGTTTCCTCAAGTTCAAGAATCAAGATCTAGGATACCTGCAGACAGGTGCCTGTTTGTGTGGAGACAGTCTGTTTGAAACTGTGTTCCTCAGCGCCCGCTCTTTCTCCCCGTCGCTCCACACGCCTGGGAGTCCCTTTCTTTCTCTCCACAAGCACGTGTGTTGACTTCGTCGCACATGTGCATCTGCACAAGCGTTGAGCTCAGCAGAGCGTGTCTCTTGACACTTGATGTGCGTTGGCTGTGTCTGCCTGCTCCAGTGAAGAGAGAAACGGGAAATCATCTTGGTAGAGGCAACAAAGCAAAGGCGAGGCAGGATTGACATCTGCTCAACAGAGACGGATTCCCTGCGCTGACACAGTTCACAGTTACACGAGAAGCAATCTGAGCGGTCCGTCGACCGGAGACGTGTTTCCCAAGAGGTCGTTTAGCGAGTGAACAGCAGTGTGCGCGACTTTCAGGAGTGTGCCTGGAAAGTGCCAGAATCACCAGGAGCATCTGTGCAAAAGCTGCTGCCTCTGTGACCGCATTGAGGCACGTTCGCGTGTCTGCGAGTATATAGACGGCTCTTTCGCGTTCACTCCGAGGGAAACGGTCCGCTATTGCTTCTGTGCGCACAGACGCGATTCCCTTGTCTCTTGCGAACACAGGGAACTCTGTGCATCCAAATCTACAGGCTAAGGACGCGTCTGCATATGTTTTGGTGAACAATCGAGTGTGCGTGTTCTGACAGCTGCCTCTATGCAGACGTCTCCACAGAGCCACTTCTGAATGCCCCGCAGCCCAGGACTGAATGGATACACTAACAAGTGCACCGGTGTGAGCAACCACATATGCAGAAGGACGTCTTTCATCTCACAGAAGCGCGAACGTCTTGGCGTTCAAGCACATGGCAGAAACAAGGTGTGAACAGATGAGCTGCTGCTATTTTCTCCGTTCGGCATGCTTCGTTGTAGCTCTCTTGCCGGTCGCCGGCTTAGCGGCTTGCTTTGCGCGACTAGCTCTGGGGAGAGAAGGAGATAGCGCCGGAAACCTCGCCTTTTGCCTTCTTCGGCGCTGGAACCTGGTTGCTGCGCCTTCTCTTTGTCCATGTGCACACACACGATTCCTCAGCGAAAACCATGCAGAAACCTTTCCACGAGCACCCAGGGATGTGCACCCAGCACCACGTGCACGCACACGCAGCTAGAGAAAAGCACCTACCTTTTCACACACTGATGCCTAAGCAAACGCGTGGCCACACACACGCACACATCCGCAAGCGCGCCTACTCCCATCTATTGAGGGAAAGACGGACGAGCTCTTTGGTTGCTCTTCACAGGCTTGTCCCTGATCTATAGCTGAGGGCAAACACTTGTGTGCTTGTGGGAGAGCCTGTGTCTTTCCTGGAAGCGTTTGGGAGTTTTGCTCAGACGCGTGTTTCCTCAAGTTCAAGAATCAAGATCTAGGATACCTGCAGACAGGTGCCTGTTTGTGTGGAGACAGTCTGTTTGAAACTGTGTTCCTCAGCGCCCGCTCTTTCTCCCCGTCGCTCCACACGCCTGGGAGTCCCTTTCTTTCCACAAGCACGTGTGTTGACTTCGTCGCACATGTGCATCTGCACAAGCGTTGAGCTCAGCAGAGCGTGTCTCTTGACACTTGATGTGCGTTGGCTGTGTCTGCGTGCTCCAGTGAAGAGAGAAACGGGAAATCATCTTGGTAGAGGCAACAAAGCAAAAGCGAGGCAGGATTGACATCTGCTCAACAGAGACGGATTCCCTGCGCTGACACAGTTCACAGTTACACGAGAAGCAATCTGAGCGGTCCGTCGACCGGAGACGTGTTTCCCAAGAGGTCGTTTAGCGAGTGAACAGCAGTGTGCGCGACTTTCAGGAGTGTGCCTGGAAAGTGCCAGAATCACCAGGAGCATCTGTGCAAAAGCTGCTGCCTCTGTGACCGCATTGAGGCACGTTCGCGTGTCTGCGAGTATATAGACGGCTCTTTCGCGTTCACTCCGAGGGAAACGGTCCGCTATTGCTTCTGTGCGCACAGACGCGATTCCCTTGTCTCTTGCGAACACAGGGAACTCTGTGCATCCAAATCTACAGGCTAAGGACGCGTCTGCATATGTTTTGGTGAACAATCGAGTGTGCGTGTTCTGACAGCTGCCTCTATGCAGACGTCTCCACAGAGCCACTTCTGAATGCCCCGCAGCCCAGGACTGAATGGATACACTAACAAGTGCACCGGTGTGAGCAACCACATATGCAGAAGGACGTCTTTCATCTCACAGAAGCGCGAACGTCTTGGCGTTCAAGCACATGGCAGAAACAAGGTGTGAACAGATGAGCTGCTGCTATTTTCTCCGTTCGGCATGCTTCGTTGTAGCTCTCTTGCCGGTCGCCGGCTTAGCGGCTTGCTTTGCGCGACTAGCTCTGGGGAGAGAAGGAGATAGCGCCGGAAACCTCGCCTTTTGCCTTCTTCGGCGCTGGAACCTGGTTGCTGCGCCTTCTCTTTGTCCATGTGCACACACACGATTCCTCAGCGAAAACCATGCAGAAACCTTTCCACGAGCACCCAGGGATGTGCACCCAGCACCACGTGCACGCACACGCAGCTAGAGAAAAGCACCTACCTTTTCACACACTGATGCCTAAGCAAACGCGTGGCCACACACACGCACACATCCGCAAGCGCGCCTACTCCCATCTATTGAGGGAAAGACGGACGAGCTCTTTGGTTGCTCTTCACAGGCTTGTCCCTGATCTATAGCTGAGGGCAAACACTTGTGTGCTTGTGGGAGAGCCTGTGTCTTTCCTGGAAGCGTTTGGGAGTTTTGCTCAGACGCGTGTTTCCTCAAGTTCAAGAATCAAGATCTAGGATACCTGCAGACAGGTGCCTGTTTGTGTGGAGACAGTCTGTTTGAAACTGTGTTCCTCAGCGCCCGCTCTTTCTCCCCGTCGCTCCACACGCCTGGGAGTCCCTTTCTTTCTCTCCACAAGCACGTGTGTTGACTTCGTCGCACATGTGCATCTGCACAAGCGTTGAGCTCAGCAGAGCGTGTCTCTTGACACTTGATGTGCGTTGGCTGTGTCTGCCTGCTCCAGTGAAGAGAGAAACGGGAAATCATCTTGGTAGAGGCAACAAAGCAAAGGCGAGGCAGGATTGACATCTGCTCAACAGAGACGGATTCCCTGCGCTGACACAGTTCACAGTTACACGAGAAGCAATCTGAGCGGTCCGTCGACCGGAGACGTGTTTCCCAAGAGGTCGTTTAGCGAGTGAACAGCAGTGTGCGCGACTTTCAGGAGTGTGCCTGGAAAGTGCCAGAATCACCAGGAGCATCTGTGCAAAAGCTGCTGCCTCTGTGACCGCATTGAGGCACGTTCGCGTGTCTGCGAGTATATAGACGGCTCTTTCGCGTTCACTCCGAGGGAAACGGTCCGCTATTGCTTCTGTGCGCACAGACGCGATTCCCTTGTCTCTTGCGAACACAGGGAACTCTGTGCATCCAAATCTACAGGCTAAGGACGCGTCTGCATATGTTTTGGTGAACAATCGAGTGTGCGTGTTCTGACAGCTGCCTCTATGCAGACGTCTCCACAGAGCCACTTCTGAATGCCCCGCAGCCCAGGACTGAATGGATACACTAACAAGTGCACCGGTGTGAGCAACCACATATGCAGAAGGACGTCTTTCATCTCACAGAAGCGCGAACGTCTTGGCGTTCAAGCACATGGCAGAAACAAGGTGTGAACAGATGAGCTGCTGCTATTTTCTCCGTTCGGCATGCTTCGTTGTAGCTCTCTTGCCGGTCGCCGGCTTAGCGGCTTGCTTTGCGCGACTAGCTCTGGGGAGAGAAGGAGATAGCGCCGGAAACCTCGCCTTTTGCCTTCTTCGGCGCTGGAACCTGGTTGCTGCGCCTTCTCTTTGTCCATGTGCACACACACGATTCCTCAGCGAAAACCATGCAGAAACCTTTCCACGAGCACCCAGGGATGTGCACCCAGCACCACGTGCACGCACACGCAGCTAGAGAAAAGCACCTACCTTTTCACACACTGATGCCTAAGCAAACGCGTGGCCACACACACGCACACATCCGCAAGCGCGCCTACTCCCATCTACTGAGAGAAAGACGGACGAGCTCTTTGGTTGCTCTTCACAGGCTTGTCCCTGATCTATAGCTGAGGGCAAACACTTGTGTGCTTGTGGGAGAGCCTGTGTCTTTCCTGGAAGCGTTTGGGAGTTTTGCTCAGACGCGTGTTTCCTCAAGTTCAAGAATCAAGATCTAGGATACCTGCAGACAGGTGCCTGTTTGTGTGGAGACAGTCTGTTTGAAACTGTGTTCCTCAGCGCCCGCTCTTTCTCCCCGTCGCTCCACACGCCTGGGAGTCCCTTTCTTTCTCTCCACAAGCACGTGTGTTGACTTCGTCGCACATGTGCATCTGCACAAGCGTTGAGCTCAGCAGAGCGTGTCTCTTGACACTTGATGTGCGTTGGCTGTGTCTGCCTGCTCCAGTGAAGAGAGAAACGGGAAATCATCTTGGTAGAGGCAACAAAGCAAAAGCGAGGCAGGATTGACATCTGCTCAACAGAGACGGATTCCCTGCGCTGACACAGTTCACAGTTACACGAGAAGCAATCTGAGCGGTCCGTCGACCGGAGACGTGTTTCCCAAGAGGTCGTTTAGCGAGTGAACAGCAGTGTGCGCGACTTTCAGGAGTGTGCCTGGAAAGTGCCAGAATCACCAGGAGCATCTGTGCAAAAGCTGCTGCCTCTGTGACCGCATTGAGGCACGTTCGCGTGTCTGCGAGTATATAGACGGCTCTTTCGCGTTCACTCCGAGGGAAACGGTCCGCTATTGCTTCTGTGCGCACAGACGCGATTCCCTTGTCTCTTGCGAACACAGGGAACTCTGTGCATCCAAATCTACAGGCTAAGGACGCGTCTGCATATGTTTTGGTGAACAATCGAGTGTGCGTGTTCTGACAGCTGCCTCTATGCAGACGTCTCCACAGAGCCACTTCTGAATGCCCCGCAGCCCAGGACTGAATGGATACACTAACAAGTGCACCGGTGTGAGCAACCACATATGCAGAAGGACGTCTTTCATCTCACAGAAGCGCGAACGTCTTGGCGTTCAAGCACATGGCAGAAACAAGGTGTGAACAGATGAGCTGCTGCTATTTTCTCCGTTCGGCATGCTTCGTTGTAGCTCTCTTGCCGGTCGCCGGCTTAGCGGCTTGCTTTGCGCGACTAGCTCTGGGGAGAGAAGGAGATAGCGCCGGAAACCTCGCCTTTTGCCTTCTTCGGCGCTGGAACCTGGTTGCTGCGCCTTCTCTTTGTCCATGTGCACACACACGATTCCTCAGCGAAAACCATGCAGAAACCTTTCCACGAGCACCCAGGGATGTGCACCCAGCACCACGTGCACGCACACGCAGCTAGAGAAAAGCACCTACCTTTTCACACACTGATGCCTAAGCAAACGCGTGGCCACACACACGCACACATCCGCAAGCGCGCCTACTCCCATCTATTGAGGGAAAGACGGACGAGCTCTTTGGTTGCTCTTCACAGGCTTGTCCCTGATCTATAGCTGAGGGCAAACACTTGTGTGCTTGTGGGAGAGCCTGTGTCTTTCCTGGAAGCGTTTGGGAGTTTTGCTCAGACGCGTGTTTCCTCAAGTTCAAGAATCAAGATCTAGGATACCTGCAGACAGGTGCCTGTTTGTGTGGAGACAGTCTGTTTGAAACTGTGTTCCTCAGCGCCCGCTCTTTCTCCCCGTCGCTCCACACGCCTGGGAGTCCCTTTCTTTCTCTCCACAAGCACGTGTGTTGACTTCGTCGCACATGTGCATCTGCACAAGCGTTGAGCTCAGCAGAGCGTGTCTCTTGACACTTGATGTGCGTTGGCTGTGTCTGCCTGCTCCAGTGAAGAGAGAAACGGGAAATCATCTTGGTAGAGGCAACAAAGCAAAGGCGAGGCAGGATTGACATCTGCTCAACAGAGACGGATTCCCTGCGCTGACACAGTTCACAGTTACACGAGAAGCAATCTGAGCGGTCCGTCGACCGGAGACGTGTTTCCCAAGAGGTCGTTTAGCGAGTGAACAGCAGTGTGCGCGACTTTCAGGAGTGTGCCTGGAAAGTGCCAGAATCACCAGGAGCATCTGTGCAAAAGCTGCTGCCTCTGTGACCGCATTGAGGCACGTTCGCGTGTCTGCGAGTATATAGACGGCTCTTTCGCGTTCACTCCGAGGGAAACGGTCCGCTATTGCTTCTGTGCGCACAGACGCGATTCCCTTGTCTCTTGCGAACACAGGGAACTCTGTGCATCCAAATCTACAGGCTAAGGACGCGTCTGCATATGTTTTGGTGAACAATCGAGTGTGCGTGTTCTGACAGCTGCCTCTATGCAGACGTCTCCACAGAGCCACTTCTGAATGCCCCGCAGCCCAGGACTGAATGGATACACTAACAAGTGCACCGGTGTGAGCAACCACATATGCAGAAGGACGTCTTTCATCTCACAGAAGCGCGAACGTCTTGGCGTTCAAGCACATGGCAGAAACAAGGTGTGAACAGATGAGCTGCTGCTATTTTCTCCGTTCGGCATGCTTCGTTGTAGCTCTCTTGCCGGTCGCCGGCTTAGCGGCTTGCTTTGCGCGACTAGCTCTGGGGAGAGAAGGAGATAGCGCCGGAAACCTCGCCTTTTGCCTTCTTCGGCGCTGGAACCTGGTTGCTGCGCCTTCTCTTTGTCCATGTGCACACACACGATTCCTCAGCGAAAACCATGCAGAAACCTTTCCACGAGCACCCAGGGATGTGCACCCAGCACCACGTGCACGCACACGCAGCTAGAGAAAAGCACCTACCTTTTCACACACTGATGCCTAAGCAAACGCGTGGCCACACACACGCACACATCCGCAAGCGCGCCTACTCCCATCTATTGAGGGAAAGACGGACGAGCTCTTTGGTTGCTCTTCACAGGCTTGTCCCTGATCTATAGCTGAGGGCAAACACTTGTGTGCTTGTGGGAGAGCCTGTGTCTTTCCTGGAAGCGTTTGGGAGTTTTGCTCAGACGCGTGTTTCCTCAAGTTCAAGAATCAAGATCTAGGATACCTGCAGACAGGTGCCTGTTTGTGTGGAGACAGTCTGTTTGAAACTGTGTTCCTCAGCGCCCGCTCTTTCTCCCCGTCGCTCCACACGCCTGGGAGTCCCTTTCTTTCTCTCCACAAGCACGTGTGTTGACTTCGTCGCACATGTGCATCTGCACAAGCGTTGAGCTCAGCAGAGCGTGTCTCTTGACACTTGATGTGCGTTGGCTGTGTCTGCCTGCTCCAGTGAAGAGAGAAACGGGAAATCATCTTGGTAGAGGCAACAAAGCAAAAGCGAGGCAGGATTGACATCTGCTCAACAGAGACGGATTCCCTGCGCTGACACAGTTCACAGTTACACGAGAAGCAATCTGAGCGGTCCGTCGACCGGAGACGTGTTTCCCAAGAGGTCGTTTAGCGAGTGAACAGCAGTGTGCGCGACTTTCAGGAGTGTGCCTGGAAAGTGCCAGAATCACCAGGAGCATCTGTGCAAAAGCTGCTGCCTCTGTGACCGCATTGAGGCACGTTCGCGTGTCTGCGAGTATATAGACGGCTCTTTCGCGTTCACTCCGAGGGAAACGGTCCGCTATTGCTTCTGTGCGCACAGACGCGATTCCCTTGTCTCTTGCGAACACAGGGAACTCTGTGCATCCAAATCTACAGGCTAAGGACGCGTCTGCATATGTTTTGGTGAACAATCGAGTGTGCGTGTTCTGACAGCTGCCTCTATGCAGACGTCTCCACAGAGCCACTTCTGAATGCCCCGCAGCCCAGGACTGAATGGATACACTAACAAGTGCACCGGTGTGAGCAACCACATATGCAGAAGGACGTCTTTCATCTCACAGAAGCGCGAACGTCTTGGCGTTCAAGCACATGGCAGAAACAAGGTGTGAACAGATGAGCTGCTGCTATTTTCTCCGTTCGGCATGCTTCGTTGTAGCTCTCTTGCCGGTCGCCGGCTTAGCGGCTTGCTTTGCGCGACTAGCTCTGGGGAGAGAAGGAGATAGCGCCGGAAACCTCGCCTTTTGCCTTCTTCGGCGCTGGAACCTGGTTGCTGCGCCTTCTCTTTGTCCATGTGCACACACACGATTCCTCAGCGAAAACCATGCAGAAACCTTTCCACGAGCACCCAGGGATGTGCACCCAGCACCACGTGCACGCACACGCAGCTAGAGAAAAGCACCTACCTTTTCACACACTGATGCCTAAGCAAACGCGTGGCCACACACACGCACACATCCGCAAGCGCGCCTACTCCCATCTATTGAGGGAAAGACGGACGAGCTCTTTGGTTGCTCTTCACAGGCTTGTCCCTGATCTATAGCTGAGGGCAAACACTTGTGTGCTTGTGGGAGAGCCTGTGTCTTTCCTGGAAGCGTTTGGGAGTTTTGCTCAGACGCGTGTTTCCTCAAGTTCAAGAATCAAGATCTAGGATACCTGCAGACAGGTGCCTGTTTGTGTGGAGACAGTCTGTTTGAAACTGTGTTCCTCAGCGCCCGCTCTTTCTCCCCGTCGCTCCACACGCCTGGGAGTCCCTTTCTTTCTCTCCACAAGCACGTGTGTTGACTTCGTCGCACATGTGCATCTGCACAAGCGTTGAGCTCAGCAGAGCGTGTCTCTTGACACTTGATGTGCGTTGGCTGTGTCTGCCTGCTCCAGTGAAGAGAGAAACGGGAAATCATCTTGGTAGAGGCAACAAAGCAAAAGCGAGGCAGGATTGACATCTGCTCAACAGAGACGGATTCCCTGCGCTGACACAGTTCACAGTTACACGAGAAGCAATCTGAGCGGTCCGTCGACCGGAGACGTGTTTCCCAAGAGGTCGTTTAGCGAGTGAACAGCAGTGTGCGCGACTTTCAGGAGTGTGCCTGGAAAGTGCCAGAATCACCAGGAGCATCTGTGCAAAAGCTGCTGCCTCTGTGACCGCATTGAGGCACGTTCGCGTGTCTGCGAGTATATAGACGGCTCTTTCGCGTTCACTCCGAGGGAAACGGTCCGCTATTGCTTCTGTGCGCACAGACGCGATTCCCTTGTCTCTTGCGAACACAGGGAACTCTGTGCATCCAAATCTACAGGCTAAGGACGCGTCTGCATATGTTTTGGTGAACAATCGAGTGTGCGTGTTCTGACAGCTGCCTCTATGCAGACGTCTCCACAGAGCCACTTCTGAATGCCCCGCAGCCCAGGACTGAATGGATACACTAACAAGTGCACCGGTGTGAGCAACCACATATGCAGAAGGACGTCTTTCATCTCACAGAAGCGCGAACGTCTTGGCGTTCAAGCACATGGCAGAAACAAGGTGTGAACAGATGAGCTGCTGCTATTTTCTCCGTTCGGCATGCTTCGTTGTAGCTCTCTTGCCGGTCGCCGGCTTAGCGGCTTGCTTTGCGCGACTAGCTCTGGGGAGAGAAGGAGATAGCGCCGGAAACCTCGCCTTTTGCCTTCTTCGGCGCTGGAACCTGGTTGCTGCGCCTTCTCTTTGTCCATGTGCACACACACGATTCCTCAGCGAAAACCATGCAGAAACCTTTCCACGAGCACCCAGGGATGTGCACCCAGCACCACGTGCACGCACACGCAGCTAGAGAAAAGCACCTACCTTTTCACACACTGATGCCTAAGCAAACGCGTGGCCACACACACGCACACATCCGCAAGCGCGCCTACTCCCATCTATTGAGGGAAAGACGGACGAGCTCTTTGGTTGCTCTTCACAGGCTTGTCCCTGATCTATAGCTGAGGGCAAACACTTGTGTGCTTGTGGGAGAGCCTGTGTCTTTCCTGGAAGCGTTTGGGAGTTTTGCTCAGACGCGTGTTTCCTCAAGTTCAAGAATCAAGATCTAGGATACCTGCAGACAGGTGCCTGTTTGTGTGGAGACAGTCTGTTTGAAACTGTGCTCCTCAGCGCCCGCTCTTTCTCCCCGTCGCTCCACACGCCTGGGAGTCCCTTTCTTTCTCTCCACAAGCACGTGTGTTGACTTCGTCGCACATGTGCATCTGCACAAGCGTTGAGCTCAGCAGAGCGTGTCTCTTGACACTTGATGTGCGTTGGCTGTGTCTGCGTGCTCCAGTGAAGAGAGAAACGGGAAATCATCTTGGTAGAGGCAACAAAGCAAAAGCGAGGCAGGATTGACATCTGCTCAACAGAGACGGATTCCCTGCGCTGACACAGTTCACAGTTACACGAGAAGCAATCTGAGCGGTCCGTCGACCGGAGACGTGTTTCCCAAGAGGTCGTTTAGCGAGTGAACAGCAGTGTGCGCGACTTTCAGGAGTGTGCCTGGAAAGTGCCAGAATCACCAGGAGCATCTGTGCAAAAGCTGCTGCCTCTGTGACCGCATTGAGGCACGTTCGCGTGTCTGCGAGTATATAGACGGCTCTTTCGCGTTCACTCCGAGGGAAACGGTCCGCTATTGCTTCTGTGCGCACAGACGCGATTCCCTTGTCTCTTGCGAACACAGGGAACTCTGTGCATCCAAATCTACAGGCTAAGGACGCGTCTGCATATGTTTTGGTGAACAATCGAGTGTGCGTGTTCTGACAGCTGCCTCTATGCAGACGTCTCCACAGAGCCACTTCTGAATGCCCCGCAGCCCAGGACTGAATGGATACACTAACAAGTGCACCGGTGTGAGCAACCACATATGCAGAAGGACGTCTTTCATCTCACAGAAGCGCGAACGTCTTGGCGTTCAAGCACATGGCAGAAACAAGGTGTGAACAGATGAGCTGCTGCTATTTTCTCCGTTCGGCATGCTTCGTTGTAGCTCTCTTGCCGGTCGCCGGCTTAGCGGCTTGCTTTGCGCGACTAGCTCTGGGGAGAGAAGGAGATAGCGCCGGAAACCTCGCCTTTTGCCTTCTTCGGCGCTGGAACCTGGTTGCTGCGCCTTCTCTTTGTCCATGTGCACACACACGATTCCTCAGCGAAAACCATGCAGAAACCTTTCCACGAGCACCCAGGGATGTGCACCCAGCACCACGTGCACGCACACGCAGCTAGAGAAAAGCACCTACCTTTTCACACACTGATGCCTAAGCAAACGCGTGGCCACACACACGCACACATCCGCAAGCGCGCCTACTCCCATCTATTGAGGGAAAGACGGACGAGCTCTTTGGTTGCTCTTCACAGGCTTGTCCCTGATCTATAGCTGAGGGCAAACACTTGTGTGCTTGTGGGAGAGCCTGTGTCTTTCCTGGAAGCGTTTGGGAGTTTTGCTCAGACGCGTGTTTCCTCAAGTTCAAGAATCAAGATCTAGGATACCTGCAGACAGGTGCCTGTTTGTGTGGAGACAGTCTGTTTGAAACTGTGTTCCTCAGCGCCCGCTCTTTCTCCCCGTCGCTCCACACGCCTGGGAGTCCCTTTCTTTCTCTCCACAAGCACGTGTGTTGACTTCGTCGCACATGTGCATCTGCACAAGCGTTGAGCTCAGCAGAGCGTGTCTCTTGACACTTGATGTGCGTTGGCTGTGTCTGCCTGCTCCAGTGAAGAGAGAAACGGGAAATCATCTTGGTAGAGGCAACAAAGCAAAAGCGAGGCAGGATTGACATCTGCTCAACAGAGACGGATTCCCTGCGCTGACACAGTTCACAGTTACACGAGAAGCAATCTGAGCGGTCCGTCGACCGGAGACGTGTTTCCCAAGAGGTCGTTTAGCGAGTGAACAGCAGTGTGCGCGACTTTCAGGAGTGTGCCTGGAAAGTGCCAGAATCACCAGGAGCATCTGTGCAAAAGCTGCTGCCTCTGTGACCGCATTGAGGCACGTTCGCGTGTCTGCGAGTATATAGACGGCTCTTTCGCGTTCACTCCGAGGGAAACGGTCCGCTATTGCTTCTGTGCGCACAGACGCGATTCCCTTGTCTCTTGCGAACACAGGGAACTCTGTGCATCCAAATCTACAGGCTAAGGACGCGTCTGCATATGTTTTGGTGAACAATCGAGTGTGCGTGTTCTGACAGCTGCCTCTATGCAGACGTCTCCACAGAGCCACTTCTGAATGCCCCGCAGCCCAGGACTGAATGGATACACTAACAAGTGCACCGGTGTGAGCAACCACATATGCAGAAGGACGTCTTTCATCTCACAGAAGCGCGAACGTCTTGGCGTTCAAGCACATGGCAGAAACAAGGTGTGAACAGATGAGCTGCTGCTATTTTCTCCGTTCGGCATGCTTCGTTGTAGCTCTCTTGCCGGTCGCCGGCTTAGCGGCTTGCTTTGCGCGACTAGCTCTGGGGAGAGAAGGAGATAGCGCCGGAAACCTCGCCTTTTGCCTTCTTCGGCGCTGGAACCTGGTTGCTGCGCCTTCTCTTTGTCCATGTGCACACACACGATTCCTCAGCGAAAACCATGCAGAAACCTTTCCACGAGCACCCAGGGATGTGCACCCAGCACCACGTGCACGCACACGCAGCTAGAGAAAAGCACCTACCTTTTCACACACTGATGCCTAAGCAAACGCGTGGCCACACACACGCACACATCCGCAAGCGCGCCTACTCCCATCTATTGAGGGAAAGACGGACGAGCTCTTTGGTTGCTCTTCACAGGCTTGTCCCTGATCTATAGCTGAGGGCAAACACTTGTGTGCTTGTGGGAGAGCCTGTGTCTTTCCTGGAAGCGTTTGGGAGTTTTGCTCAGACGCGTGTTTCCTCAAGTTCAAGAATCAAGATCTAGGATACCTGCAGACAGGTGCCTGTTTGTGTGGAGACAGTCTGTTTGAAACTGTGCTCCTCAGCGCCCGCTCTTTCTCCCCGTCGCTCCACACGCCTGGGAGTCCCTTTCTTTCTCTCCACAAGCACGTGTGTTGACTTCGTCGCACATGTGCATCTGCACAAGCGTTGAGCTCAGCAGAGCGTGTCTCTTGACACTTGATGTGCGTTGGCTGTGTCTGCCTGCTCCAGTGAAGAGAGAAACGGGAAATCATCTTGGTAGAGGCAACAAAGCAAAAGCGAGGCAGGATTGACATCTGCTCAACAGAGACGGATTCCCTGCGCTGACACAGTTCACAGTTACACGAGAAGCAATCTGAGCGGTCCGTCGACCGGAGACGTGTTTCCCAAGAGGTCGTTTAGCGAGTGAACAGCAGTGTGCGCGACTTTCAGGAGTGTGCCTGGAAAGTGCCAGAATCACCAGGAGCATCTGTGCAAAAGCTGCTGCCTCTGTGACCGCATTGAGGCACGTTCGCGTGTCTGCGAGTATATAGACGGCTCTTTCGCGTTCACTCCGAGGGAAACGGTCCGCTATTGCTTCTGTGCGCACAGACGCGATTCCCTTGTCTCTTGCGAACACAGGGAACTCTGTGCATCCAAATCTACAGGCTAAGGACGCGTCTGCATATGTTTTGGTGAACAATCGAGTGTGCGTGTTCTGACAGCTGCCTCTATGCAGACGTCTCCACAGAGCCACTTCTGAATGCCCCGCAGCCCAGGACTGAATGGATACACTAACAAGTGCACCGGTGTGAGCAACCACATATGCAGAAGGACGTCTTTCATCTCACAGAAGCGCGAACGTCTTGGCGTTCAAGCACATGGCAGAAACAAGGTGTGAACAGATGAGCTGCTGCTATTTTCTCCGTTCGGCATGCTTCGTTGTAGCTCTCTTGCCGGTCGCCGGCTTAGCGGCTTGCTTTGCGCGACTAGCTCTGGGGAGAGAAGGAGATAGCGCCGGAAACCTCGCCTTTTGCCTTCTTCGGCGCTGGAACCTGGTTGCTGCGCCTTCTCTTTGTCCATGTGCACACACACGATTCCTCAGCGAAAACCATGCAGAAACCTTTCCACGAGCACCCAGGGATGTGCACCCAGCACCACGTGCACGCACACGCAGCTAGAGAAAAGCACCTACCTTTTCACACACTGATGCCTAAGCAAACGCGTGGCCACACACACGCACACATCCGCAAGCGCGCCTACTCCCATCTACTGAGAGAAAGACGGACGAGCTCTTTGGTTGCTCTTCACAGGCTTGTCCCTGATCTATAGCTGAGGGCAAACACTTGTGTGCTTGTGGGAGAGCCTGTGTCTTTCCTGGAAGCGTTTGGGAGTTTTGCTCAGACGCGTGTTTCCTCAAGTTCAAGAATCAAGATCTAGGATACCTGCAGACAGGTGCCTGTTTGTGTGGAGACAGTCTGTTTGAAACTGTGTTCCTCAGCGCCCGCTCTTTCTCCCCGTCGCTCCACACGCCTGGGAGTCCCTTTCTTTCTCTCCACAAGCACGTGTGTTGACTTCGTCGCACATGTGCATCTGCACAAGCGTTGAGCTCAGCAGAGCGTGTCTCTTGACACTTGATGTGCGTTGGCTGTGTCTGCCTGCTCCAGTGAAGAGAGAAACGGGAAATCATCTTGGTAGAGGCAACAAAGCAAAAGCGAGGCAGGATTGACATCTGCTCAACAGAGACGGATTCCCTGCGCTGACACAGTTCACAGTTACACGAGAAGCAATCTGAGCGGTCCGTCGACCGGAGACGTGTTTCCCAAGAGGTCGTTTAGCGAGTGAACAGCAGTGTGCGCGACTTTCAGGAGTGTGCCTGGAAAGTGCCAGAATCACCAGGAGCATCTGTGCAAAAGCTGCTGCCTCTGTGACCGCATTGAGGCACGTTCGCGTGTCTGCGAGTATATAGACGGCTCTTTCGCGTTCACTCCGAGGGAAACGGTCCGCTATTGCTTCTGTGCGCACAGACGCGATTCCCTTGTCTCTTGCGAACACAGGGAACTCTGTGCATCCAAATCTACAGGCTAAGGACGCGTCTGCATATGTTTTGGTGAACAATCGAGTGTGCGTGTTCTGACAGCTGCCTCTATGCAGACGTCTCCACAGAGCCACTTCTGAATGCCCCGCAGCCCAGGACTGAATGGATACACTAACAAGTGCACCGGTGTGAGCAACCACATATGCAGAAGGACGTCTTTCATCTCACAGAAGCGCGAACGTCTTGGCGTTCAAGCACATGGCAGAAACAAGGTGTGAACAGATGAGCTGCTGCTATTTTCTCCGTTCGGCATGCTTCGTTGTAGCTCTCTTGCCGGTCGCCGGCTTAGCGGCTTGCTTTGCGCGACTAGCTCTGGGGAGAGAAGGAGATAGCGCCGGAAACCTCGCCTTTTGCCTTCTTCGGCGCTGGAACCTGGTTGCTGCGCCTTCTCTTTGTCCATGTGCACACACACGATTCCTCAGCGAAAACCATGCAGAAACCTTTCCACGAGCACCCAGGGATGTGCACCCAGCACCACGTGCACGCACACGCAGCTAGAGAAAAGCACCTACCTTTTCACACACTGATGCCTAAGCAAACGCGTGGCCACACACACGCACACATCCGCAAGCGCGCCTACTCCCATCTATTGAGGGAAAGACGGACGAGCTCTTTGGTTGCTCTTCACAGGCTTGTCCCTGATCTATAGCTGAGGGCAAACACTTGTGTGCTTGTGGGAGAGCCTGTGTCTTTCCTGGAAGCGTTTGGGAGTTTTGCTCAGACGCGTGTTTCCTCAAGTTCAAGAATCAAGATCTAGGATACCTGCAGACAGGTGCCTGTTTGTGTGGAGACAGTCTGTTTGAAACTGTGTTCCTCAGCGCCCGCTCTTTCTCCCCGTCGCTCCACACGCCTGGGAGTCCCTTTCTTTCTCTCCACAAGCACGTGTGTTGACTTCGTCGCACATGTGCATCTGCACAAGCGTTGAGCTCAGCAGAGCGTGTCTCTTGACACTTGATGTGCGTTGGCTGTGTCTGCCTGCTCCAGTGAAGAGAGAAACGGGAAATCATCTTGGTAGAGGCAACAAAGCAAAAGCGAGGCAGGATTGACATCTGCTCAACAGAGACGGATTCCCTGCGCTGACACAGTTCACAGTTACACGAGAAGCAATCTGAGCGGTCCGTCGACCGGAGACGTGTTTCCCAAGAGGTCGTTTAGCGAGTGAACAGCAGTGTGCGCGACTTTCAGGAGTGTGCCTGGAAAGTGCCAGAATCACCAGGAGCATCTGTGCAAAAGCTGCTGCCTCTGTGACCGCATTGAGGCACGTTCGCGTGTCTGCGAGTATATAGACGGCTCTTTCGCGTTCACTCCGAGGGAAACGGTCCGCTATTGCTTCTGTGCGCACAGACGCGATTCCCTTGTCTCTTGCGAACACAGGGAACTCTGTGCATCCAAATCTACAGGCTAAGGACGCGTCTGCATATGTTTTGGTGAACAATCGAGTGTGCGTGTTCTGACAGCTGCCTCTATGCAGACGTCTCCACAGAGCCACTTCTGAATGCCCCGCAGCCCAGGACTGAATGGATACACTAACAAGTGCACCGGTGTGAGCAACCACATATGCAGAAGGACGTCTTTCATCTCACAGAAGCGCGAACGTCTTGGCGTTCAAGCACATGGCAGAAACAAGGTGTGAACAGATGAGCTGCTGCTATTTTCTCCGTTCGGCATGCTTCGTTGTAGCTCTCTTGCCGGTCGCCGGCTTAGCGGCTTGCTTTGCGCGACTAGCTCTGGGGAGAGAAGGAGATAGCGCCGGAAACCTCGCCTTTTGCCTTCTTCGGCGCTGGAACCTGGTTGCTGCGCCTTCTCTTTGTCCATGTGCACACACACGATTCCTCAGCGAAAACCATGCAGAAACCTTTCCACGAGCACCCAGGGATGTGCACCCAGCACCACGTGCACGCACACGCAGCTAGAGAAAAGCACCTACCTTTTCACACACTGATGCCTAAGCAAACGCGTGGCCACACACACGCACACATCCGCAAGCGCGCCTACTCCCATCTATTGAGGGAAAGACGGACGAGCTCTTTGGTTGACTCTTCACAGGCTTGTCCCTGATCTATAGCTGAGGGCAAACACTTGTGTGCTTGTGGGAGAGCCTGTGTCTTTCCTGGAAGCGTTTGGGAGTTTTGCTCAGACGCGTGTTTCCTCAAGTTCAAGAATCAAGATCTAGGATACCTGCAGACAGGTGCCTGTTTGTGTGGAGACAGTCTGTTTGAAACTGTGTTCCTCAGCGCCCGCTCTTTCTCCCCGTCGCTCCACACGCCTGGGAGTCCCTTTCTTTCTCTCCACAAGCACGTGTGTTGACTTCGTCGCACATGTGCATCTGCACAAGCGTTGAGCTCAGCAGAGCGTGTCTCTTGACACTTGATGTGCGTTGGCTGTGTCTGCCTGCTCCAGTGAAGAGAGAAACGGGAAATCATCTTGGTAGAGGCAACAAAGCAAAAGCGAGGCAGGATTGACATCTGCTCAACAGAGACGGATTCCCTGCGCTGACACAGTTCACAGTTACACGAGAAGCAATCTGAGCGGTCCGTCGACCGGAGACGTGTTTCCCAAGAGGTCGTTTAGCGAGTGAACAGCAGTGTGCGCGACTTTCAGGAGTGTGCCTGGAAAGTGCCAGAATCACCAGGAGCATCTGTGCAAAAGCTGCTGCCTCTGTGACCGCATTGAGGCACGTTCGCGTGTCTGCGAGTATATAGACGGCTCTTTCGCGTTCACTCCGAGGGAAACGGTCCGCTATTGCTTCTGTGCGCACAGACGCGATTCCCTTGTCTCTTGCGAACACAGGGAACTCTGTGCATCCAAATCTACAGGCTAAGGACGCGTCTGCATATGTTTTGGTGAACAATCGAGTGTGCGTGTTCTGACAGCTGCCTCTATGCAGACGTCTCCACAGAGCCACTTCTGAATGCCCCGCAGCCCAGGACTGAATGGATACACTAACAAGTGCACCGGTGTGAGCAACCACATATGCAGAAGGACGTCTTTCATCTCACAGAAGCGCGAACGTCTTGGCGTTCAAGCACATGGCAGAAACAAGGTGTGAACAGATGAGCTGCTGCTATTTTCTCCGTTCGGCATGCTTCGTTGTAGCTCTCTTGCCGGTCGCCGGCTTAGCGGCTTGCTTTGCGCGACTAGCTCTGGGGAGAGAAGGAGATAGCGCCGGAAACCTCGCCTTTTGCCTTCTTCGGCGCTGGAACCTGGTTGCTGCGCCTTCTCTTTGTCCATGTGCACACACACGATTCCTCAGCGAAAACCATGCAGAAACCTTTCCACGAGCACCCAGGGATGTGCACCCAGCACCACGTGCACGCACACGCAGCTAGAGAAAAGCACCTACCTTTTCACACACTGATGCCTAAGCAAACGCGTGGCCACACACACGCACACATCCGCAAGCGCGCCTACTCCCATCTATTGAGGGAAAGACGGACGAGCTCTTTGGTTGCTCTTCACAGGCTTGTCCCTGATCTATAGCTGAGGGCAAACACTTGTGTGCTTGTGGGAGAGCCTGTGTCTTTCCTGGAAGCGTTTGGGAGTTTTGCTCAGACGCGTGTTTCCTCAAGTTCAAGAATCAAGATCTAGGATACCTGCAGACAGGTGCCTGTTTGTGTGGAGACAGTCTGTTTGAAACTGTGTTCCTCAGCGCCCGCTCTTTCTCCCCGTCGCTCCACACGCCTGGGAGTCCCTTTCTTTCTCTCCACAAGCACGTGTGTTGACTTCGTCGCACATGTGCATCTGCACAAGCGTTGAGCTCAGCAGAGCGTGTCTCTTGACACTTGATGTGCGTTGGCTGTGTCTGCCTGCTCCAGTGAAGAGAGAAACGGGAAATCATCTTGGTAGAGGCAACAAAGCAAAAGCGAGGCAGGATTGACATCTGCTCAACAGAGACGGATTCCCTGCGCTGACACAGTTCACAGTTACACGAGAAGCAATCTGAGCGGTCCGTCGACCGGAGACGTGTTTCCCAAGAGGTCGTTTAGCGAGTGAACAGCAGTGTGCGCGACTTTCAGGAGTGTGCCTGGAAAGTGCCAGAATCACCAGGAGCATCTGTGCAAAAGCTGCTGCCTCTGTGACCGCATTGAGGCACGTTCGCGTGTCTGCGAGTATATAGACGGCTCTTTCGCGTTCACTCCGAGGGAAACGGTCCGCTATTGCTTCTGTGCGCACAGACGCGATTCCCTTGTCTCTTGCGAACACAGGGAACTCTGTGCATCCAAATCTACAGGCTAAGGACGCGTCTGCATATGTTTTGGTGAACAATCGAGTGTGCGTGTTCTGACAGCTGCCTCTATGCAGACGTCTCCACAGAGCCACTTCTGAATGCCCCGCAGCCCAGGACTGAATGGATACACTAACAAGTGCACCGGTGTGAGCAACCACATATGCAGAAGGACGTCTTTCATCTCACAGAAGCGCGAACGTCTTGGCGTTCAAGCACATGGCAGAAACAAGGTGTGAACAGATGAGCTGCTGCTATTTTCTCCGTTCGGCATGCTTCGTTGTAGCTCTCTTGCCGGTCGCCGGCTTAGCGGCTTGCTTTGCGCGACTAGCTCTGGGGAGAGAAGGAGATAGCGCCGGAAACCTCGCCTTTTGCCTTCTTCGGCGCTGGAACCTGGTTGCTGCGCCTTCTCTTTGTCCATGTGCACACACACGATTCCTCAGCGAAAACCATGCAGAAACCTTTCCACGAGCACCCAGGGATGTGCACCCAGCACCACGTGCACGCACACGCAGCTAGAGAAAAGCACCTACCTTTTCACACACTGATGCCTAAGCAAACGCGTGGCCACACACACGCACACATCCGCAAGCGCGCCTACTCCCATCTATTGAGGGAAAGACGGACGAGCTCTTTGGTTGCTCTTCACAGGCTTGTCCCTGATCTATAGCTGAGGGCAAACACTTGTGTGCTTGTGGGAGAGCCTGTGTCTTTCCTGGAAGCGTTTGGGAGTTTTGCTCAGACGCGTGTTTCCTCAAGTTCAAGAATCAAGATCTAGGATACCTGCAGACAGGTGCCTGTTTGTGTGGAGACAGTCTGTTTGAAACTGTGTTCCTCAGCGCCCGCTCTTTCTCCCCGTCGCTCCACACGCCTGGGAGTCCCTTTCTTTCTCTCCACAAGCACGTGTGTTGACTTCGTCGCACATGTGCATCTGCACAAGCGTTGAGCTCAGCAGAGCGTGTCTCTTGACACTTGATGTGCGTTGGCTGTGTCTGCCTGCTCCAGTGAAGAGAGAAACGGGAAATCATCTTGGTAGAGGCAACAAAGCAAAAGCGAGGCAGGATTGACATCTGCTCAACAGAGACGGATTCCCTGCGCTGACACAGTTCACAGTTACACGAGAAGCAATCTGAGCGGTCCGTCGACCGGAGACGTGTTTCCCAAGAGGTCGTTTAGCGAGTGAACAGCAGTGTGCGCGACTTTCAGGAGTGTGCCTGGAAAGTGCCAGAATCACCAGGAGCATCTGTGCAAAAGCTGCTGCCTCTGTGACCGCATTGAGGCACGTTCGCGTGTCTGCGAGTATATAGACGGCTCTTTCGCGTTCACTCCGAGGGAAACGGTCCGCTATTGCTTCTGTGCGCACAGACGCGATTCCCTTGTCTCTTGCGAACACAGGGAACTCTGTGCATCCAAATCTACAGGCTAAGGACGCGTCTGCATATGTTTTGGTGAACAATCGAGTGTGCGTGTTCTGACAGCTGCCTCTATGCAGACGTCTCCACAGAGCCACTTCTGAATGCCCCGCAGCCCAGGACTGAATGGATACACTAACAAGTGCACCGGTGTGAGCAACCACATATGCAGAAGGACGTCTTTCATCTCACAGAAGCGCGAACGTCTTGGCGTTCAAGCACATGGCAGAAACAAGGTGTGAACAGATGAGCTGCTGCTATTTTCTCCGTTCGGCATGCTTCGTTGTAGCTCTCTTGCCGGTCGCCGGCTTAGCGGCTTGCTTTGCGCGACTAGCTCTGGGGAGAGAAGGAGATAGCGCCGGAAACCTCGCCTTTTGCCTTCTTCGGCGCTGGAACCTGGTTGCTGCGCCTTCTCTTTGTCCATGTGCACACACACGATTCCTCAGCGAAAACCATGCAGAAACCTTTCCACGAGCACCCAGGGATGTGCACCCAGCACCACGTGCACGCACACGCAGCTAGAGAAAAGCACCTACCTTTTCACACACTGATGCCTAAGCAAACGCGTGGCCACACACACGCACACATCCGCAAGCGCGCCTACTCCCATCTATTGAGGGAAAGACGGACGAGCTCTTTGGTTGCTCTTCACAGGCTTGTCCCTGATCTATAGCTGAGGGCAAACACTTGTGTGCTTGTGGGAGAGCCTGTGTCTTTCCTGGAAGCGTTTGGGAGTTTTGCTCAGACGCGTGTTTCCTCAAGTTCAAGAATCAAGATCTAGGATACCTGCAGACAGGTGCCTGTTTGTGTGGAGACAGTCTGTTTGAAACTGTGTTCCTCAGCGCCCGCTCTTTCTCCCCGTCGCTCCACACGCCTGGGAGTCCCTTTCTTTCTCTCCACAAGCACGTGTGTTGACTTCGTCGCACATGTGCATCTGCACAAGCGTTGAGCTCAGCAGAGCGTGTCTCTTGACACTTGATGTGCGTTGGCTGTGTCTGCCTGCTCCAGTGAAGAGAGAAACGGGAAATCATCTTGGTAGAGGCAACAAAGCAAAAGCGAGGCAGGATTGACATCTGCTCAACAGAGACGGATTCCCTGCGCTGACACAGTTCACAGTTACACGAGAAGCAATCTGAGCGGTCCGTCGACCGGAGACGTGTTTCCCAAGAGGTCGTTTAGCGAGTGAACAGCAGTGTGCGCGACTTTCAGGAGTGTGCCTGGAAAGTGCCAGAATCACCAGGAGCATCTGTGCAAAAGCTGCTGCCTCTGTGACCGCATTGAGGCACGTTCGCGTGTCTGCGAGTATATAGACGGCTCTTTCGCGTTCACTCCGAGGGAAACGGTCCGCTATTGCTTCTGTGCGCACAGACGCGATTCCCTTGTCTCTTGCGAACACAGGGAACTCTGTGCATCCAAATCTACAGGCTAAGGACGCGTCTGCATATGTTTTGGTGAACAATCGAGTGTGCGTGTTCTGACAGCTGCCTCTATGCAGACGTCTCCACAGAGCCACTTCTGAATGCCCCGCAGCCCAGGACTGAATGGATACACTAACAAGTGCACCGGTGTGAGCAACCACATATGCAGAAGGACGTCTTTCATCTCACAGAAGCGCGAACGTCTTGGCGTTCAAGCACATGGCAGAAACAAGGTGTGAACAGATGAGCTGCTGCTATTTTCTCCGTTCGGCATGCTTCGTTGTAGCTCTCTTGCCGGTCGCCGGCTTAGCGGCTTGCTTTGCGCGACTAGCTCTGGGGAGAGAAGGAGATAGCGCCGGAAACCTCGCCTTTTGCCTTCTTCGGCGCTGGAACCTGGTTGCTGCGCCTTCTCTTTGTCCATGTGCACACACACGATTCCTCAGCGAAAACCATGCAGAAACCTTTCCACGAGCACCCAGGGATGTGCACCCAGCACCACGTGCACGCACACGCAGCTAGAGAAAAGCACCTACCTTTTCACACACTGATGCCTAAGCAAACGCGTGGCCACACACACGCACACATCCGCAAGCGCGCCTACTCCCATCTATTGAGGGAAAGACGGACGAGCTCTTTGGTTGCTCTTCACAGGCTTGTCCCTGATCTATAGCTGAGGGCAAACACTTGTGTGCTTGTGGGAGAGCCTGTGTCTTTCCTGGAAGCGTTTGGGAGTTTTGCTCAGACGCGTGTTTCCTCAAGTTCAAGAATCAAGATCTAGGATACCTGCAGACAGGTGCCTGTTTGTGTGGAGACAGTCTGTTTGAAACTGTGTTCCTCAGCGCCCGCTCTTTCTCCCCGTCGCTCCACACGCCTGGGAGTCCCTTTCTTTCTCTCCACAAGCACGTGTGTTGACTTCGTCGCACATGTGCATCTGCACAAGCGTTGAGCTCAGCAGAGCGTGTCTCTTGACACTTGATGTGCGTTGGCTGTGTCTGCCTGCTCCAGTGAAGAGAGAAACGGGAAATCATCTTGGTAGAGGCAACAAAGCAAAAGCGAGGCAGGATTGACATCTGCTCAACAGAGACGGATTCCCTGCGCTGACACAGTTCACAGTTACACGAGAAGCAATCTGAGCGGTCCGTCGACCGGAGACGTGTTTCCCAAGAGGTCGTTTAGCGAGTGAACAGCAGTGTGCGCGACTTTCAGGAGTGTGCCTGGAAAGTGCCAGAATCACCAGGAGCATCTGTGCAAAAGCTGCTGCCTCTGTGACCGCATTGAGGCACGTTCGCGTGTCTGCGAGTATATAGACGGCTCTTTCGCGTTCACTCCGAGGGAAACGGTCCGCTATTGCTTCTGTGCGCACAGACGCGATTCCCTTGTCTCTTGCGAACACAGGGAACTCTGTGCATCCAAATCTACAGGCTAAGGACGCGTCTGCATATGTTTTGGTGAACAATCGAGTGTGCGTGTTCTGACAGCTGCCTCTATGCAGACGTCTCCACAGAGCCACTTCTGAATGCCCCGCAGCCCAGGACTGAATGGATACACTAACAAGTGCACCGGTGTGAGCAACCACATATGCAGAAGGACGTCTTTCATCTCACAGAAGCGCGAACGTCTTGGCGTTCAAGCACATGGCAGAAACAAGGTGTGAACAGATGAGCTGCTGCTATTTTCTCCGTTCGGCATGCTTCGTTGTAGCTCTCTTGCCGGTCGCCGGCTTAGCGGCTTGCTTTGCGCGACTAGCTCTGGGGAGAGAAGGAGATAGCGCCGGAAACCTCGCCTTTTGCCTTCTTCGGCGCTGGAACCTGGTTGCTGCGCCTTCTCTTTGTCCATGTGCACACACACGATTCCTCAGCGAAAACCATGCAGAAACCTTTCCACGAGCACCCAGGGATGTGCACCCAGCACCACGTGCACGCACACGCAGCTAGAGAAAAGCACCTACCTTTTCACACACTGAAGCCTAAGCAAACGCGTGGCCACACACACGCACACATCCGCAAGCGCGCCTACTCCCATCTATTGAGGGAAAGACGGACGAGCTCTTTGGTTGCTCTTCACAGGCTTGTCCCTGATCTATAGCTGAGGGCAAACACTTGTGTGCTTGTGGGAGAGCCTGTGTCTTTCCTGGAAGCGTTTGGGAGTTTTGCTCAGACGCGTGTTTCCTCAAGTTCAAGAATCAAGATCTAGGATACCTGCAGACAGGTGCCTGTTTGTGTGGAGACAGTCTGTTTGAAACTGTGTTCCTCAGCGCCCGCTCTTTCTCCCCGTCGCTCCACACGCCTGGGAGTCCCTTTCTTTCTCTCCACAAGCACGTGTGTTGACTTCGTCGCACATGTGCATCTGCACAAGCGTTGAGCTCAGCAGAGCGTGTCTCTTGACACTTGATGTGCGTTGGCTGTGTCTGCCTGCTCCAGTGAAGAGAGAAACGGGAAATCATCTTGGTAGAGGCAACAAAGCAAAAGCGAGGCAGGATTGACATCTGCTCAACAGAGACGGATTCCCTGCGCTGACACAGTTCACAGTTACACGAGAAGCAATCTGAGCGGTCCGTCGACCGGAGACGTGTTTCCCAAGAGGTCGTTTAGCGAGTGAACAGCAGTGTGCGCGACTTTCAGGAGTGTGCCTGGAAAGTGCCAGAATCACCAGGAGCATCTGTGCAAAAGCTGCTGCCTCTGTGACCGCATTGAGGCACGTTCGCGTGTCTGCGAGTATATAGACGGCTCTTTCGCGTTCACTCCGAGGGAAACGGTCCGCTATTGCTTCTGTGCGCACAGACGCGATTCCCTTGTCTCTTGCGAACACAGGGAACTCTGTGCATCCAAATCTACAGGCTAAGGACGCGTCTGCATATGTTTTGGTGAACAATCGAGTGTGCGTGTTCTGACAGCTGCCTCTATGCAGACGTCTCCACAGAGCCACTTCTGAATGCCCCGCAGCCCAGGACTGAATGGATACACTAACAAGTGCACCGGTGTGAGCAACCACATATGCAGAAGGACGTCTTTCATCTCACAGAAGCGCGAACGTCTTGGCGTTCAAGCACATGGCAGAAACAAGGTGTGAACAGATGAGCTGCTGCTATTTTCTCCGTTCGGCATGCTTCGTTGTAGCTCTCTTGCCGGTCGCCGGCTTAGCGGCTTGCTTTGCGCGACTAGCTCTGGGGAGAGAAGGAGATAGCGCCGGAAACCTCGCCTTTTGCCTTCTTCGGCGCTGGAACCTGGTTGCTGCGCCTTCTCTTTGTCCATGTGCACACACACGATTCCTCAGCGAAAACCATGCAGAAACCTTTCCACGAGCACCCAGGGATGTGCACCCAGCACCACGTGCACGCACACGCAGCTAGAGAAAAGCACCTACCTTTTCACACACTGAAGCCTAAGCAAACGCGTGGCCACACACACGCACACATCCGCAAGCGCGCCTACTCCCATCTATTGAGGGAAAGACGGACGAGCAACGTCCTGACAGGCTTGAGGGGAAAAACGTCCGTTGACGGTTGGCGTACTGCACGCCCGCCTACGGGGCTGCAGGGGAATCCACATTTGGAAGGTACCTGAAGATGTGTGCCTGTTCTTGGAGCTCCGCTAGTAGGGTAGCAAAGACACTCGTAGGCAGTACTGAATGCTGCTCCGTGCTACTTCTCCTCCGCTGGCAAATGCTTCAGTGTCGCCCGAGGAAAGACGTTTAACAATCGATCTCCAAGAGGAACGAAACACATGATGCCATAAGGCGAAAGAATAGCAGGGCATCTCTTCACAGGCTTGTCCCTGATCTATAGCTGAGGGCAAACACTTGTGTGCTTGTGGGAGAGCCTGTGTCTTTCCTGGAAGCGTTTGGGAGTTTTGCTCAGACGCGTGTTTCCTCAAGTTCAAGAATCAAGATCTAGGATACCTGCAGACAGGTGCCTGTTTGTGTGGAGACAGTCTGTTTGAAACTGTGTTCCTCAGCGCCCGCTCTTTCTCCCCGTCGCTCCACACGCCTGGGAGTCCCTTTCTTTCTCTCCACAAGCACGTGTGTTGACTTCGTCGCACATGTGCATCTGCACAAGCGTTGAGCTCAGCAGAGCGTGTCTCTTGACACTTGATGTGCGTTGGCTGTGTCTGCCTGCTCCAGTGAAGAGAGAAACGGGAAATCATCTTGGTAGAGGCAACAAAGCAAAAGCGAGGCAGGATTGACATCTGCTCAACAGAGACGGATTCCCTGCGCTGACACAGTTCACAGTTACACGAGAAGCAATCTGAGCGGTCCGTCGACCGGAGACGTGTTTCCCAAGAGGTCGTTTAGCGAGTGAACAGCAGTGTGCGCGACTTTCAGGAGTGTGCCTGGAAAGTGCCAGAATCACCAGGAGCATCTGTGCAAAAGCTGCTGCCTCTGTGACCGCATTGAGGCACGTTCGCGTGTCTGCGAGTATATAGACGGCTCTTTCGCGTTCACTCCGAGGGAAACGGTCCGCTATTGCTTCTGTGCGCACAGACGCGATTCCCTTGTCTCTTGCGAACACAGGGAACTCTGTGCATCCAAATCTACAGGCTAAGGACGCGTCTGCATATGTTTTGGTGAACAATCGAGTGTGCGTGTTCTGACAGCTGCCTCTATGCAGACGTCTCCACAGAGCCACTTCTGAATGCCCCGCAGCCCAGGACTGAATGGATACACTAACAAGTGCACCGGTGTGAGCAACCACATATGCAGAAGGACGTCTTTCATCTCACAGAAGCGCGAACGTCTTGGCGTTCAAGCACATGGCAGAAACAAGGTGTGAACAGATGAGCTGCTGCTATTTTCTCCGTTCGGCATGCTTCGTTGTAGCTCTCTTGCCGGTCGCCGGCTTAGCGGCTTGCTTTGCGCGACTAGCTCTGGGGAGAGAAGGAGATAGCGCCGGAAACCTCGCCTTTTGCCTTCTTCGGCGCTGGAACCTGGTTGCTGCGCCTTCTCTTTGTCCATGTGCACACACACGATTCCTCAGCGAAAACCATGCAGAAACCTTTCCACGAGCACCCAGGGATGTGCACCCAGCACCACGTGCACGCACACGCAGCTAGAGAAAAGCACCTACCTTTTCACACACTGATGCCTAAGCAAACGCGTGGCCACACACACGCACACATCCGCAAGCGCGCCTACTCCCATCTATTGAGGGAAAGACGGACGAGCTCTTTGGTTGCTCTTCACAGGCTTGTCCCTGATCTATAGCTGAGGGCAAACACTTGTGTGCTTGTGGGAGAGCCTGTGTCTTTCCTGGAAGCGTTTGGGAGTTTTGCTCAGACGCGTGTTTCCTCAAGTTCAAGAATCAAGATCTAGGATACCTGCAGACAGGTGCCTGTTTGTGTGGAGACAGTCTGTTTGAAACTGTGTTCCTCAGCGCCCGCTCTTTCTCCCCGTCGCTCCACACGCCTGGGAGTCCCTTTCTTTCTCTCCACAAGCACGTGTGTTGACTTCGTCGCACATGTGCATCTGCACAAGCGTTGAGCTCAGCAGAGCGTGTCTCTTGACACTTGATGTGCGTTGGCTGTGTCTGCCTGCTCCAGTGAAGAGAGAAACGGGAAATCATCTTGGTAGAGGCAACAAAGCAAAAGCGAGGCAGGATTGACATCTGCTCAACAGAGACGGATTCCCTGCGCTGACACAGTTCACAGTTACACGAGAAGCAATCTGAGCGGTCCGTCGACCGGAGACGTGTTTCCCAAGAGGTCGTTTAGCGAGTGAACAGCAGTGTGCGCGACTTTCAGGAGTGTGCCTGGAAAGTGCCAGAATCACCAGGAGCATCTGTGCAAAAGCTGCTGCCTCTGTGACCGCATTGAGGCACGTTCGCGTGTCTGCGAGTATATAGACGGCTCTTTCGCGTTCACTCCGAGGGAAACGGTCCGCTATTGCTTCTGTGCGCACAGACGCGATTCCCTTGTCTCTTGCGAACACAGGGAACTCTGTGCATCCAAATCTACAGGCTAAGGACGCGTCTGCATATGTTTTGGTGAACAATCGAGTGTGCGTGTTCTGACAGCTGCCTCTATGCAGACGTCTCCACAGAGCCACTTCTGAATGCCCCGCAGCCCAGGACTGAATGGATACACTAACAAGTGCACCGGTGTGAGCAACCACATATGCAGAAGGACGTCTTTCATCTCACAGAAGCGCGAACGTCTTGGCGTTCAAGCACATGGCAGAAACAAGGTGTGAACAGATGAGCTGCTGCTATTTTCTCCGTTCGGCATGCTTCGTTGTAGCTCTCTTGCCGGTCGCCGGCTTAGCGGCTTGCTTTGCGCGACTAGCTCTGGGGAGAGAAGGAGATAGCGCCGGAAACCTCGCCTTTTGCCTTCTTCGGCGCTGGAACCTGGTTGCTGCGCCTTCTCTTTGTCCATGTGCACACACACGATTCCTCAGCGAAAACCATGCAGAAACCTTTCCACGAGCACCCAGGGATGTGCACCCAGCACCACGTGCACGCACACGCAGCTAGAGAAAAGCACCTACCTTTTCACACACTGATGCCTAAGCAAACGCGTGGCCACACACACGCACACATCCGCAAGCGCGCCTACTCCCATCTATTGAGGGAAAGACGGACGAGCAACGTCCTGACAGGCTTGAGGGGAAAAACGTCCGTTGACGGTTGGCGTACTGCACGCCCGCCTACGGGGCTGCAGGGGAATCCACATTTGGAAGGTACCTGAAGATGTGTGCCTGTTCTTGGAGCTCCGCTAGTAGGGTAGCAAAGACACTCGTAGGCAGTACTGAATGCTGCTCCGTGCTACTTCTCCTCCGCTGGCAAATGCTTCACAGTCGCCCTAGGAAAGACGTTTAACAATCGATCTCCAAGAGGAACGAAACACATGATGCCATAAGGCGAAAGAATAGCAGGGCATCTCTTCACAGGCTTGTCCCTGATCTATAGCTGAGGGCAAACACTTGTGTGCTTGTGGGAGAGCCTGTGTCTTTCCTGGAAGCGTTTGGGAGTTTTGCTCAGACGCGTGTTTCCTCAAGTTCAAGAATCAAGATCTAGGATACCTGCAGACAGGTGCCTGTTTGTGTGGAGACAGTCTGTTTGAAACTGTGTTCCTCAGCGCCCGCTCTTTCTCCCCGTCGCTCCACACGCCTGGGAGTCCCTTTCTTTCTCTCCACAAGCACGTGTGTTGACTTTGTCGCACATGTGCATCTGCACAAGCGTTGAGCTCAGCAGAGCGTGTCTCTTGACACTTGATGTGCGTTGGCTGTGTCTGCCTGCTCCAGTGAAGAGAGAAACGGGAAATCATCTTGGTAGAGGCAACAAAGCAAAAGCGAGGCAGGATTGACATCTGCTCAACAGAGACGGATTCCCTGCGCTGACACAGTTCACAGTTACACGAGAAGCAATCTGAGCGGTCCGTCGACCGGAGACGTGTTTCCCAAGAGGTCGTTTAGCGAGTGAACAGCAGTGTGCGCGACTTTCAGGAGTGTGCCTGGAAAGTGCCAGAATCACCAGGAGCATCTGTGCAAAAGCTGCTGCCTCTGTGACCGCATTGAGGCACGTTCGCGTGTCTGCGAGTATATAGACGGCTCTTTCGCGTTCACTCCGAGGGAAACGGTCCGCTATTGCTTCTGTGCGCACAGACGCGATTCCCTTGTCTCTTGCGAACACAGGGAACTCTGTGCATCCAAATCTACAGGCTAAGGACGCGTCTGCATATGTTTTGGTGAACAATCGAGTGTGCGTGTTCTGACAGCTGCCTCTATGCAGACGTCTCCACAGAGCCACTTCTGAATGCCCCGCAGCCCAGGACTGAATGGATACACTAACAAGTGCACCGGTGTGAGCAACCACATATGCAGAAGGACGTCTTTCATCTCACAGAAGCGCGAACGTCTTGGCGTTCAAGCACATGGCAGAAACAAGGTGTGAACAGATGAGCTGCTGCTATTTTCTCCGTTCGGCATGCTTCGTTGTAGCTCTCTTGCCGGTCGCCGGCTTAGCGGCTTGCTTTGCGCGACTAGCTCTGGGGAGAGAAGGAGATAGCGCCGGAAACCTCGCCTTTTGCCTTCTTCGGCGCTGGAACCTGGTTGCTGCGCCTTCTCTTTGTCCATGTGCACACACACGATTCCTCAGCGAAAACCATGCAGAAACCTTTCCACGAGCACCCAGGGATGTGCACCCAGCACCACGTGCACGCACACGCAGCTAGAGAAAAGCACCTACCTTTTCACACACTGATGCCTAAGCAAACGCGTGGCCACACACACGCACACATCCGCAAGCGCGCCTACTCCCATCTATTGAGGGAAAGACGGACGAGCTCTTTGGTTGCTCTTCACAGGCTTGTCCCTGATCTATAGCTGAGGGCAAACACTTGTGTGCTTGTGGGAGAGCCTGTGTCTTTCCTGGAAGCGTTTGGGAGTTTTGCTCAGACGCGTGTTTCCTCAAGTTCAAGAATCAAGATCTAGGATACCTGCAGACAGGTGCCTGTTTGTGTGGAGACAGTCTGTTTGAAACTGTGTTCCTCAGCGCCCGCTCTTTCTCCCCGTCGCTCCACACGCCTGGGAGTCCCTTTCTTTCTCTCCACAAGCACGTGTGTTGACTTCGTCGCACATGTGCATCTGCACAAGCGTTGAGCTCAGCAGAGCGTGTCTCTTGACACTTGATGTGCGTTGGCTGTGTCTGCCTGCTCCAGTGAAGAGAGAAACGGGAAATCATCTTGGTAGAGGCAACAAAGCAAAAGCGAGGCAGGATTGACATCTGCTCAACAGAGACGGATTCCCTGCGCTGACACAGTTCACAGTTACACGAGAAGCAATCTGAGCGGTCCGTCGACCGGAGACGTGTTTCCCAAGAGGTCGTTTAGCGAGTGAACAGCAGTGTGCGCGACTTTCAGGAGTGTGCCTGGAAAGTGCCAGAATCACCAGGAGCATCTGTGCAAAAGCTGCTGCCTCTGTGACCGCATTGAGGCACGTTCGCGTGTCTGCGAGTATATAGACGGCTCTTTCGCGTTCACTCCGAGGGAAACGGTCCGCTATTGCTTCTGTGCGCACAGACGCGATTCCCTTGTCTCTTGCGAACACAGGGAACTCTGTGCATCCAAATCTACAGGCTAAGGACGCGTCTGCATATGTTTTGGTGAACAATCGAGTGTGCGTGTTCTGACAGCTGCCTCTATGCAGACGTCTCCACAGAGCCACTTCTGAATGCCCCGCAGCCCAGGACTGAATGGATACACTAACAAGTGCACCGGTGTGAGCAACCACATATGCAGAAGGACGTCTTTCATCTCACAGAAGCGCGAACGTCTTGGCGTTCAAGCACATGGCAGAAACAAGGTGTGAACAGATGAGCTGCTGCTATTTTCTCCGTTCGGCATGCTTCGTTGTAGCTCTCTTGCCGGTCGCCGGCTTAGCGGCTTGCTTTGCGCGACTAGCTCTGGGGAGAGAAGGAGATAGCGCCGGAAACCTCGCCTTTTGCCTTCTTCGGCGCTGGAACCTGGTTGCTGCGCCTTCTCTTTGTCCATGTGCACACACACGATTCCTCAGCGAAAACCATGCAGAAACCTTTCCACGAGCACCCAGGGATGTGCACCCAGCACCACGTGCACGCACACGCAGCTAGAGAAAAGCACCTACCTTTTCACACACTGATGCCTAAGCAAACGCGTGGCCACACACACGCACACATCCGCAAGCGCGCCTACTCCCATCTATTGAGGGAAAGACGGACGAGCAACGTCCTGACAGGCTTGAGGGGAAAAACGTCCGTTGACGGTTGGCGTACTGCACGCCCGCCTACGGGGCTGCAGGGGAATCCACATTTGGAAGGTACCTGAAGATGTGTGCCTGTTCTTGGAGCTCCGCTAGTAGGGTAGCAAAGACACTCGTAGGCAGTACTGAATGCTGCTCCGTGCTACTTCTCCTCCGCTGGCAAATGCTTCACAGTCGCCCTAGGAAAGACGTTTAACAATCGATCTCCAAGAGGAACGAAACACATGATGCCATAAGGCGAAAGAATAGCAGGGCATCTCTTCACAGGCTTGTCCCTGATCTATAGCTGAGGGCAAACACTTGTGTGCTTGTGGGAGAGCCTGTGTCTTTCCTGGAAGCGTTTGGGAGTTTTGCTCAGACGCGTGTTTCCTCAAGTTCAAGAATCAAGATCTAGGATACCTGCAGACAGGTGCCTGTTTGTGTGGAGACAGTCTGTTTGAAACTGTGTTCCTCAGCGCCCGCTCTTTCTCCCCGTCGCTCCACACGCCTGGGAGTCCCTTTCTTTCTCTCCACAAGCACGTGTGTTGACTTTGTCGCACATGTGCATCTGCACAAGCGTTGAGCTCAGCAGAGCGTGTCTCTTGACACTTGATGTGCGTTGGCTGTGTCTGCCTGCTCCAGTGAAGAGAGAAACGGGAAATCATCTTGGTAGAGGCAACAAAGCAAAAGCGAGGCAGGATTGACATCTGCTCAACAGAGACGGATTCCCTGCGCTGACACAGTTCACAGTTACACGAGAAGCAATCTGAGCGGTCCGTCGACCGGAGACGTGTTTCCCAAGAGGTCGTTTAGCGAGTGAACAGCAGTGTGCGCGACTTTCAGGAGTGTGCCTGGAAAGTGCCAGAATCACCAGGAGCATCTGTGCAAAAGCTGCTGCCTCTGTGACCGCATTGAGGCACGTTCGCGTGTCTGCGAGTATATAGACGGCTCTTTCGCGTTCACTCCGAGGGAAACGGTCCGCTATTGCTTCTGTGCGCACAGACGCGATTCCCTTGTCTCTTGCGAACACAGGGAACTCTGTGCATCCAAATCTACAGGCTAAGGACGCGTCTGCATATGTTTTGGTGAACAATCGAGTGTGCGTGTTCTGACAGCTGCCTCTATGCAGACGTCTCCACAGAGCCACTTCTGAATGCCCCGCAGCCCAGGACTGAATGGATACACTAACAAGTGCACCGGTGTGAGCAACCACATATGCAGAAGGACGTCTTTCATCTCACAGAAGCGCGAACGTCTTGGCGTTCAAGCACATGGCAGAAACAAGGTGTGAACAGATGAGCTGCTGCTATTTTCTCCGTTCGGCATGCTTCGTTGTAGCTCTCTTGCCGGTCGCCGGCTTAGCGGCTTGCTTTGCGCGACTAGCTCTGGGGAGAGAAGGAGATAGCGCCGGAAACCTCGCCTTTTGCCTTCTTCGGCGCTGGAACCTGGTTGCTGCGCCTTCTCTTTGTCCATGTGCACACACACGATTCCTCAGCGAAAACCATGCAGAAACCTTTCCACGAGCACCCAGGGATGTGCACCCAGCACCACGTGCACGCACACGCAGCTAGAGAAAAGCACCTACCTTTTCACACACTGATGCCTAAGCAAACGCGTGGCCACACACACGCACACATCCGCAAGCGCGCCTACTCCCATCTATTGAGGGAAAGACGGACGAGCTCTTTGGTTGCTCTTCACAGGCTTGTCCCTGATCTATAGCTGAGGGCAAACACTTGTGTGCTTGTGGGAGAGCCTGTGTCTTTCCTGGAAGCGTTTGGGAGTTTTGCTCAGACGCGTGTTTCCTCAAGTTCAAGAATCAAGATCTAGGATACCTGCAGACAGGTGCCTGTTTGTGTGGAGACAGTCTGTTTGAAACTGTGTTCCTCAGCGCCCGCTCTTTCTCCCCGTCGCTCCACACGCCTGGGAGTCCCTTTCTTTCTCTCCACAAGCACGTGTGTTGACTTCGTCGCACATGTGCATCTGCACAAGCGTTGAGCTCAGCAGAGCGTGTCTCTTGACACTTGATGTGCGTTGGCTGTGTCTGCCTGCTCCAGTGAAGAGAGAAACGGGAAATCATCTTGGTAGAGGCAACAAAGCAAAAGCGAGGCAGGATTGACATCTGCTCAACAGAGACGGATTCCCTGCGCTGACACAGTTCACAGTTACACGAGAAGCAATCTGAGCGGTCCGTCGACCGGAGACGTGTTTCCCAAGAGGTCGTTTAGCGAGTGAACAGCAGTGTGCGCGACTTTCAGGAGTGTGCCTGGAAAGTGCCAGAATCACCAGGAGCATCTGTGCAAAAGCTGCTGCCTCTGTGACCGCATTGAGGCACGTTCGCGTGTCTGCGAGTATATAGACGGCTCTTTCGCGTTCACTCCGAGGGAAACGGTCCGCTATTGCTTCTGTGCGCACAGACGCGATTCCCTTGTCTCTTGCGAACACAGGGAACTCTGTGCATCCAAATCTACAGGCTAAGGACGCGTCTGCATATGTTTTGGTGAACAATCGAGTGTGCGTGTTCTGACAGCTGCCTCTATGCAGACGTCTCCACAGAGCCACTTCTGAATGCCCCGCAGCCCAGGACTGAATGGATACACTAACAAGTGCACCGGTGTGAGCAACCACATATGCAGAAGGACGTCTTTCATCTCACAGAAGCGCGAACGTCTTGGCGTTCAAGCACATGGCAGAAACAAGGTGTGAACAGATGAGCTGCTGCTATTTTCTCCGTTCGGCATGCTTCGTTGTAGCTCTCTTGCCGGTCGCCGGCTTAGCGGCTTGCTTTGCGCGACTAGCTCTGGGGAGAGAAGGAGATAGCGCCGGAAACCTCGCCTTTTGCCTTCTTCGGCGCTGGAACCTGGTTGCTGCGCCTTCTCTTTGTCCATGTGCACACACACGATTCCTCAGCGAAAACCATGCAGAAACCTTTCCACGAGCACCCAGGGATGTGCACCCAGCACCACGTGCACGCACACGCAGCTAGAGAAAAGCACCTACCTTTTCACACACTGATGCCTAAGCAAACGCGTGGCCACACACACGCACACATCCGCAAGCGCGCCTACTCCCATCTATTGAGGGAAAGACGGACGAGCAACGTCCTGACAGGCTTGAGGGGAAAAACGTCCGTTGACGGTTGGCGTACTGCACGCCCGCCTACGGGGCTGCAGGGGAATCCACATTTGGAAGGTACCTGAAGATGTGTGCCTGTTCTTGGAGCTCCGCTAGTAGGGTAGCAAAGACACTCGTAGGCAGTACTGAATGCTGCTCCGTGCTACTTCTCCTCCGCTGGCAAATGCTTCACAGTCGCCCTAGGAAAGACGTTTAACAATCGATCTCCAAGAGGAACGAAACACATGATGCCATAAGGCGAAAGAATAGCAGGGCATCTCTTCACAGGCTTGTCCCTGATCTATAGCTGAGGGCAAACACTTGTGTGCTTGTGGGAGAGCCTGTGTCTTTCCTGGAAGCGTTTGGGAGTTTTGCTCAGACGCGTGTTTCCTCAAGTTCAAGAATCAAGATCTAGGATACCTGCAGACAGGTGCCTGTTTGTGTGGAGACAGTCTGTTTGAAACTGTGTTCCTCAGCGCCCGCTCTTTCTCCCCGTCGCTCCACACGCCTGGGAGTCCCTTTCTTTCTCTCCACAAGCACGTGTGTTGACTTTGTCGCACATGTGCATCTGCACAAGCGTTGAGCTCAGCAGAGCGTGTCTCTTGACACTTGATGTGCGTTGGCTGTGTCTGCCTGCTCCAGTGAAGAGAGAAACGGGAAATCATCTTGGTAGAGGCAACAAAGCAAAAGCGAGGCAGGATTGACATCTGCTCAACAGAGACGGATTCCCTGCGCTGACACAGTTCACAGTTACACGAGAAGCAATCTGAGCGGTCCGTCGACCGGAGACGTGTTTCCCAAGAGGTCGTTTAGCGAGTGAACAGCAGTGTGCGCGACTTTCAGGAGTGTGCCTGGAAAGTGCCAGAATCACCAGGAGCATCTGTGCAAAAGCTGCTGCCTCTGTGACCGCATTGAGGCACGTTCGCGTGTCTGCGAGTATATAGACGGCTCTTTCGCGTTCACTCCGAGGGAAACGGTCCGCTATTGCTTCTGTGCGCACAGACGCGATTCCCTTGTCTCTTGCGAACACAGGGAACTCTGTGCATCCAAATCTACAGGCTAAGGACGCGTCTGCATATGTTTTGGTGAACAATCGAGTGTGCGTGTTCTGACAGCTGCCTCTATGCAGACGTCTCCACAGAGCCACTTCTGAATGCCCCGCAGCCCAGGACTGAATGGATACACTAACAAGTGCACCGGTGTGAGCAACCACATATGCAGAAGGACGTCTTTCATCTCACAGAAGCGCGAACGTCTTGGCGTTCAAGCACATGGCAGAAACAAGGTGTGAACAGATGAGCTGCTGCTATTTTCTCCGTTCGGCATGCTTCGTTGTAGCTCTCTTGCCGGTCGCCGGCTTAGCGGCTTGCTTTGCGCGACTAGCTCTGGGGAGAGAAGGAGATAGCGCCGGAAACCTCGCCTTTTGCCTTCTTCGGCGCTGGAACCTGGTTGCTGCGCCTTCTCTTTGTCCATGTGCACACACACGATTCCTCAGCGAAAACCATGCAGAAACCTTTCCACGAGCACCCAGGGATGTGCACCCAGCACCACGTGCACGCACACGCAGCTAGAGAAAAGCACCTACCTTTTCACACACTGATGCCTAAGCAAACGCGTGGCCACACACACGCACACATCCGCAAGCGCGCCTACTCCCATCTATTGAGGGAAAGACGGACGAGCTCTTTGGTTGCTCTTCACAGGCTTGTCCCTGATCTATAGCTGAGGGCAAACACTTGTGTGCTTGTGGGAGAGCCTGTGTCTTTCCTGGAAGCGTTTGGGAGTTTTGCTCAGACGCGTGTTTCCTCAAGTTCAAGAATCAAGATCTAGGATACCTGCAGACAGGTGCCTGTTTGTGTGGAGACAGTCTGTTTGAAACTGTGTTCCTCAGCGCCCGCTCTTTCTCCCCGTCGCTCCACACGCCTGGGAGTCCCTTTCTTTCTCTCCACAAGCACGTGTGTTGACTTCGTCGCACATGTGCATCTGCACAAGCGTTGAGCTCAGCAGAGCGTGTCTCTTGACACTTGATGTGCGTTGGCTGTGTCTGCCTGCTCCAGTGAAGAGAGAAACGGGAAATCATCTTGGTAGAGGCAACAAAGCAAAAGCGAGGCAGGATTGACATCTGCTCAACAGAGACGGATTCCCTGCGCTGACACAGTTCACAGTTACACGAGAAGCAATCTGAGCGGTCCGTCGACCGGAGACGTGTTTCCCAAGAGGTCGTTTAGCGAGTGAACAGCAGTGTGCGCGACTTTCAGGAGTGTGCCTGGAAAGTGCCAGAATCACCAGGAGCATCTGTGCAAAAGCTGCTGCCTCTGTGACCGCATTGAGGCACGTTCGCGTGTCTGCGAGTATATAGACGGCTCTTTCGCGTTCACTCCGAGGGAAACGGTCCGCTATTGCTTCTGTGCGCACAGACGCGATTCCCTTGTCTCTTGCGAACACAGGGAACTCTGTGCATCCAAATCTACAGGCTAAGGACGCGTCTGCATATGTTTTGGTGAACAATCGAGTGTGCGTGTTCTGACAGCTGCCTCTATGCAGACGTCTCCACAGAGCCACTTCTGAATGCCCCGCAGCCCAGGACTGAATGGATACACTAACAAGTGCACCGGTGTGAGCAACCACATATGCAGAAGGACGTCTTTCATCTCACAGAAGCGCGAACGTCTTGGCGTTCAAGCACATGGCAGAAACAAGGTGTGAACAGATGAGCTGCTGCTATTTTCTCCGTTCGGCATGCTTCGTTGTAGCTCTCTTGCCGGTCGCCGGCTTAGCGGCTTGCTTTGCGCGACTAGCTCTGGGGAGAGAAGGAGATAGCGCCGGAAACCTCGCCTTTTGCCTTCTTCGGCGCTGGAACCTGGTTGCTGCGCCTTCTCTTTGTCCATGTGCACACACACGATTCCTCAGCGAAAACCATGCAGAAACCTTTCCACGAGCACCCAGGGATGTGCACCCAGCACCACGTGCACGCACACGCAGCTAGAGAAAAGCACCTACCTTTTCACACACTGATGCCTAAGCAAACGCGTGGCCACACACACGCACACATCCGCAAGCGCGCCTACTCCCATCTATTGAGGGAAAGACGGACGAGCTCTTTGGTTGCTCTTCACAGGCTTGTCCCTGATCTATAGCTGAGGGCAAACACTTGTGTGCTTGTGGGAGAGCCTGTGTCTTTCCTGGAAGCGTTTGGGAGTTTTGCTCAGACGCGTGTTTCCTCAAGTTCAAGAATCAAGATCTAGGATACCTGCAGACAGGTGCCTGTTTGTGTGGAGACAGTCTGTTTGAAACTGTGTTCCTCAGCGCCCGCTCTTTCTCCCCGTCGCTCCACACGCCTGGGAGTCCCTTTCTTTCTCTCCACAAGCACGTGTGTTGACTTCGTCGCACATGTGCATCTGCACAAGCGTTGAGCTCAGCAGAGCGTGTCTCTTGACACTTGATGTGCGTTGGCTGTGTCTGCCTGCTCCAGTGAAGAGAGAAACGGGAAATCATCTTGGTAGAGGCAACAAAGCAAAAGCGAGGCAGGATTGACATCTGCTCAACAGAGACGGATTCCCTGCGCTGACACAGTTCACAGTTACACGAGAAGCAATCTGAGCGGTCCGTCGACCGGAGACGTGTTTCCCAAGAGGTCGTTTAGCGAGTGAACAGCAGTGTGCGCGACTTTCAGGAGTGTGCCTGGAAAGTGCCAGAATCACCAGGAGCATCTGTGCAAAAGCTGCTGCCTCTGTGACCGCATTGAGGCACGTTCGCGTGTCTGCGAGTATATAGACGGCTCTTTCGCGTTCACTCCGAGGGAAACGGTCCGCTATTGCTTCTGTGCGCACAGACGCGATTCCCTTGTCTCTTGCGAACACAGGGAACTCTGTGCATCCAAATCTACAGGCTAAGGACGCGTCTGCATATGTTTTGGTGAACAATCGAGTGTGCGTGTTCTGACAGCTGCCTCTATGCAGACGTCTCCACAGAGCCACTTCTGAATGCCCCGCAGCCCAGGACTGAATGGATACACTAACAAGTGCACCGGTGTGAGCAACCACATATGCAGAAGGACGTCTTTCATCTCACAGAAGCGCGAACGTCTTGGCGTTCAAGCACATGGCAGAAACAAGGTGTGAACAGATGAGCTGCTGCTATTTTCTCCGTTCGGCATGCTTCGTTGTAGCTCTCTTGCCGGTCGCCGGCTTAGCGGCTTGCTTTGCGCGACTAGCTCTGGGGAGAGAAGGAGATAGCGCCGGAAACCTCGCCTTTTGCCTTCTTCGGCGCTGGAACCTGGTTGCTGCGCCTTCTCTTTGTCCATGTGCACACACACGATTCCTCAGCGAAAACCATGCAGAAACCTTTCCACGAGCACCCAGGGATGTGCACCCAGCACCACGTGCACGCACACGCAGCTAGAGAAAAGCACCTACCTTTTCACACACTGAAGCCTAAGCAAACGCGTGGCCACACACACGCACACATCCGCAAGCGCGCCTACTCCCATCTATTGAGGGAAAGACGGACGAGCAACGTCCTGACAGGCTTGAGGGGAAAAACGTCCGTTGACGGTTGGCGTACTGCACGCCCGCCTACGGGGCTGCAGGGGAATCCACATTTGGAAGGTACCTGAAGATGTGTGCCTGTTCTTGGAGCTCCGCTAGTAGGGTAGCAAAGACACTCGTAGGCAGTACTGAATGCTGCTCCGTGCTACTTCTCCTCCGCTGGCAAATGCTTCAGTGTCGCCCGAGGAAAGACGTTTAACAATCGATCTCCAAGAGGAACGAAACACATGATGCCATAAGGCGAAAGAATAGCAGGGCATCTCTTCACAGGCTTGTCCCTGATCTATAGCTGAGGGCAAACACTTGTGTGCTTGTGGGAGAGCCTGTGTCTTTCCTGGAAGCGTTTGGGAGTTTTGCTCAGACGCGTGTTTCCTCAAGTTCAAGAATCAAGATCTAGGATACCTGCAGACAGGTGCCTGTTTGTGTGGAGACAGTCTGTTTGAAACTGTGTTCCTCAGCGCCCGCTCTTTCTCCCCGTCGCTCCACACGCCTGGGAGTCCCTTTCTTTCTCTCCACAAGCACGTGTGTTGACTTCGTCGCACATGTGCATCTGCACAAGCGTTGAGCTCAGCAGAGCGTGTCTCTTGACACTTGATGTGCGTTGGCTGTGTCTGCCTGCTCCAGTGAAGAGAGAAACGGGAAATCATCTTGGTAGAGGCAACAAAGCAAAAGCGAGGCAGGATTGACATCTGCTCAACAGAGACGGATTCCCTGCGCTGACACAGTTCACAGTTACACGAGAAGCAATCTGAGCGGTCCGTCGACCGGAGACGTGTTTCCCAAGAGGTCGTTTAGCGAGTGAACAGCAGTGTGCGCGACTTTCAGGAGTGTGCCTGGAAAGTGCCAGAATCACCAGGAGCATCTGTGCAAAAGCTGCTGCCTCTGTGACCGCATTGAGGCACGTTCGCGTGTCTGCGAGTATATAGACGGCTCTTTCGCGTTCACTCCGAGGGAAACGGTCCGCTATTGCTTCTGTGCGCACAGACGCGATTCCCTTGTCTCTTGCGAACACAGGGAACTCTGTGCATCCAAATCTACAGGCTAAGGACGCGTCTGCATATGTTTTGGTGAACAATCGAGTGTGCGTGTTCTGACAGCTGCCTCTATGCAGACGTCTCCACAGAGCCACTTCTGAATGCCCCGCAGCCCAGGACTGAATGGATACACTAACAAGTGCACCGGTGTGAGCAACCACATATGCAGAAGGACGTCTTTCATCTCACAGAAGCGCGAACGTCTTGGCGTTCAAGCACATGGCAGAAACAAGGTGTGAACAGATGAGCTGCTGCTATTTTCTCCGTTCGGCATGCTTCGTTGTAGCTCTCTTGCCGGTCGCCGGCTTAGCGGCTTGCTTTGCGCGACTAGCTCTGGGGAGAGAAGGAGATAGCGCCGGAAACCTCGCCTTTTGCCTTCTTCGGCGCTGGAACCTGGTTGCTGCGCCTTCTCTTTGTCCATGTGCACACACACGATTCCTCAGCGAAAACCATGCAGAAACCTTTCCACGAGCACCCAGGGATGTGCACCCAGCACCACGTGCACGCACACGCAGCTAGAGAAAAGCACCTACCTTTTCACACACTGATGCCTAAGCAAACGCGTGGCCACACACACGCACACATCCGCAAGCGCGCCTACTCCCATCTATTGAGGGAAAGACGGACGAGCTCTTTGGTTGCTCTTCACAGGCTTGCCCCTGATCTATAGCTGAGGGCAAACACTTGTGTGCTTGTGGGAGAGCCTGTGTCTTTCCTGGAAGCGTTTGGGAGTTTTGCTCAGACGCGTGTTTCCTCAAGTTCAAGAATCAAGATCTAGGATACCTGCAGACAGGTGCCTGTTTGTGTGGAGACAGTCTGTTTGAAACTGTGTTCCTCAGCGCCCGCTCTTTCTCCCCGTCGCTCCACACGCCTGGGAGTCCCTTTCTTTCTCTCCACAAGCACGTGTGTTGACTTCGTCGCACATGTGCATCTGCACAAGCGTTGAGCTCAGCAGAGCGTGTCTCTTGACACTTGATGTGCGTTGGCTGTGTCTGCCTGCTCCAGTGAAGAGAGAAACGGGAAATCATCTTGGTAGAGGCAACAAAGCAAAAGCGAGGCAGGATTGACATCTGCTCAACAGAGACGGATTCCCTGCGCTGACACAGTTCACAGTTACACGAGAAGCAATCTGAGCGGTCCGTCGACCGGAGACGTGTTTCCCAAGAGGTCGTTTAGCGAGTGAACAGCAGTGTGCGCGACTTTCAGGAGTGTGCCTGGAAAGTGCCAGAATCACCAGGAGCATCTGTGCAAAAGCTGCTGCCTCTGTGACCGCATTGAGGCACGTTCGCGTGTCTGCGAGTATATAGACGGCTCTTTCGCGTTCACTCCGAGGGAAACGGTCCGCTATTGCTTCTGTGCGCACAGACGCGATTCCCTTGTCTCTTGCGAACACAGGGAACTCTGTGCATCCAAATCTACAGGCTAAGGACGCGTCTGCATATGTTTTGGTGAACAATCGAGTGTGCGTGTTCTGACAGCTGCCTCTATGCAGACGTCTCCACAGAGCCACTTCTGAATGCCCCGCAGCCCAGGACTGAATGGATACACTAACAAGTGCACCGGTGTGAGCAACCACATATGCAGAAGGACGTCTTTCATCTCACAGAAGCGCGAACGTCTTGGCGTTCAAGCACATGGCAGAAACAAGGTGTGAACAGATGAGCTGCTGCTATTTTCTCCGTTCGGCATGCTTCGTTGTAGCTCTCTTGCCGGTCGCCGGCTTAGCGGCTTGCTTTGCGCGACTAGCTCTGGGGAGAGAAGGAGATAGCGCCGGAAACCTCGCCTTTTGCCTTCTTCGGCGCTGGAACCTGGTTGCTGCGCCTTCTCTTTGTCCATGTGCACACACACGATTCCTCAGCGAAAACCATGCAGAAACCTTTCCACGAGCACCCAGGGATGTGCACCCAGCACCACGTGCACGCACACGCAGCTAGAGAAAAGCACCTACCTTTTCACACACTGATGCCTAAGCAAACGCGTGGCCACACACACGCACACATCCGCAAGCGCGCCTACTCCCATCTATTGAGGGAAAGACGGACGAGCTCTTTGGTTGCTCTTCACAGGCTTGTCCCTGATCTATAGCTGAGGGCAAACACTTGTGTGCTTGTGGGAGAGCCTGTGTCTTTCCTGGAAGCGTTTGGGAGTTTTGCTCAGACGCGTGTTTCCTCAAGTTCAAGAATCAAGATCTAGGATACCTGCAGACAGGTGCCTGTTTGTGTGGAGACAGTCTGTTTGAAACTGTGTTCCTCAGCGCCCGCTCTTTCTCCCCGTCGCTCCACACGCCTGGGAGTCCCTTTCTTTCTCTCCACAAGCACGTGTGTTGACTTCGTCGCACATGTGCATCTGCACAAGCGTTGAGCTCAGCAGAGCGTGTCTCTTGACACTTGATGTGCGTTGGCTGTGTCTGCCTGCTCCAGTGAAGAGAGAAACGGGAAATCATCTTGGTAGAGGCAACAAAGCAAAAGCGAGGCAGGATTGACATCTGCTCAACAGAGACGGATTCCCTGCGCTGACACAGTTCACAGTTACACGAGAAGCAATCTGAGCGGTCCGTCGACCGGAGACGTGTTTCCCAAGAGGTCGTTTAGCGAGTGAACAGCAGTGTGCGCGACTTTCAGGAGTGTGCCTGGAAAGTGCCAGAATCACCAGGAGCATCTGTGCAAAAGCTGCTGCCTCTGTGACCGCATTGAGGCACGTTCGCGTGTCTGCGAGTATATAGACGGCTCTTTCGCGTTCACTCCGAGGGAAACGGTCCGCTATTGCTTCTGTGCGCACAGACGCGATTCCCTTGTCTCTTGCGAACACAGGGAACTCTGTGCATCCAAATCTACAGGCTAAGGACGCGTCTGCATATGTTTTGGTGAACAATCGAGTGTGCGTGTTCTGACAGCTGCCTCTATGCAGACGTCTCCACAGAGCCACTTCTGAATGCCCCGCAGCCCAGGACTGAATGGATACACTAACAAGTGCACCGGTGTGAGCAACCACATATGCAGAAGGACGTCTTTCATCTCACAGAAGCGCGAACGTCTTGGCGTTCAAGCACATGGCAGAAACAAGGTGTGAACAGATGAGCTGCTGCTATTTTCTCCGTTCGGCATGCTTCGTTGTAGCTCTCTTGCCGGTCGCCGGCTTAGCGGCTTGCTTTGCGCGACTAGCTCTGGGGAGAGAAGGAGATAGCGCCGGAAACCTCGCCTTTTGCCTTCTTCGGCGCTGGAACCTGGTTGCTGCGCCTTCTCTTTGTCCATGTGCACACACACGATTCCTCAGCGAAAACCATGCAGAAACCTTTCCACGAGCACCCAGGGATGTGCACCCAGCACCACGTGCACGCACACGCAGCTAGAGAAAAGCACCTACCTTTTCACACACTGATGCCTAAGCAAACGCGTGGCCACACACACGCACACATCCGCAAGCGCGCCTACTCCCATCTATTGAGAGAAAGACGGACGAGCTCTTTGGTTGCTCTTCACAGGCTTGTCCCTGATCTATAGCTGAGGGCAAACACTTGTGTGCTTGTGGGAGAGCCTGTGTCTTTCCTGGAAGCGTTTGGGAGTTTTGCTCAGACGCGTGTTTCCTCAAGTTCAAGAATCAAGATCTAGGATACCTGCAGACAGGTGCCTGTTTGTGTGGAGACAGTCTGTTTGAAACTGTGTTCCTCAGCGCCCGCTCTTTCTCCCCGTCGCTCCACACGCCTGGGAGTCCCTTTCTTTCTCTCCACAAGCACGTGTGTTGACTTCGTCGCACATGTGCATCTGCACAAGCGTTGAGCTCAGCAGAGCGTGTCTCTTGACACTTGATGTGCGTTGGCTGTGTCTGCCTGCTCCAGTGAAGAGAGAAACGGGAAATCATCTTGGTAGAGGCAACAAAGCAAAAGCGAGGCAGGATTGACATCTGCTCAACAGAGACGGATTCCCTGCGCTGACACAGTTCACAGTTACACGAGAAGCAATCTGAGCGGTCCGTCGACCGGAGACGTGTTTCCCAAGAGGTCGTTTAGCGAGTGAACAGCAGTGTGCGCGACTTTCAGGAGTGTGCCTGGAAAGTGCCAGAATCACCAGGAGCATCTGTGCAAAAGCTGCTGCCTCTGTGACCGCATTGAGGCACGTTCGCGTGTCTGCGAGTATATAGACGGCTCTTTCGCGTTCACTCCGAGGGAAACGGTCCGCTATTGCTTCTGTGCGCACAGACGCGATTCCCTTGTCTCTTGCGAACACAGGGAACTCTGTGCATCCAAATCTACAGGCTAAGGACGCGTCTGCATATGTTTTGGTGAACAATCGAGTGTGCGTGTTCTGACAGCTGCCTCTATGCAGACGTCTCCACAGAGCCACTTCTGAATGCCCCGCAGCCCAGGACTGAATGGATACACTAACAAGTGCACCGGTGTGAGCAACCACATATGCAGAAGGACGTCTTTCATCTCACAGAAGCGCGAACGTCTTGGCGTTCAAGCACATGGCAGAAACAAGGTGTGAACAGATGAGCTGCTGCTATTTTCTCCGTTCGGCATGCTTCGTTGTAGCTCTCTTGCCGGTCGCCGGCTTAGCGGCTTGCTTTGCGCGACTAGCTCTGGGGAGAGAAGGAGATAGCGCCGGAAACCTCGCCTTTTGCCTTCTTCGGCGCTGGAACCTGGTTGCTGCGCCTTCTCTTTGTCCATGTGCACACACACGATTCCTCAGCGAAAACCATGCAGAAACCTTTCCACGAGCACCCAGGGATGTGCACCCAGCACCACGTGCACGCACACGCAGCTAGAGAAAAGCACCTACCTTTTCACACACTGAAGCCTAAGCAAACGCGTGGCCACACACACGCACACATCCGCAAGCGCGCCTACTCCCATCTATTGAGGGAAAGACGGACGAGCTCTTTGGTTGCTCTTCACAGGCTTGTCCCTGATCTATAGCTGAGGGCAAACACTTGTGTGCTTGTGGGAGAGCCTGTGTCTTTCCTGGAAGCGTTTGGGAGTTTTGCTCAGACGCGTGTTTCCTCAAGTTCAAGAATCAAGATCTAGGATACCTGCAGACAGGTGCCTGTTTGTGTGGAGACAGTCTGTTTGAAACTGTGTTCCTCAGCGCCCGCTCTTTCTCCCCGTCGCTCCACACGCCTGGGAGTCCCTTTCTTTCTCTCCACAAGCACGTGTGTTGACTTCGTCGCACATGTGCATCTGCACAAGCGTTGAGCTCAGCAGAGCGTGTCTCTTGACACTTGATGTGCGTTGGCTGTGTCTGCCTGCTCCAGTGAAGAGAGAAACGGGAAATCATCTTGGTAGAGGCAACAAAGCAAAAGCGAGGCAGGATTGACATCTGCTCAACAGAGACGGATTCCCTGCGCTGACACAGTTCACAGTTACACGAGAAGCAATCTGAGCGGTCCGTCGACCGGAGACGTGTTTCCCAAGAGGTCGTTTAGCGAGTGAACAGCAGTGTGCGCGACTTTCAGGAGTGTGCCTGGAAAGTGCCAGAATCACCAGGAGCATCTGTGCAAAAGCTGCTGCCTCTGTGACCGCATTGAGGCACGTTCGCGTGTCTGCGAGTATATAGACGGCTCTTTCGCGTTCACTCCGAGGGAAACGGTCCGCTATTGCTTCTGTGCGCACAGACGCGATTCCCTTGTCTCTTGCGAACACAGGGAACTCTGTGCATCCAAATCTACAGGCTAAGGACGCGTCTGCATATGTTTTGGTGAACAATCGAGTGTGCGTGTTCTGACAGCTGCCTCTATGCAGACGTCTCCACAGAGCCACTTCTGAATGCCCCGCAGCCCAGGACTGAATGGATACACTAACAAGTGCACCGGTGTGAGCAACCACATATGCAGAAGGACGTCTTTCATCTCACAGAAGCGCGAACGTCTTGGCGTTCAAGCACATGGCAGAAACAAGGTGTGAACAGATGAGCTGCTGCTATTTTCTCCGTTCGGCATGCTTCGTTGTAGCTCTCTTGCCGGTCGCCGGCTTAGCGGCTTGCTTTGCGCGACTAGCTCTGGGGAGAGAAGGAGATAGCGCCGGAAACCTCGCCTTTTGCCTTCTTCGGCGCTGGAACCTGGTTGCTGCGCCTTCTCTTTGTCCATGTGCACACACACGATTCCTCAGCGAAAACCATGCAGAAACCTTTCCACGAGCACCCAGGGATGTGCACCCAGCACCACGTGCACGCACACGCAGCTAGAGAAAAGCACCTACCTTTTCACACACTGATGCCTAAGCAAACGCGTGGCCACACACACGCACACATCCGCAAGCGCGCCTACTCCCATCTATTGAGAGAAAGACGGACGAGCTCTTTGGTTGCTCTTCACAGGCTTGTCCCTGATCTATAGCTGAGGGCAAACACTTGTGTGCTTGTGGGAGAGCCTGTGTCTTTCCTGGAAGCGTTTGGGAGTTTTGCTCAGACGCGTGTTTCCTCAAGTTCAAGAATCAAGATCTAGGATACCTGCAGACAGGTGCCTGTTTGTGTGGAGACAGTCTGTTTGAAACTGTGTTCCTCAGCGCCCGCTCTTTCTCCCCGTCGCTCCACACGCCTGGGAGTCCCTTTCTTTCTCTCCACAAGCACGTGTGTTGACTTCGTCGCACATGTGCATCTGCACAAGCGTTGAGCTCAGCAGAGCGTGTCTCTTGACACTTGATGTGCGTTGGCTGTGTCTGCCTGCTCCAGTGAAGAGAGAAACGGGAAATCATCTTGGTAGAGGCAACAAAGCAAAAGCGAGGCAGGATTGACATCTGCTCAACAGAGACGGATTCCCTGCGCTGACACAGTTCACAGTTACACGAGAAGCAATCTGAGCGGTCCGTCGACCGGAGACGTGTTTCCCAAGAGGTCGTTTAGCGAGTGAACAGCAGTGTGCGCGACTTTCAGGAGTGTGCCTGGAAAGTGCCAGAATCACCAGGAGCATCTGTGCAAAAGCTGCTGCCTCTGTGACCGCATTGAGGCACGTTCGCGTGTCTGCGAGTATATAGACGGCTCTTTCGCGTTCACTCCGAGGGAAACGGTCCGCTATTGCTTCTGTGCGCACAGACGCGATTCCCTTGTCTCTTGCGAACACAGGGAACTCTGTGCATCCAAATCTACAGGCTAAGGACGCGTCTGCATATGTTTTGGTGAACAATCGAGTGTGCGTGTTCTGACAGCTGCCTCTATGCAGACGTCTCCACAGAGCCACTTCTGAATGCCCCGCAGCCCAGGACTGAATGGATACACTAACAAGTGCACCGGTGTGAGCAACCACATATGCAGAAGGACGTCTTTCATCTCACAGAAGCGCGAACGTCTTGGCGTTCAAGCACATGGCAGAAACAAGGTGTGAACAGATGAGCTGCTGCTATTTTCTCCGTTCGGCATGCTTCGTTGTAGCTCTCTTGCCGGTCGCCGGCTTAGCGGCTTGCTTTGCGCGACTAGCTCTGGGGAGAGAAGGAGATAGCGCCGGAAACCTCGCCTTTTGCCTTCTTCGGCGCTGGAACCTGGTTGCTGCGCCTTCTCTTTGTCCATGTGCACACACACGATTCCTCAGCGAAAACCATGCAGAAACCTTTCCACGAGCACCCAGGGATGTGCACCCAGCACCACGTGCACGCACACGCAGCTAGAGAAAAGCACCTACCTTTTCACACACTGATGCCTAAGCAAACGCGTGGCCACACACACGCACACATCCGCAAGCGCGCCTACTCCCATCTATTGAGGGAAAGACGGACGAGCTCTTTGGTTGCTCTTCACAGGCTTGTCCCTGATCTATAGCTGAGGGCAAACACTTGTGTGCTTGTGGGAGAGCCTGTGTCTTTCCTGGAAGCGTTTGGGAGTTTTGCTCAGACGCGTGTTTCCTCAAGTTCAAGAATCAAGATCTAGGATACCTGCAGACAGGTGCCTGTTTGTGTGGAGACAGTCTGTTTGAAACTGTGTTCCTCAGCGCCCGCTCTTTCTCCCCGTCGCTCCACACGCCTGGGAGTCCCTTTCTTTCTCTCCACAAGCACGTGTGTTGACTTCGTCGCACATGTGCATCTGCACAAGCGTTGAGCTCAGCAGAGCGTGTCTCTTGACACTTGATGTGCGTTGGCTGTGTCTGCCTGCTCCAGTGAAGAGAGAAACGGGAAATCATCTTGGTAGAGGCAACAAAGCAAAAGCGAGGCAGGATTGACATCTGCTCAACAGAGACGGATTCCCTGCGCTGACACAGTTCACAGTTACACGAGAAGCAATCTGAGCGGTCCGTCGACCGGAGACGTGTTTCCCAAGAGGTCGTTTAGCGAGTGAACAGCAGTGTGCGCGACTTTCAGGAGTGTGCCTGGAAAGTGCCAGAATCACCAGGAGCATCTGTGCAAAAGCTGCTGCCTCTGTGACCGCATTGAGGCACGTTCGCGTGTCTGCGAGTATATAGACGGCTCTTTCGCGTTCACTCCGAGGGAAACGGTCCGCTATTGCTTCTGTGCGCACAGACGCGATTCCCTTGTCTCTTGCGAACACAGGGAACTCTGTGCATCCAAATCTACAGGCTAAGGACGCGTCTGCATATGTTTTGGTGAACAATCGAGTGTGCGTGTTCTGACAGCTGCCTCTATGCAGACGTCTCCACAGAGCCACTTCTGAATGCCCCGCAGCCCAGGACTGAATGGATACACTAACAAGTGCACCGGTGTGAGCAACCACATATGCAGAAGGACGTCTTTTCATCTCACAGAAGCGCGAACGTCTTGGCGTTCAAGCACATGGCAGAAACAAGGTGTGAACAGATGAGCTGCTGCTATTTTCTCCGTTCGGCATGCTTCGTTGTAGCTCTCTTGCCGGTCGCCGGCTTAGCGGCTTGCTTTGCGCGACTAGCTCTGGGGAGAGAAGGAGATAGCGCCGGAAACCTCGCCTTTTGCCTTCTTCGGCGCTGGAACCTGGTTGCTGCGCCTTCTCTTTGTCCATGTGCACACACACGATTCCTCAGCGAAAACCATGCAGAAACCTTTCCACGAGCACCCAGGGATGTGCACCCAGCACCACGTGCACGCACACGCAGCTAGAGAAAAGCACCTACCTTTTCACACACTGATGCCTAAGCAAACGCGTGGCCACACACACGCACACATCCGCAAGCGCGCCTACTCCCATCTATTGAGAGAAAGACGACGAGCTCTTTGGTTGCTCTTCACAGCTTGTCCCTGATCTATAGCTGAGGGCAAACACTTGTGTGCTTGTGGGAGAGCCTGTGTCTTTCCTGGAAGCGTTTGGAGTTTTGCTCAGACGCGTGTTTCCTCAAGTTCAAGATCAAGATCTAGGATACCTGCAGACAGGTGCCTGTTTGTGTGGAGACAGTCTGTTTGAAACTGTGTTCCTCAGCGCCCGCTCTTTCTCCACCGTCGCTCCACACGCCTGGAGTCCCTTTCTTTCTCTCCACAAGCACGTGTGTTGACTTCGTCGCACATGTGCATCTGCACAAGCTTGAGCTCAGCAGAGCGTGTCTCTTGACACTTGATGTGCGTTGGCTGTGTCTGCCTGCTCCAGTGAAGAGAGAAACGGGAAATCATCTTGGTAGAGGCAACAAAGCAAAAGCGAGGCAGGATTGACATCTGCTCAACAGAGACGGATTCCCTGCGCTGACACAGTTCACAGTTACACGAGAAGCAATCTGAGCGGTCCGTCGACCGGAGACGTGTTTCCCAAGAGGTCGTTTAGCGAGTGAACAGCAGTGTGCGCGACTTTCAGGAGTGTGCCTGGAAAGTGCCAGAATCACCAGGAGCATCTGTGCAAAAGCTGCTGCCCTCTGTGACCGCATTGAGGCACGTTCGCGTGTCCTGCGAGTATATAGACGGCTCTTTCGCGTTCACTCCGAGGGAAACGGTCCGCTATTGCTTCTGTGCGCACAGACGCGATTCCCTTGTCTCTTGCGAACACAGGGAACTCTGTGCATCCAAATCTACAGGCTAAGGACGCGTCTGCATATGTTTTGGTGAACAATCGAGTGTGCGTGTTCTGACAGCTGCCTCTATGCAGACGTCTCCACAGAGCCACTTCTGAATGCCCCGCAGCCCAGGACTGAATGGATACACTAACAAGTGCACCGGTGTGAGCAACCACATATGCAGAAGTGACGTCTTTCATCTCACAGAAGCGCGAACGTCTTGGCGTTCAAGCACTTGGCAGAAACAAGGTGTGAACAGATGAGCTGCTGCTATTTTCTCCGTTCGGCATGCTTCGTTGTAGCTCTCTTGCCGGTCGCCGGCTTAGCGGCTTGCTTGCGCGACTAGCTCTGGGGAGAGAAGGAGATAGCGCCGGAAACCTCGCCTTTTGCCTTCTTCGGCGCTGGAACCTGGTTGCTGCGCCTTCTCTTTGTCCATGTGCACACACACGATTCCTCAGCGAAAACCATGCAGAAACCTTTCACGAGCACCCAGGGATGTGCACCCAGCACCACGTGCACGCACACGCAGCTAGAGAAAAGCACCTACCTTTTCACACACTGATGCCTAAGCAAACGCGTGGCCACACACACGCACACATCCGCAAGCGCGCCTACTCCCATCTATTGAGAGAAAGACGGACGAGCTCTTTGGTTGCTCTTCACAGGCTTGTCCCTGATCTATAGCTGAGGGCAAACACTTTGTGTGCTTGTGGAGAGCCTGTGTCTTTCCTGGAAGCGTTTGGGAGTTTTGCTCAGACGCGTGTTTCCTCAAGTTCAAGAATCAAGATCTAGGATACCTGCAGACAGGTGCCTGTTTGTGTGGAGACAGTCTGTTTGAACTGTGTTCCTCAGCGCCCGTCTTTCTCCCCGTCGCTCCACACGCCTGGGAGTCCCTTTCTTCTCTCCACAAGCACGTGTGTTGACTTCGTCGCACATGTGCATCTGCACAAGCGTTGAGCTCAGCAGAGCGTGTCTCTTGACACTTGATGTGCGTTGGCTGTGTCTGCCTGCTCCAGTGAAGAGAGAAACGGAAATCATCTTGGTAGAGGCAACAAAGCAAAAGCGAGGCAGGATTGACATCTGCTCAACAGAGACGGATTCCCTGCGCTGACACAGTTCACAGTTACACGAGAAGCAATCTGAGCGGTCCGTCGACCGGAGACGTGTTTCCCAAGAGGTCGTTTAGCGAGTGAACAGCAGTGTGCGCGACTTTCAGGAGTGTGCCTGGAAAGTGCCAGAATCACCAGGAGCATCTGTGCAAAAGCTGCTGCCTCTGTGACCGCATTGAGGCACGTTCGCGTGTCTGCGAGTATATAGACGGCTCTTTCGCGTTCACTCCGAGGGAAACGGTCCGCTATTGCTTCTGTGCGCACAGACGCGATTCCCTTGTCTCTTGCGAACACAGGGAACTCTGTGCATCCAAATCTACAGGCTAAGGACGCGTCTGCATATGTTTTTGGTGAACAATCGAGTGTGCGTGTTCTGACAGCTGCCTCTATGCAGACGTCTCCACAGAGCCACTTCTGAATGCCCCGCAGCCCAGGGACTGAATGGATACACTAACAAGTGCACCGGTGTGAGCAACCACATATGCAGAAGGACGTCTTTCATCTCACAGAAGCGCGAACGTCTTGGCGTTCAAGCACATGGCAGAAACAAGGTGTGAACAGATGAGCTGCTGCTATTTTCTCCGTTCGGCATGCTTCGTTGTAGCTCTCTTGCCGGTCGCCCGGCTTAGCGGCTTGCTTTGCGCGACTAGCTCTGGGGAGAGAAGGAGATAGCGCCGGAACCTCGCCTTTTGCCTCTTCGGCGCTGGAACCTGGTTGCTGCGCCTTCTCTTGTCCATGTGCACACACACGATTCCTCAGCGAAAACCATGCAGAAACCTTTCCACGAGCACCCAGGGATGTGCACCCAGCACCACGTGCACGCACACGCAGCTAGAGAAAAGCACCTACCATTTCACACACTGATGCCTAAGCAAACGCGTGGCCACACACACGCACACATCCGCAAGCGCGCCTACTCCCATCTATTGAGGGAAAGACGGACGAGCTCTTTGGTTGCTCTTCACAGGCTTGTCCCTGATCTATAGCTGAGGGCAAACACTTGTGTGCTTGTGGGAGAGCCTGTGTCTTTCCTGGAAGCGTTTGGGAGTTTTGCTCAGACGCGTGTTTCCTCAAGTTCAAGAATCAAGATCTAGGATACCTGCAGACAGGTGCCTGTTTGTGTGGAGACAGTCTGTTTGAAACTGTGTTCCTCAGCGCCCGCTCTTTCTCCCCGTCGCTCCACACGCCTGGGAGTCCCTTTCTTTCTCTCCACAAGCACGTGTGTTGACTTCGTCGCACATGTGCATCTGCACAAGCGTTGAGCTCAGCAGAGCGTGTCTCTTGACACTTGATGTGCGTTGGCTGTGTCTGCCTGCTCCAGTGAAGAGAGAAACGGGAAATCATCTTGGTAGAGGCAACAAAGCAAAAGCGAGGCAGGATTGACATCTGCTCAACAGAGACGGATTCCCTGCGCTGACACAGTTCACAGTTACACTGAGAAGCAATCTGAGCGGTCCGTCGACCGGAGACGTGTTTCCCAAGAGGTCGTTTAGCGAGTGAACAGCAGTGTGCGCGACTTTCAGGAGTGTGCCTGGAAAGTGCCAGAATCACCAGGAGCATCTGTGCAAAAGCTGCTGCCTCTGTGACCGCATTGAGGCACGTTCGCGTGTCTGCGAGTATATAGACGGCTCTTTCGCGTTCACTCCGAGGGAAACGGTCCGCTATTGCTTCTGTGCGCACAGACGCGATTCCCTTGTCTCTTGCGAACACAGGGAACTCTGTGCATCCAAATCTACAGGCTAAGGACGCGTCTGCATATGTTTTGGTGAACAATCGAGTGTGCGTGTTCTGACAGCTGCCTCTATGCAGACGTCTCCACAGAGCCACTTCTGAATGCCCCGCAGCCCAGGACTGAATGGATACACTAACAAGTGCACCGGTGTGAGCAACCACATATGCAGAAGGACGTCTTTCATCTCACAGAAGCGCGAACGTCTTGGCGTTCAAGCACATGGCAGAAACAAGGTGTGAACAGATGAGCTGCTGCTATTTTCTCCGTTCGGCATGCTTCGTTGTAGCTCTCTTGCCGGTCGCCGGCTTAGCGGCTTGCTTTGCGCGACTAGCTCTGGGGAGAGAAGGAGATAGCGCCGGAAACCTCGCCTTTTGCCTTCTTCGGCGCTGGAACCTGGTTGCTGCGCCTTCTCTTTGTCCATGTGCACACACACGATTCCTCAGCGAAAACCATGCAGAAACCTTTCCACGAGCACCCAGGGATGTGCACCCAGCACCACGTGCACGCACACGCAGCTAGAGAAAAGCACCTACCTTTTCACACACTGATGCCTAAGCAAACGCGTGGCCACACACACGCACACATCCGCAAGCGCGCCTACTCCCATCTATTGAGGGAAAGACGGACGAGCTCTTTGGTTGCTCTTCACAGGCTTGTCCCTGATCTATAGCTGAGGGCAAACACTTGTGTGCTTGTGGGAGAGCCTGTGTCTTTCCTGGAAGCGTTTGGGAGTTTTGCTCAGACGCGTGTTTCCTCAAGTTCAAGAATCAAGATCTAGGATACCTGCAGACAGGTGCCTGTTTGTGTGGAGACAGTCTGTTTGAAACTGTGTTCCTCAGCGCCCGCTCTTTCTCCCCGTCGCTCCACACGCCTGGGAGTCCCTTTCTTTCTCTCCACAAGCACGTGTGTTGACTTCGTCGCACATGTGCATCTGCACAAGCGTTGAGCTCAGCAGAGCGTGTCTCTTGACACTTGATGTGCGTTGGCTGTGTCTGCCTGCTCCAGTGAAGAGAGAAACGGGAAATCATCTTGGTAGAGGCAACAAAGCAAAGGCGAGGCAGGATTGACATCTGCTCAACAGAGACGGATTCCCTGCGCTGACACAGTTCACAGTTACACGAGAAGCAATCTGAGCGGTCCGTCGACCGGAGACGTGTTTCCCAAGAGGTCGTTTAGCGAGTGAACAGCAGTGTGCGCGACTTTCAGGAGTGTGCCTGGAAAGTGCCAGAATCACCAGGAGCATCTGTGCAAAAGCTGCTGCCTCTGTGACCGCATTGAGGCACGTTCGCGTGTCTGCGAGTATATAGACGGCTCTTTCGCGTTCACTCCGAGGGAAACGGTCCGCTATTGCTTCTGTGCGCACAGACGCGATTCCCTTGTCTCTTGCGAACACAGGGAACTCTGTGCATCCAAATCTACAGGCTAAGGACGCGTCTGCATATGTTTTGGTGAACAATCGAGTGTGCGTGTTCTGACAGCTGCCTCTATGCAGACGTCTCCACAGAGCCACTTCTGAATGCCCAGCAGCCCAGGACTGAATGGATACACTAACAAGTGCACCGGTGTGAGCAACCACATATGCAGAAGGACGTCTTTCATCTCACAGAAGCGCGAACGTCTTGGCGTTCAAGCACATGGCAGAAACAAGGTGTGAACAGATGAGCTGCTGCTATTTTCTCCGTTCGGCATGCTTCGTTGTAGCTCTCTTGCCGGTCGCCGGCTTAGCGGCTTGCTTTGCGCGACTAGCTCTGGGGAGAGAAGGAGATAGCGCCGGAAACCTCGCCTTTTGCCTTCTTCGGCGCTGGAACCTGGTTGCTGCGCCTTCTCTTTGTCCATGTGCACACACACGATTCCTCAGCGAAAACCATGCAGAAACCTTTCCACGAGCACCCAGGGATGTGCACCCAGCACCACGTGCACGCACACGCAGCTAGAGAAAAGCACCTACCTTTTCACACACTGATGCCTAAGCAAACGCGTGGCCACACACACGCACACATCCGCAAGCGCGCCTACTCCCATCTATTGAGGGAAAGACGGACGAGCTCTTTGGTTGCTCTTCACAGGCTTGTCCCTGATCTATAGCTGAGGGCAAACACTTGTGTGCTTGTGGGAGAGCCTGTGTCTTTCCTGGAAGCGTTTGGGAGTTTTGCTCAGACGCGTGTTTCCTCAAGTTCAAGAATCAAGATCTAGGATACCTGCAGACAGGTGCCTGTTTGTGTGGAGACAGTCTGTTTGAAACTGTGTTCCTCAGCGCCCGCTCTTTCTCCCCGTCGCTCCACACGCCTGGGAGTCCCTTTCTTTCTCTCCACAAGCACGTGTGTTGACTTCGTCGCACATGTGCATCTGCACAAGCGTTGAGCTCAGCAGAGCGTGTCTCTTGACACTTGATGTGCGTTGGCTGTGTCTGCCTGCTCCAGTGAAGAGAGAAACGGGAAATCATCTTGGTAGAGGCAACAAAGCAAAGGCGAGGCAGGATTGACATCTGCTCAACAGAGACGGATTCCCTGCGCTGACACAGTTCACAGTTACACGAGAAGCAATCTGAGCGGTCCGTCGACCGGAGACGTGTTTCCCAAGAGGTCGTTTAGCGAGTGAACAGCAGTGTGCGCGACTTTCAGGAGTGTGCCTGGAAAGTGCCAGAATCACCAGGAGCATCTGTGCAAAAGCTGCTGCCTCTGTGACCGCATTGAGGCACGTTCGCGTGTCTGCGAGTATATAGACGGCTCTTTCGCGTTCACTCCGAGGGAAACGGTCCGCTATTGCTTCTGTGCGCACAGACGCGATTCCCTTGTCTCTTGCGAACACAGGGAACTCTGTGCATCCAAATCTACAGGCTAAGGACGCGTCTGCATATGTTTTGGTGAACAATCGAGTGTGCGTGTTCTGACAGCTGCCTCTATGCAGACGTCTCCACAGAGCCACTTCTGAATGCCCAGCAGCCCAGGACTGAATGGATACACTAACAAGTGCACCGGTGTGAGCAACCACATATGCAGAAGGACGTCTTTCATCTCACAGAAGCGCGAACGTCTTGGCGTTCAAGCACATGGCAGAAACAAGGTGTGAACAGATGAGCTGCTGCTATTTTCTCCGTTCGGCATGCTTCGTTGTAGCTCTCTTGCCGGTCGCCGGCTTAGCGGCTTGCTTTGCGCGACTAGCTCTGGGGAGAGAAGGAGATAGCGCCGGAAACCTCGCCTTTTGCCTTCTTCGGCGCTGGAACCTGGTTGCTGCGCCTTCTCTTTGTCCATGTGCACACACACGATTCCTCAGCGAAAACCATGCAGAAACCTTTCCACGAGCACCCAGGGATGTGCACCCAGCACCACGTGCACGCACACGCAGCTAGAGAAAAGCACCTACCTTTTCACACACTGATGCCTAAGCAAACGCGTGGCCACACACACGCACACATCCGCAAGCGCGCCTACTCCCATCTATTGAGGGAAAGACGGACGAGCTCTTTGGTTGCTCTTCACAGGCTTGTCCCTGATCTATAGCTGAGGGCAAACACTTGTGTGCTTGTGGGAGAGCCTGTGTCTTTCCTGGAAGCGTTTGGGAGTTTTGCTCAGACGCGTGTTTCCTCAAGTTCAAGAATCAAGATCTAGGATACCTGCAGACAGGTGCCTGTTTGTGTGGAGACAGTCTGTTTGAAACTGTGTTCCTCAGCGCCCGCTCTTTCTCCCCGTCGCTCCACACGCCTGGGAGTCCCTTTCTTTCTCTCCACAAGCACGTGTGTTGACTTCGTCGCACATGTGCATCTGCACAAGCGTTGAGCTCAGCAGAGCGTGTCTCTTGACACTTGATGTGCGTTGGCTGTGTCTGCCTGCTCCAGTGAAGAGAGAAACGGGAAATCATCTTGGTAGAGGCAACAAAGCAAAGGCGAGGCAGGATTGACATCTGCTCAACAGAGACGGATTCCCTGCGCTGACACAGTTCACAGTTACACGAGAAGCAATCTGAGCGGTCCGTCGACCGGAGACGTGTTTCCCAAGAGGTCGTTTAGCGAGTGAACAGCAGTGTGCGCGACTTTCAGGAGTGTGCCTGGAAAGTGCCAGAATCACCAGGAGCATCTGTGCAAAAGCTGCTGCCTCTGTGACCGCATTGAGGCACGTTCGCATGTCTGCGAGTATATAGACGGCTCTTTCGCGTTCACTCCGAGGGAAACGGTCCGCTATTGCTTCTGTGCGCACAGACGCGATTCCCTTGTCTCTTGCGAACACAGGGAACTCTGTGCATCCAAATCTACAGGCTAAGGACGCGTCTGCATATGTTTTGGTGAACAATCGAGTGTGCGTGTTCTGACAGCTGCCTCTATGCAGACGTCTCCACAGAGCCACTTCTGAATGCCCCGCAGCCCAGGACTGAATGGATACACTAACAAGTGCACCGGTGTGAGCAACCACATATGCAGAAGGACGTCTTTCATCTCACAGAAGCGCGAACGTCTTGGCGTTCAAGCACATGGCAGAAACAAGGTGTGAACAGATGAGCTGCTGCTATTTTCTCCGTTCGGCATGCTTCGTTGTAGCTCTCTTGCCGGTCGCCGGCTTAGCGGCTTGCTTTGCGCGACTAGCTCTGGGGAGAGAAGGAGATAGCGCCGGAAACCTCGCCTTTTGCCTTCTTCGGCGCTGGAACCTGGTTGCTGCGCCTTCTCTTTGTCCATGTGCACACACACGATTCCTCAGCGAAAACCATGCAGAAACCTTTCCACGAGCACCCAGGGATGTGCACCCAGCACCACGTGCACGCACACGCAGCTAGAGAAAAGCACCTACCTTTTCACACACTGATGCCTAAGCAAACGCGTGGCCACACACACGCACACATCCGCAAGCGCGCCTACTCCCATCTACTGAGAGAAAGACGGACGAGCTCTTTGGTTGCTCTTCACAGGCTTGTCCCTGATCTATAGCTGAGGGCAAACACTTGTGTGCTTGTGGGAGAGCCTGTGTCTTTCCTGGAAGCGTTTGGGAGTTTTGCTCAGACGCGTGTTTCCTCAAGTTCAAGAATCAAGATCTAGGATACCTGCAGACAGGTGCCTGTTTGTGTGGAGACAGTCTGTTTGAAACTGTGTTCCTCAGCGCCCGCTCTTTCTCCCCGTCGCTCCACACGCCTGGGAGTCCCTTTCTTTCTCTCCACAAGCACGTGTGTTGACTTCGTCGCACATGTGCATCTGCACAAGCGTTGAGCTCAGCAGAGCGTGTCTCTTGACACTTGATGTGCGTTGGCTGTGTCTGCCTGCTCCAGTGAAGAGAGAAACGGGAAATCGTCTTGGTAGAGGCAACAAAGCAAAAGCGAGGCAGGATTGACATCTGCTCAACAGAGACGGATTCCCTGCGCTGACACAGTTCACAGTTACACGAGAAGCAATCTGAGCGGTCCGTCGACCGGAGACGTGTTTCCCAAGAGGTCGTTTAGCGAGTGAACAGCAGTGTGCGCGACTTTCAGGAGTGTGCCTGGAAAGTGCCAGAATCACCAGGAGCATCTGTGCAAAAGCTGCTGCCTCTGTGACCGCATTGAGGCACGTTCGCGTGTCTGCGAGTATATAGACGGCTCTTTCGCGTTCACTCCGAGGGAAACGGTCCGCTATTGCTTCTGTGCGCACAGACGCGATTCCCTTGTCTCTTGCGAACACAGGGAACTCTGTGCATCCAAATCTACAGGCTAAGGACGCGTCTGCATATGTTTTGGTGAACAATCGAGTGTGCGTGTTCTGACAGCTGCCTCTATGCAGACGTCTCCACAGAGCCACTTCTGAATGCCCCGCAGCCCAGGACTGAATGGATACACTAACAAGTGCACCGGTGTGAGCAACCACATATGCAGAAGGACGTCTTTCATCTCACAGAAGCGCGAACGTCTTGGCGTTCAAGCACATGGCAGAAACAAGGTGTGAACAGATGAGCTGCTGCTATTTTCTCCGTTCGGCATGCTTCGTTGTAGCTCTCTTGCCGGTCGCCGGCTTAGCGGCTTGCTTTGCGCGACTAGCTCTGGGGAGAGAAGGAGATAGCGCCGGAAACCTCGCCTTTTGCCTTCTTCGGCGCTGGAACCTGGTTGCTGCGCCTTCTCTTTGTCCATGTGCACACACACGATTCCTCAGCGAAAACCATGCAGAAACCTTTCCACGAGCACCCAGGGATGTGCACCCAGCACCACGTGCACGCACACGCAGCTAGAGAAAAGCACCTACCTTTTCACACACTGATGCCTAAGCAAACGCGTGGCCACACACACGCACACATCCGCAAGCGCGCCTACTCCCATCTATTGAGGGAAAGACGGACGAGCTCTTTGGTTGCTCTTCACAGGCTTGTCCCTGATCTATAGCTGAGGGCAAACACTTGTGTGCTTGTGGGAGAGCCTGTGTCTTTCCTGGAAGCGTTTGGGAGTTTTGCTCAGACGCGTGTTTCCTCAAGTTCAAGAATCAAGATCTAGGATACCTGCAGACAGGTGCCTGTTTGTGTGGAGACAGTCTGTTTGAAACTGTGTTCCTCAGCGCCCGCTCTTTCTCCCCGTCGCTCCACACGCCTGGGAGTCCCTTTCTTTCTCTCCACAAGCACGTGTGTTGACTTCGTCGCACATGTGCATCTGCACAAGCGTTGAGCTCAGCAGAGCGTGTCTCTTGACACTTGATGTGCGTTGGCTGTGTCTGCCTGCTCCAGTGAAGAGAGAAACGGGAAATCATCTTGGTAGAGGCAACAAAGCAAAAGCGAGGCAGGATTGACATCTGCTCAACAGAGACGGATTCCCTGCGCTGACACAGTTCACAGTTACACGAGAAGCAATCTGAGCGGTCCGTCGACCGGAGACGTGTTTCCCAAGAGGTCGTTTAGCGAGTGAACAGCAGTGTGCGCGACTTTCAGGAGTGTGCCTGGAAAGTGCCAGAATCACCAGGAGCATCTGTGCAAAAGCTGCTGCCTCTGTGACCGCATTGAGGCACGTTCGCGTGTCTGCGAGTATATAGACGGCTCTTTCGCGTTCACTCCGAGGGAAACGGTCCGCTATTGCTTCTGTGCGCACAGACGCGATTCCCTTGTCTCTTGCGAACACAGGGAACTCTGTGCATCCAAATCTACAGGCTAAGGACGCGTCTGCATATGTTTTGGTGAACAATCGAGTGTGCGTGTTCTGACAGCTGCCTCTATGCAGACGTCTCCACAGAGCCACTTCTGAATGCCCCGCAGCCCAGGACTGAATGGATACACTAACAAGTGCACCGGTGTGAGCAACCACATATGCAGAAGGACGTCTTTCATCTCACAGAAGCGCGAACGTCTTGGCGTTCAAGCACATGGCAGAAACAAGGTGTGAACAGATGAGCTGCTGCTATTTTCTCCGTTCGGCATGCTTCGTTGTAGCTCTCTTGCCGGTCGCCGGCTTAGCGGCTTGCTTTGCGCGACTAGCTCTGGGGAGAGAAGGAGATAGCGCCGGAAACCTCGCCTTTTGCCTTCTTCGGCGCTGGAACCTGGTTGCTGCGCCTTCTCTTTGTCCATGTGCACACACACGATTCCTCAGCGAAAACCATGCAGAAACCTTTCCACGAGCACCCAGGGATGTGCACCCAGCACCACGTGCACGCACACGCAGCTAGAGAAAAGCACCTACCTTTTCACACACTGATGCCTAAGCAAACGCGTGGCCACACACACGCACACATCCGCAAGCGCGCCTACTCCCATCTATTGAGGGAAAGACGGACGAGCTCTTTGGTTGCTCTTCACAGGCTTGTCCCTGATCTATAGCTGAGGGCAAACACTTGTGTGCTTGTGGGAGAGCCTGTGTCTTTCCTGGAAGCGTTTGGGAGTTTTGCTCAGACGCGTGTTTCCTCAAGTTCAAGAATCAAGATCTAGGATACCTGCAGACAGGTGCCTGTTTGTGTGGAGACAGTCTGTTTGAAACTGTGTTCCTCAGCGCCCGCTCTTTCTCCCCGTCGCTCCACACGCCTGGGAGTCCCTTTCTTTCTCTCCACAAGCACGTGTGTTGACTTCGTCGCACATGTGCATCTGCACAAGCGTTGAGCTCAGCAGAGCGTGTCTCTTGACACTTGATGTGCGTTGGCTGTGTCTGCCTGCTCCAGTGAAGAGAGAAACGGGAAATCATCTTGGTAGAGGCAACAAAGCAAAAGCGAGGCAGGATTGACATCTGCTCAACAGAGACGGATTCCCTGCGCTGACACAGTTCACAGTTACACGAGAAGCAATCTGAGCGGTCCGTCGACCGGAGACGTGTTTCCCAAGAGGTCGTTTAGCGAGTGAACAGCAGTGTGCGCGACTTTCAGGAGTGTGCCTGGAAAGTGCCAGAATCACCAGGAGCATCTGTGCAAAAGCTGCTGCCTCTGTGACCGCATTGAGGCACGTTCGCGTGTCTGCGAGTATATAGACGGCTCTTTCGCGTTCACTCCGAGGGAAACGGTCCGCTATTGCTTCTGTGCGCACAGACGCGATTCCCTTGTCTCTTGCGAACACAGGGAACTCTGTGCATCCAAATCTACAGGCTAAGGACGCGTCTGCATATGTTTTGGTGAACAATCGAGTGTGCGTGTTCTGACAGCTGCCTCTATGCAGACGTCTCCACAGAGCCACTTCTGAATGCCCCGCAGCCCAGGACTGAATGGATACACTAACAAGTGCACCGGTGTGAGCAACCACATATGCAGAAGGACGTCTTTCATCTCACAGAAGCGCGAACGTCTTGGCGTTCAAGCACATGGCAGAAACAAGGTGTGAACAGATGAGCTGCTGCTATTTTCTCCGTTCGGCATGCTTCGTTGTAGCTCTCTTGCCGGTCGCCGGCTTAGCGGCTTGCTTTGCGCGACTAGCTCTGGGGAGAGAAGGAGATAGCGCCGGAAACCTCGCCTTTTGCCTTCTTCGGCGCTGGAACCTGGTTGCTGCGCCTTCTCTTTGTCCATGTGCACACACACGATTCCTCAGCGAAAACCATGCAGAAACCTTTCCACGAGCACCCAGGGATGTGCACCCAGCACCACGTGCACGCACACGCAGCTAGAGAAAAGCACCTACCTTTTCACACACTGATGCCTAAGCAAACGCGTGGCCACACACACGCACACATCCGCAAGCGCGCCTACTCCCATCTATTGAGGGAAAGACGGACGAGCTCTTTGGTTGCTCTTCACAGGCTTGTCCCTGATCTATAGCTGAGGGCAAACACTTGTGTGCTTGTGGGAGAGCCTGTGTCTTTCCTGGAAGCGTTTGGGAGTTTTGCTCAGACGCGTGTTTCCTCAAGTTCAAGAATCAAGATCTAGGATACCTGCAGACAGGTGCCTGTTTGTGTGGAGACAGTCTGTTTGAAACTGTGTTCCTCAGCGCCCGCTCTTTCTCCCCGTCGCTCCACACGCCTGGGAGTCCCTTTCTTTCTCTCCACAAGCACGTGTGTTGACTTCGTCGCACATGTGCATCTGCACAAGCGTTGAGCTCAGCAGAGCGTGTCTCTTGACACTTGATGTGCGTTGGCTGTGTCTGCCTGCTCCAGTGAAGAGAGAAACGGGAAATCATCTTGGTAGAGGCAACAAAGCAAAAGCGAGGCAGGATTGACATCTGCTCAACAGAGACGGATTCCCTGCGCTGACACAGTTCACAGTTACACGAGAAGCAATCTGAGCGGTCCGTCGACCGGAGACGTGTTTCCCAAGAGGTCGTTTAGCGAGTGAACAGCAGTGTGCGCGACTTTCAGGAGTGTGCCTGGAAAGTGCCAGAATCACCAGGAGCATCTGTGCAAAAGCTGCTGCCTCTGTGACCGCATTGAGGCACGTTCGCGTGTCTGCGAGTATATAGACGGCTCTTTCGCGTTCACTCCGAGGGAAACGGTCCGCTATTGCTTCTGTGCGCACAGACGCGATTCCCTTGTCTCTTGCGAACACAGGGAACTCTGTGCATCCAAATCTACAGGCTAAGGACGCGTCTGCATATGTTTTGGTGAACAATCGAGTGTGCGTGTTCTGACAGCTGCCTCTATGCAGACGTCTCCACAGAGCCACTTCTGAATGCCCCGCAGCCCAGGACTGAATGGATACACTAACAAGTGCACCGGTGTGAGCAACCACATATGCAGAAGGACGTCTTTCATCTCACAGAAGCGCGAACGTCTTGGCGTTCAAGCACATGGCAGAAACAAGGTGTGAACAGATGAGCTGCTGCTATTTTCTCCGTTCGGCATGCTTCGTTGTAGCTCTCTTGCCGGTCGCCGGCTTAGCGGCTTGCTTTGCGCGACTAGCTCTGGGGAGAGAAGGAGATAGCGCCGGAAACCTCGCCTTTTGCCTTCTTCGGCGCTGGAACCTGGTTGCTGCGCCTTCTCTTTGTCCATGTGCACACACACGATTCCTCAGCGAAAACCATGCAGAAACCTTTCCACGAGCACCCAGGGATGTGCACCCAGCACCACGTGCACGCACACGCAGCTAGAGAAAAGCACCTACCTTTTCACACACTGATGCCTAAGCAAACGCGTGGCCACACACACGCACACATCCGCAAGCGCGCCTACTCCCATCTACTGAGGGAAAGATGGACGAGCTCTTTGGTTGCTCTTCACAGGCTTGTCCCTGATCTATAGCTGAGGGCAAACACTTGTGTGCTTGTGGGAGAGCCTGTGTCTTTCCTGGAAGCGTTTGGGAGTTTTGCTCAGACGCGTGTTTCCTCAAGCTCAAGAATCAAGATCTAGGATACCTGCAGACAGGTGCCTGTTTGTGTGGAGACAGTCTGTTTGAAACTGTGTTCCTCAGCGCCCGCTCTTTCTCCCCGTCGCTCCACACGCCTGGGAGTCCCTTTCTTTCTCTCCACAAGCACGTGTGTTGACTTCGTCGCACATGTGCATCTGCACAAGCGTTGAGCTCAGCAGAGCGTGTCTCTTGACACTTGATGTGCGTTGGCTGTGTCTGCCTGCTCCAGTGAAGAGAGAAACGGGAAATCATCTTGGTAGAGGCAACAAAGCAAAGGCGAGGCAGGATTGACATCTGCTCAACAGAGACGGATTCCCTGCGCTGACACAGTTCACAGTTACACGAGAAGCAATCTGAGCGGTCCGTCGACCGGAGACGTGTTTCCCAAGAGGTCGTTTAGCGAGTGAACAGCAGTGTGCGCGACTTTCAGGAGTGTGCCTGGAAAGTGCCAGAATCACCAGGAGCATCTGTGCAAAAGCTGCTGCCTCTGTGACCGCATTGAGGCACGTTCGCGTGTCTGCGAGTATATAGACGGCTCTTTCGCGTTCACTCCGAGGGAAACGGTCCGCTATTGCTTCTGTGCGCACAGACGCGATTCCCTTGTCTCTTGCGAACACAGGGAACTCTGTGCATCCAAATCTACAGGCTAAGGACGCGTCTGCATATGTTTTGGTGAACAATCGAGTGTGCGTGTTCTGACAGCTGCCTCTATGCAGACGTCTCCACAGAGCCACTTCTGAATGCCCCGCAGCCCAGGACTGAATGGATACACTAACAAGTGCACCGGTGTGAGCAACCACATATGCAGAAGGACGTCTTTCATCTCACAGAAGCGCGAACGTCTTGGCGTTCAAGCACATGGCAGAAACAAGGTGTGAACAGATGAGCTGCTGCTATTTTCTCCGTTCGGCATGCTTCGTTGTAGCTCTCTTGCCGGTCGCCGGCTTAGCGGCTTGCTTTGCGCGACTAGCTCTGGGGAGAGAAGGAGATAGCGCCGGAAACCTCGCCTTTTGCCTTCTTCGGCGCTGGAACCTGGTTGCTGCGCCTTCTCTTTGTCCATGTGCACACACACGATTCCTCAGCGAAAACCATGCAGAAACCTTTCCACGAGCACCCAGGGATGTGCACCCAGCACCACGTGCACGCACACGCAGCTAGAGAAAAGCACCTACCTTTTCACACACTGATGCCTAAGCAAACGCGTGGCCACACACACGCACACATCCGCAAGCGCGCCTACTCCCATCTATTGAGGGAAAGACGGACGAGCTCTTTGGTTGCTCTTCACAGGCTTGTCCCTGATCTATAGCTGAGGGCAAACACTTGTGTGCTTGTGGGAGAGCCTGTGTCTTTCCTGGAAGCGTTTGGGAGTTTTGCTCAGACGCGTGTTTCCTCAAGTTCAAGAATCAAGATCTAGGATACCTGCAGACAGGTGCCTGTTTGTGTGGAGACAGTCTGTTTGAAACTGTGTTCCTCAGCGCCCGCTCTTTCTCCCCGTCGCTCCACACGCCTGGGAGTCCCTTTCTTTCTCTCCACAAGCACGTGTGTTGACTTCGTCGCACATGTGCATCTGCACAAGCGTTGAGCTCAGCAGAGCGTGTCTCTTGACACTTGATGTGCGTTGGCTGTGTCTGCCTGCTCCAGTGAAGAGAGAAACGGGAAATCATCTTGGTAGAGGCAACAAAGCAAAAGCGAGGCAGGATTGACATCTGCTCAACAGAGACGGATTCCCTGCGCTGACACAGTTCACAGTTACACGAGAAGCAATCTGAGCGGTCCGTCGACCGGAGACGTGTTTCCCAAGAGGTCGTTTAGCGAGTGAACAGCAGTGTGCGCGACTTTCAGGAGTGTGCCTGGAAAGTGCCAGAATCACCAGGAGCATCTGTGCAAAAGCTGCTGCCTCTGTGACCGCATTGAGGCACGTTCGCGTGTCTGCGAGTATATAGACGGCTCTTTCGCGTTCACTCCGAGGGAAACGGTCCGCTATTGCTTCTGTGCGCACAGACGCGATTCCCTTGTCTCTTGCGAACACAGGGAACTCTGTGCATCCAAATCTACAGGCTAAGGACGCGTCTGCATATGTTTTGGTGAACAATCGAGTGTGCGTGTTCTGACAGCTGCCTCTATGCAGACGTCTCCACAGAGCCACTTCTGAATGCCCCGCAGCCCAGGACTGAATGGATACACTAACAAGTGCACCGGTGTGAGCAACCACATATGCAGAAGGACGTCTTTCATCTCACAGAAGCGCGAACGTCTTGGCGTTCAAGCACATGGCAGAAACAAGGTGTGAACAGATGAGCTGCTGCTATTTTCTCCGTTCGGCATGCTTCGTTGTAGCTCTCTTGCCGGTCGCCGGCTTAGCGGCTTGCTTTGCGCGACTAGCTCTGGGGAGAGAAGGAGATAGCGCCGGAAACCTCGCCTTTTGCCTTCTTCGGCGCTGGAACCTGGTTGCTGCGCCTTCTCTTTGTCCATGTGCACACACACGATTCCTCAGCGAAAACCATGCAGAAACCTTTCCACGAGCACCCAGGGATGTGCACCCAGCACCACGTGCACGCACACGCAGCTAGAGAAAAGCACCTACCTTTTCACACACTGATGCCTAAGCAAACGCGTGGCCACACACACGCACACATCCGCAAGCGCGCCTACTCCCATCTATTGAGGGAAAGACGGACGAGCTCTTTGGTTGCTCTTCACAGGCTTGTCCCTGATCTATAGCTGAGGGCAAACACTTGTGTGCTTGTGGGAGAGCCTGTGTCTTTCCTGGAAGCGTTTGGGAGTTTTGCTCAGACGCGTGTTTCCTCAAGTTCAAGAATCAAGATCTAGGATACCTGCAGACAGGTGCCTGTTTGTGTGGAGACAGTCTGTTTGAAACTGTGTTCCTCAGCGCCCGCTCTTTCTCCCCGTCGCTCCACACGCCTGGGAGTCCCTTTCTTTCTCTCCACAAGCACGTGTGTTGACTTCGTCGCACATGTGCATCTGCACAAGCGTTGAGCTCAGCAGAGCGTGTCTCTTGACACTTGATGTGCGTTGGCTGTGTCTGCCTGCTCCAGTGAAGAGAGAAACGGGAAATCATCTTGGTAGAGGCAACAAAGCAAAAGCGAGGCAGGATTGACATCTGCTCAACAGAGACGGATTCCCTGCGCTGACACAGTTCACAGTTACACGAGAAGCAATCTGAGCGGTCCGTCGACCGGAGACGTGTTTCCCAAGAGGTCGTTTAGCGAGTGAACAGCAGTGTGCGCGACTTTCAGGAGTGTGCCTGGAAAGTGCCAGAATCACCAGGAGCATCTGTGCAAAAGCTGCTGCCTCTGTGACCGCATTGAGGCACGTTCGCGTGTCTGCGAGTATATAGACGGCTCTTTCGCGTTCACTCCGAGGGAAACGGTCCGCTATTGCTTCTGTGCGCACAGACGCGATTCCCTTGTCTCTTGCGAACACAGGGAACTCTGTGCATCCAAATCTACAGGCTAAGGACGCGTCTGCATATGTTTTGGTGAACAATCGAGTGTGCGTGTTCTGACAGCTGCCTCTATGCAGACGTCTCCACAGAGCCACTTCTGAATGCCCCGCAGCCCAGGACTGAATGGATACACTAACAAGTGCACCGGTGTGAGCAACCACATATGCAGAAGGACGTCTTTCATCTCACAGAAGCGCGAACGTCTTGGCGTTCAAGCACATGGCAGAAACAAGGTGTGAACAGATGAGCTGCTGCTATTTTCTCCGTTCGGCATGCTTCGTTGTAGCTCTCTTGCCGGTCGCCGGCTTAGCGGCTTGCTTTGCGCGACTAGCTCTGGGGAGAGAAGGAGATAGCGCCGGAAACCTCGCCTTTTGCCTTCTTCGGCGCTGGAACCTGGTTGCTGCGCCTTCTCTTTGTCCATGTGCACACACACGATTCCTCAGCGAAAACCATGCAGAAACCTTTCCACGAGCACCCAGGGATGTGCACCCAGCACCACGTGCACGCACACGCAGCTAGAGAAAAGCACCTACCTTTTCACACACTGATGCCTAAGCAAACGCGTGGCCACACACACGCACACATCCGCAAGCGCGCCTACTCCCATCTATTGAGGGAAAGACGGACGAGCTCTTTGGTTGCTCTTCACAGGCTTGTCCCTGATCTATAGCTGAGGGCAAACACTTGTGTGCTTGTGGGAGAGCCTGTGTCTTTCCTGGAAGCGTTTGGGAGTTTTGCTCAGACGCGTGTTTCCTCAAGTTCAAGAATCAAGATCTAGGATACCTGCAGACAGGTGCCTGTTTGTGTGGAGACAGTCTGTTTGAAACTGTGTTCCTCAGCGCCCGCTCTTTCTCCCCGTCGCTCCACACGCCTGGGAGTCCCTTTCTTTCTCTCCACAAGCACGTGTGTTGACTTCGTCGCACATGTGCATCTGCACAAGCGTTGAGCTCAGCAGAGCGTGTCTCTTGACACTTGATGTGCGTTGGCTGTGTCTGCCTGCTCCAGTGAAGAGAGAAACGGGAAATCATCTTGGTAGAGGCAACAAAGCAAAGGCGAGGCAGGATTGACATCTGCTCAACAGAGACGGATTCCCTGCGCTGACACAGTTCACAGTTACACGAGAAGCAATCTGAGCGGTCCGTCGACCGGAGACGTGTTTCCCAAGAGGTCGTTTAGCGAGTGAACAGCAGTGTGCGCGACTTTCAGGAGTGTGCCTGGAAAGTGCCAGAATCACCAGGAGCATCTGTGCAAAAGCTGCTGCCTCTGTGACCGCATTGAGGCACGTTCGCGTGTCTGCGAGTATATAGACGGCTCTTTCGCGTTCACTCCGAGGGAAACGGTCCGCTATTGCTTCTGTGCGCACAGACGCGATTCCCTTGTCTCTTGCGAACACAGGGAACTCTGTGCATCCAAATCTACAGGCTAAGGACGCGTCTGCATATGTTTTGGTGAACAATCGAGTGTGCGTGTTCTGACAGCTGCCTCTATGCAGACGTCTCCACAGAGCCACTTCTGAATGCCCAGCAGCCCAGGACTGAATGGATACACTAACAAGTGCACCGGTGTGAGCAACCACATATGCAGAAGGACGTCTTTCATCTCACAGAAGCGCGAACGTCTTGGCGTTCAAGCACATGGCAGAAACAAGGTGTGAACAGATGAGCTGCTGCTATTTTCTCCGTTCGGCATGCTTCGTTGTAGCTCTCTTGCCGGTCGCCGGCTTAGCGGCTTGCTTTGCGCGACTAGCTCTGGGGAGAGAAGGAGATAGCGCCGGAAACCTCGCCTTTTGCCTTCTTCGGCGCTGGAACCTGGTTGCTGCGCCTTCTCTTTGTCCATGTGCACACACACGATTCCTCAGCGAAAACCATGCAGAAACCTTTCCACGAGCACCCAGGGATGTGCACCCAGCACCACGTGCACGCACACGCAGCTAGAGAAAAGCACCTACCTTTTCACACACTGATGCCTAAGCAAACGCGTGGCCACACACACGCACACATCCGCAAGCGCGCCTACTCCCATCTATTGAGGGAAAGACGGACGAGCTCTTTGGTTGCTCTTCACAGGCTTGTCCCTGATCTATAGCTGAGGGCAAACACTTGTGTGCTTGTGGGAGAGCCTGTGTCTTTCCTGGAAGCGTTTGGGAGTTTTGCTCAGACGCGTGTTTCCTCAAGTTCAAGAATCAAGATCTAGGATACCTGCAGACAGGTGCCTGTTTGTGTGGAGACAGTCTGTTTGAAACTGTGTTCCTCAGCGCCCGCTCTTTCTCCCCGTCGCTCCACACGCCTGGGAGTCCCTTTCTTTCTCTCCACAAGCACGTGTGTTGACTTCGTCGCACATGTGCATCTGCACAAGCGTTGAGCTCAGCAGAGCGTGTCTCTTGACACTTGATGTGCGTTGGCTGTGTCTGCCTGCTCCAGTGAAGAGAGAAACGGGAAATCATCTTGGTAGAGGCAACAAAGCAAAGGCGAGGCAGGATTGACATCTGCTCAACAGAGACGGATTCCCTGCGCTGACACAGTTCACAGTTACACGAGAAGCAATCTGAGCGGTCCGTCGACCGGAGACGTGTTTCCCAAGAGGTCGTTTAGCGAGTGAACAGCAGTGTGCGCGACTTTCAGGAGTGTGCCTGGAAAGTGCCAGAATCACCAGGAGCATCTGTGCAAAAGCTGCTGCCTCTGTGACCGCATTGAGGCACGTTCGCGTGTCTGCGAGTATATAGACGGCTCTTTCGCGTTCACTCCGAGGGAAACGGTCCGCTATTGCTTCTGTGCGCACAGACGCGATTCCCTTGTCTCTTGCGAACACAGGGAACTCTGTGCATCCAAATCTACAGGCTAAGGACGCGTCTGCATATGTTTTGGTGAACAATCGAGTGTGCGTGTTCTGACAGCTGCCTCTATGCAGACGTCTCCACAGAGCCACTTCTGAATGCCCAGCAGCCCAGGACTGAATGGATACACTAACAAGTGCACCGGTGTGAGCAACCACATATGCAGAAGGACGTCTTTCATCTCACAGAAGCGCGAACGTCTTGGCGTTCAAGCACATGGCAGAAACAAGGTGTGAACAGATGAGCTGCTGCTATTTTCTCCGTTCGGCATGCTTCGTTGTAGCTCTCTTGCCGGTCGCCGGCTTAGCGGCTTGCTTTGCGCGACTAGCTCTGGGGAGAGAAGGAGATAGCGCCGGAAACCTCGCCTTTTGCCTTCTTCGGCGCTGGAACCTGGTTGCTGCGCCTTCTCTTTGTCCATGTGCACACACACGATTCCTCAGCGAAAACCATGCAGAAACCTTTCCACGAGCACCCAGGGATGTGCACCCAGCACCACGTGCACGCACACGCAGCTAGAGAAAAGCACCTACCTTTTCACACACTGATGCCTAAGCAAACGCGTGGCCACACACACGCACACATCCGCAAGCGCGCCTACTCCCATCTATTGAGGGAAAGACGGACGAGCTCTTTGGTTGCTCTTCACAGGCTTGTCCCTGATCTATAGCTGAGGGCAAACACTTGTGTGCTTGTGGGAGAGCCTGTGTCTTTCCTGGAAGCGTTTGGGAGTTTTGCTCAGACGCGTGTTTCCTCAAGTTCAAGAATCAAGATCTAGGATACCTGCAGACAGGTGCCTGTTTGTGTGGAGACAGTCTGTTTGAAACTGTGTTCCTCAGCGCCCGCTCTTTCTCCCCGTCGCTCCACACGCCTGGGAGTCCCTTTCTTTCTCTCCACAAGCACGTGTGTTGACTTCGTCGCACATGTGCATCTGCACAAGCGTTGAGCTCAGCAGAGCGTGTCTCTTGACACTTGATGTGCGTTGGCTGTGTCTGCCTGCTCCAGTGAAGAGAGAAACGGGAAATCATCTTGGTAGAGGCAACAAAGCAAAGGCGAGGCAGGATTGACATCTGCTCAACAGAGACGGATTCCCTGCGCTGACACAGTTCACAGTTACACGAGAAGCAATCTGAGCGGTCCGTCGACCGGAGACGTGTTTCCCAAGAGGTCGTTTAGCGAGTGAACAGCAGTGTGCGCGACTTTCAGGAGTGTGCCTGGAAAGTGCCAGAATCACCAGGAGCATCTGTGCAAAAGCTGCTGCCTCTGTGACCGCATTGAGGCACGTTCGCGTGTCTGCGAGTATATAGACGGCTCTTTCGCGTTCACTCCGAGGGAAACGGTCCGCTATTGCTTCTGTGCGCACAGACGCGATTCCCTTGTCTCTTGCGAACACAGGGAACTCTGTGCATCCAAATCTACAGGCTAAGGACGCGTCTGCATATGTTTTGGTGAACAATCGAGTGTGCGTGTTCTGACAGCTGCCTCTATGCAGACGTCTCCACAGAGCCACTTCTGAATGCCCAGCAGCCCAGGACTGAATGGATACACTAACAAGTGCACCGGTGTGAGCAACCACATATGCAGAAGGACGTCTTTCATCTCACAGAAGCGCGAACGTCTTGGCGTTCAAGCACATGGCAGAAACAAGGTGTGAACAGATGAGCTGCTGCTATTTTCTCCGTTCGGCATGCTTCGTTGTAGCTCTCTTGCCGGTCGCCGGCTTAGCGGCTTGCTTTGCGCGACTAGCTCTGGGGAGAGAAGGAGATAGCGCCGGAAACCTCGCCTTTTGCCTTCTTCGGCGCTGGAACCTGGTTGCTGCGCCTTCTCTTTGTCCATGTGCACACACACGATTCCTCAGCGAAAACCATGCAGAAACCTTTCCACGAGCACCCAGGGATGTGCACCCAGCACCACGTGCACGCACACGCAGCTAGAGAAAAGCACCTACCTTTTCACACACTGATGCCTAAGCAAACGCGTGGCCACACACACGCACACATCCGCAAGCGCGCCTACTCCCATCTATTGAGGGAAAGACGGACGAGCTCTTTGGTTGCTCTTCACAGGCTTGTCCCTGATCTATAGCTGAGGGCAAACACTTGTGTGCTTGTGGGAGAGCCTGTGTCTTTCCTGGAAGCGTTTGGGAGTTTTGCTCAGACGCGTGTTTCCTCAAGTTCAAGAATCAAGATCTAGGATACCTGCAGACAGGTGCCTGTTTGTGTGGAGACAGTCTGTTTGAAACTGTGTTCCTCAGCGCCCGCTCTTTCTCCCCGTCGCTCCACACGCCTGGGAGTCCCTTTCTTTCTCTCCACAAGCACGTGTGTTGACTTCGTCGCACATGTGCATCTGCACAAGCGTTGAGCTCAGCAGAGCGTGTCTCTTGACACTTGATGTGCGTTGGCTGTGTCTGCCTGCTCCAGTGAAGAGAGAAACGGGAAATCATCTTGGTAGAGGCAACAAAGCAAAGGCGAGGCAGGATTGACATCTGCTCAACAGAGACGGATTCCCTGCGCTGACACAGTTCACAGTTACACGAGAAGCAATCTGAGCGGTCCGTCGACCGGAGACGTGTTTCCCAAGAGGTCGTTTAGCGAGTGAACAGCAGTGTGCGCGACTTTCAGGAGTGTGCCTGGAAAGTGCCAGAATCACCAGGAGCATCTGTGCAAAAGCTGCTGCCTCTGTGACCGCATTGAGGCACGTTCGCATGTCTGCGAGTATATAGACGGCTCTTTCGCGTTCACTCCGAGGGAAACGGTCCGCTATTGCTTCTGTGCGCACAGACGCGATTCCCTTGTCTCTTGCGAACACAGGGAACTCTGTGCATCCAAATCTACAGGCTAAGGACGCGTCTGCATATGTTTTGGTGAACAATCGAGTGTGCGTGTTCTGACAGCTGCCTCTATGCAGACGTCTCCACAGAGCCACTTCTGAATGCCCCGCAGCCCAGGACTGAATGGATACACTAACAAGTGCACCGGTGTGAGCAACCACATATGCAGAAGGACGTCTTTCATCTCACAGAAGCGCGAACGTCTTGGCGTTCAAGCACATGGCAGAAACAAGGTGTGAACAGATGAGCTGCTGCTATTTTCTCCGTTCGGCATGCTTCGTTGTAGCTCTCTTGCCGGTCGCCGGCTTAGCGGCTTGCTTTGCGCGACTAGCTCTGGGGAGAGAAGGAGATAGCGCCGGAAACCTCGCCTTTTGCCTTCTTCGGCGCTGGAACCTGGTTGCTGCGCCTTCTCTTTGTCCATGTGCACACACACGATTCCTCAGCGAAAACCATGCAGAAACCTTTCCACGAGCACCCAGGGATGTGCACCCAGCACCACGTGCACGCACACGCAGCTAGAGAAAAGCACCTACCTTTTCACACACTGATGCCTAAGCAAACGCGTGGCCACACACACGCACACATCCGCAAGCGCGCCTACTCCCATCTACTGAGAGAAAGACGGACGAGCTCTTTGGTTGCTCTTCACAGGCTTGTCCCTGATCTATAGCTGAGGGCAAACACTTGTGTGCTTGTGGGAGAGCCTGTGTCTTTCCTGGAAGCGTTTGGGAGTTTTGCTCAGACGCGTGTTTCCTCAAGTTCAAGAATCAAGATCTAGGATACCTGCAGACAGGTGCCTGTTTGTGTGGAGACAGTCTGTTTGAAACTGTGTTCCTCAGCGCCCGCTCTTTCTCCCCGTCGCTCCACACGCCTGGGAGTCCCTTTCTTTCTCTCCACAAGCACGTGTGTTGACTTCGTCGCACATGTGCATCTGCACAAGCGTTGAGCTCAGCAGAGCGTGTCTCTTGACACTTGATGTGCGTTGGCTGTGTCTGCCTGCTCCAGTGAAGAGAGAAACGGGAAATCGTCTTGGTAGAGGCAACAAAGCAAAAGCGAGGCAGGATTGACATCTGCTCAACAGAGACGGATTCCCTGCGCTGACACAGTTCACAGTTACACGAGAAGCAATCTGAGCGGTCCGTCGACCGGAGACGTGTTTCCCAAGAGGTCGTTTAGCGAGTGAACAGCAGTGTGCGCGACTTTCAGGAGTGTGCCTGGAAAGTGCCAGAATCACCAGGAGCATCTGTGCAAAAGCTGCTGCCTCTGTGACCGCATTGAGGCACGTTCGCGTGTCTGCGAGTATATAGACGGCTCTTTCGCGTTCACTCCGAGGGAAACGGTCCGCTATTGCTTCTGTGCGCACAGACGCGATTCCCTTGTCTCTTGCGAACACAGGGAACTCTGTGCATCCAAATCTACAGGCTAAGGACGCGTCTGCATATGTTTTGGTGAACAATCGAGTGTGCGTGTTCTGACAGCTGCCTCTATGCAGACGTCTCCACAGAGCCACTTCTGAATGCCCCGCAGCCCAGGACTGAATGGATACACTAACAAGTGCACCGGTGTGAGCAACCACATATGCAGAAGGACGTCTTTCATCTCACAGAAGCGCGAACGTCTTGGCGTTCAAGCACATGGCAGAAACAAGGTGTGAACAGATGAGCTGCTGCTATTTTCTCCGTTCGGCATGCTTCGTTGTAGCTCTCTTGCCGGTCGCCGGCTTAGCGGCTTGCTTTGCGCGACTAGCTCTGGGGAGAGAAGGAGATAGCGCCGGAAACCTCGCCTTTTGCCTTCTTCGGCGCTGGAACCTGGTTGCTGCGCCTTCTCTTTGTCCATGTGCACACACACGATTCCTCAGCGAAAACCATGCAGAAACCTTTCCACGAGCACCCAGGGATGTGCACCCAGCACCACGTGCACGCACACGCAGCTAGAGAAAAGCACCTACCTTTTCACACACTGATGCCTAAGCAAACGCGTGGCCACACACACGCACACATCCGCAAGCGCGCCTACTCCCATCTACTGAGGGAAAGACGGACGAGCTCTTTGGTTGCTCTTCACAGGCTTGTCCCTGATCTATAGCTGAGGGCAAACACTTGTGTGCTTGTGGGAGAGCCTGCGTCTTTCCTGGAAGCGTTTGGGAGTTTTGCTCAGACGCGTGTTTCCTCAAGTTCAAGAATCAAGATCTAGGATACCTGCAGACAGGTGCCTGTTTGTGTGGAGACAGTCTGTTTGAAACTGTGTTCCTCAGCGCCCGCTCTTTCTCCCCGTCGCTCCACACGCCTGGGAGTCCCTTTCTTTCTCTCCACAAGCACGTGTGTTGACTTCGTCGCACATGTGCATCTGCACAAGCGTTGAGCTCAGCAGAGCGTGTCTCTTGACACTTGATGTGCGTTGGCTGTGTCTGCCTGCTCCAGTGAAGAGAGAAACGGGAAATCATCTTGGTAGAGGCAACTGTCGAGGGTTAGGATTGCGGGGTGACAATCAAACCCTGGCAGATGTATTGTTAACCTCCTCTCCCCCCCACTTCCCCCTGTTGTCCCTCCCTCTCCCCCCTTCCCACTCAGGACAGGCGATCGGGAGGGAAAGAAGGACAGAGGGAAGAGAGTTGGAAAAGTTAAAGATGTTTTACTAATGCTACTAATAAGAATAGAGAAAATAATACAAAATATACAAAACCAATCTTGTAAGTCTCAGCAACTGCAGAGCCAGCACCCAAAGTCCTGGATTAGACTCTGTAGCCAACCGGAGCTGGATTCAGTCTCTCACTAGGCCTCAGTTCGCAGGGACGACCAGCAAGGTCCTCTCCTAATGTCAGCCATGAGGAAAAAAGGGAAAAGGCAAAGGGAAAAGGGACGAGATCCTCGTGATCTCCCACTTTTATATGAAGTATTCACGTGAATGGAATGTTATACACCGTTGGTCAGTCTCTCGATCACCAGTTTCTCGTTGCCCCTCTCGCGAGATGTCCATCCGTGCTTATCAATAAGTTTGCATTCCATTGCTAGGTTTAACCAAAACATGTGTCGGGTTCTCCAGGAAAATGCAGCTAATATGAAGGCTTTAGCTGACAGGCAAAAATTCGCTAAAAGAGAAACTTGTTTTTTAACAAAACCAGGACAGCAACAAAGCAAAAGCGAGGCAGGATTGACATCTGCTCAACAGAGACGGATTCCCTGCGCTGACACAGTTCACAGTTACACGAGAAGCAATCTGAGCGGTCCGTCGACCGGAGACGTGTTTCCCAAGAGGTCGTTTAGCGAGTGAACAGCAGTGTGCGCGACTTTCAGGAGTGTGCCTGGAAAGTGCCAGAATCACCAGGAGCATCTGTGCAAAAGCTGCTGCCTCTGTGACCGCATTGAGGCACGTTCGCATGTCTGCGAGTATATAGACGGCTCTTTCGCGTTCACTCCGAGGGAAACGGTCCGCTATTGCTTCTGTGCGCACAGACGCGATTCCCTTGTCTCTTGCGAACACAGGGAACTCTGTGCATCCAAATCTACAGGCTAAGGACGCGTCTGCATATGTTTTGGTGAACAATCGAGTGTGCGTGTTCTGACAGCTGCCTCTATGCAGACGTCTCCACAGAGCCACTTCTGAATGCCCCGCAGCCCAGGACTGAATGGATACACTAACAAGTGCACCGGTGTGAGCAACCACATATGCAGAAGGACGTCTTTCATCTCACAGAAGCGCGAACGTCTTGGCGTTCAAGCACATGGCAGAAACAAGGTGTGAACAGATGAGCTGCTGCTATTTTCTCCGTTCGGCATGCTTCGTTGTAGCTCTCTTGCCGGTCGCCGGCTTAGCGGCTTGCTTTGCGCGACTAGCTCTGGGGAGAGAAGGAGATAGCGCCGGAAACCTCGCCTTTTGCCTTCTTCGGCGCTGGAACCTGGTTGCTGCGCCTTCTCTTTGTCCATGTGCACACACACGATTCCTCAGCGAAAACCATGCAGAAACCTTTCCACGAGCACCCAGGGATGTGCACCCAGCACCACGTGCACGCACACGCAGCTAGAGAAAAGCACCTACCTTTTCACACACTGATGCCTAAGCAAACGCGTGGCCACACACACGCACACATCCGCAAGCGCGCCTACTCCCATCTACTGAGAGAAAGACGGACGAGCTCTTTGGTTGCTCTTCACAGGCTTGTCCCTGATCTATAGCTGAGGGCAAACACTTGTGTGCTTGTGGGAGAGCCTGTGTCTTTCCTGGAAGCGTTTGGGAGTTTTGCTCAGACGCGTGTTTCCTCAAGTTCAAGAATCAAGATCTAGGATACCTGCAGACAGGTGCCTGTTTGTGTGGAGACAGTCTGTTTGAAACTGTGTTCCTCAGCGCCCGCTCTTTCTCCCCGTCGCTCCACACGCCTGGGAGTCCCTTTCTTTCTCTCCACAAGCACGTGTGTTGACTTCGTCGCACATGTGCATCTGCACAAGCGTTGAGCTCAGCAGAGCGTGTCTCTTGACACTTGATGTGCGTTGGCTGTGTCTGCCTGCTCCAGTGAAGAGAGAAACGGGAAATCGTCTTGGTAGAGGCAACAAAGCAAAAGCGAGGCAGGATTGACATCTGCTCAACAGAGACGGATTCCCTGCGCTGACACAGTTCACAGTTACACGAGAAGCAATCTGAGCGGTCCGTCGACCGGAGACGTGTTTCCCAAGAGGTCGTTTAGCGAGTGAACAGCAGTGTGCGCGACTTTCAGGAGTGTGCCTGGAAAGTGCCAGAATCACCAGGAGCATCTGTGCAAAAGCTGCTGCCTCTGTGACCGCATTGAGGCACGTTCGCGTGTCTGCGAGTATATAGACGGCTCTTTCGCGTTCACTCCGAGGGAAACGGTCCGCTATTGCTTCTGTGCGCACAGACGCGATTCCCTTGTCTCTTGCGAACACAGGGAACTCTGTGCATCCAAATCTACAGGCTAAGGACGCGTCTGCATATGTTTTGGTGAACAATCGAGTGTGCGTGTTCTGACAGCTGCCTCTATGCAGACGTCTCCACAGAGCCACTTCTGAATGCCCCGCAGCCCAGGACTGAATGGATACACTAACAAGTGCACCGGTGTGAGCAACCACATATGCAGAAGGACGTCTTTCATCTCACAGAAGCGCGAACGTCTTGGCGTTCAAGCACATGGCAGAAACAAGGTGTGAACAGATGAGCTGCTGCTATTTTCTCCGTTCGGCATGCTTCGTTGTAGCTCTCTTGCCGGTCGCCGGCTTAGCGGCTTGCTTTGCGCGACTAGCTCTGGGGAGAGAAGGAGATAGCGCCGGAAACCTCGCCTTTTGCCTTCTTCGGCGCTGGAACCTGGTTGCTGCGCCTTCTCTTTGTCCATGTGCACACACACGATTCCTCAGCGAAAACCATGCAGAAACCTTTCCACGAGCACCCAGGGATGTGCACCCAGCACCACGTGCACGCACACGCAGCTAGAGAAAAGCACCTACCTTTTCACACACTGATGCCTAAGCAAACGCGTGGCCACACACACGCACACATCCGCAAACGCGCCTACTCCCATCTACTGAGGGAAAGACGGACGAGCTCTTTGGTTGCTCTTCACAGGCTTGTCCCTGATCTATAGCTGAGGGCAAACACTTGTGTGCTTGTGGGAGAGCCTGTGTCTTTCCTGGAAGCGTTTGGGAGTTTTGCTCAGACGCGTGTTTCCTCAAGTTCAAGAATCAAGATCTAGGATACCTGCAGACAGGTGCCTGTTTGTGTGGAGACAGTCTGTTTGAAACTGTGTTCCTCAGCGCCCGCTCTTTCTCCCCGTCGCTCCACACGCCTGGGAGTCCCTTTCTTTCTCTCCACAAGCACGTGTGTTGACTTCGTCGCACATGTGCATCTGCACAAGCGTTGAGCTCAGCAGAGCGTGTCTCTTGACACTTGATGTGCGTTGGCTGTGTCTGCCTGCTCCAGTGAAGAGAGAAACGGGAAATCATCTTGGTAGAGGCAACAAAGCAAAGGCGAGGCAGGATTGACATCTGCTCAACAGAGACGGATTCCCTGCGCTGACACAGTTCACAGTTACACGAGAAGCAATCTGAGCGGTCCGTCGACCGGAGACGTGTTTCCCAAGAGGTCGTTTAGCGAGTGAACAGCAGTGTGCGCGACTTTCAGGAGTGTGCCTGGAAAGTGCCAGAATCACCAGGAGCATCTGTGCAAAAGCTGCTGCCTCTGTGACCGCATTGAGGCACGTTCGCGTGTCTGCGAGTATATAGACGGCTCTTTCGCGTTCACTCCGAGGGAAACGGTCCGCTATTGCTTCTGTGCGCACAGACGCGATTCCCTTGTCTCTTGCGAACACAGGGAACTCTGTGCATCCAAATCTACAGGCTAAGGACGCGTCTGCATATGTTTTGGTGAACAATCGAGTGTGCGTGTTCTGACAGCTGCCTCTATGCAGACGTCTCCACAGAGCCACTTCTGAATGCCCCGCAGCCCAGGACTGAATGGATACACTAACAAGTGCACCGGTGTGAGCAACCACATATGCAGAAGGACGTCTTTCATCTCACAGAAGCGCGAACGTCTTGGCGTTCAAGCACATGGCAGAAACAAGGTGTGAACAGATGAGCTGCTGCTATTTTCTCCGTTCGGCATGCTTCGTTGTAGCTCTCTTGCCGGTCGCCGGCTTAGCGGCTTGCTTTGCGCGACTAGCTCTGGGGAGAGAAGGAGATAGCGCCGGAAACCTCGCCTTTTGCCTTCTTCGGCGCTGGAACCTGGTTGCTGCGCCTTCTCTTTGTCCATGTGCACACACACGATTCCTCAGCGAAAACCATGCAGAAACCTTTCCACGAGCACCCAGGGATGTGCACCCAGCACCACGTGCACGCACACGCAGCTAGAGAAAAGCACCTACCTTTTCACACACTGATGCCTAAGCAAACGCGTGGCCACACACACGCACACATCCGCAAGCGCGCCTACTCCCATCTATTGAGGGAAAGACGGACGAGCTCTTTGGTTGCTCTTCACAGGCTTGTCCCTGATCTATAGCTGAGGGCAAACACTTGTGTGCTTGTGGGAGAGCCTGTGTCTTTCCTGGAAGCGTTTGGGAGTTTTGCTCAGACGCGTGTTTCCTCAAGTTCAAGAATCAAGATCTAGGATACCTGCAGACAGGTGCCTGTTTGTGTGGAGACAGTCTGTTTGAAACTGTGTTCCTCAGCGCCCGCTCTTTCTCCCCGTCGCTCCACACGCCTGGGAGTCCCTTTCTTTCTCTCCACAAGCACGTGTGTTGACTTCGTCGCACATGTGCATCTGCACAAGCGTTGAGCTCAGCAGAGCGTGTCTCTTGACACTTGATGTGCGTTGGCTGTGTCTGCCTGCTCCAGTGAAGAGAGAAACGGGAAATCATCTTGGTAGAGGCAACAAAGCAAAGGCGAGGCAGGATTGACATCTGCTCAACAGAGACGGATTCCCTGCGCTGACACAGTTCACAGTTACACGAGAAGCAATCTGAGCGGTCCGTCGACCGGAGACGTGTTTCCCAAGAGGTCGTTTAGCGAGTGAACAGCAGTGTGCGCGACTTTCAGGAGTGTGCCTGGAAAGTGCCAGAATCACCAGGAGCATCTGTGCAAAAGCTGCTGCCTCTGTGACCGCATTGAGGCACGTTCGCGTGTCTGCGAGTATATAGACGGCTCTTTCGCGTTCACTCCGAGGGAAACGGTCCGCTATTGCTTCTGTGCGCACAGACGCGATTCCCTTGTCTCTTGCGAACACAGGGAACTCTGTGCATCCAAATCTACAGGCTAAGGACGCGTCTGCATATGTTTTGGTGAACAATCGAGTGTGCGTGTTCTGACAGCTGCCTCTATGCAGACGTCTCCACAGAGCCACTTCTGAATGCCCAGCAGCCCAGGACTGAATGGATACACTAACAAGTGCACCGGTGTGAGCAACCACATATGCAGAAGGACGTCTTTCATCTCACAGAAGCGCGAACGTCTTGGCGTTCAAGCACATGGCAGAAACAAGGTGTGAACAGATGAGCTGCTGCTATTTTCTCCGTTCGGCATGCTTCGTTGTAGCTCTCTTGCCGGTCGCCGGCTTAGCGGCTTGCTTTGCGCGACTAGCTCTGGGGAGAGAAGGAGATAGCGCCGGAAACCTCGCCTTTTGCCTTCTTCGGCGCTGGAACCTGGTTGCTGCGCCTTCTCTTTGTCCATGTGCACACACACGATTCCTCAGCGAAAACCATGCAGAAACCTTTCCACGAGCACCCAGGGATGTGCACCCAGCACCACGTGCACGCACACGCAGCTAGAGAAAAGCACCTACCTTTTCACACACTGATGCCTAAGCAAACGCGTGGCCACACACACGCACACATCCGCAAGCGCGCCTACTCCCATCTATTGAGGGAAAGACGGACGAGCTCTTTGGTTGCTCTTCACAGGCTTGTCCCTGATCTATAGCTGAGGGCAAACACTTGTGTGCTTGTGGGAGAGCCTGTGTCTTTCCTGGAAGCGTTTGGGAGTTTTGCTCAGACGCGTGTTTCCTCAAGTTCAAGAATCAAGATCTAGGATACCTGCAGACAGGTGCCTGTTTGTGTGGAGACAGTCTGTTTGAAACTGTGTTCCTCAGCGCCCGCTCTTTCTCCCCGTCGCTCCACACGCCTGGGAGTCCCTTTCTTTCTCTCCACAAGCACGTGTGTTGACTTCGTCGCACATGTGCATCTGCACAAGCGTTGAGCTCAGCAGAGCGTGTCTCTTGACACTTGATGTGCGTTGGCTGTGTCTGCCTGCTCCAGTGAAGAGAGAAACGGGAAATCATCTTGGTAGAGGCAACAAAGCAAAGGCGAGGCAGGATTGACATCTGCTCAACAGAGACGGATTCCCTGCGCTGACACAGTTCACAGTTACACGAGAAGCAATCTGAGCGGTCCGTCAACCGGAGACGTGTTTCCCAAGAGGTCGTTTAGCGAGTGAACAGCAGTGTGCGCGACTTTCAGGAGTGTGCCTGGAAAGTGCCAGAATCACCAGGAGCATCTGTGCAAAAGCTGCTGCCTCTGTGACCGCATTGAGGCACGTTCGCATGTCTGCGAGTATATAGACGGCTCTTTCGCGTTCACTCCGAGGGAAACGGTCCGCTATTGCTTCTGTGCGCACAGACGCGATTCCCTTGTCTCTTGCGAACACAGGGAACTCTGTGCATCCAAATCTACAGGCTAAGGACGCGTCTGCATATGTTTTGGTGAACAATCGAGTGTGCGTGTTCTGACAGCTGCCTCTATGCAGACGTCTCCACAGAGCCACTTCTGAATGCCCCGCAGCCCAGGACTGAATGGATACACTAACAAGTGCACCGGTGTGAGCAACCACATATGCAGAAGGACGTCTTTCATCTCACAGAAGCGCGAACGTCTTGGCGTTCAAGCACATGGCAGAAACAAGGTGTGAACAGATGAGCTGCTGCTATTTTCTCCGTTCGGCATGCTTCGTTGTAGCTCTCTTGCCGGTCGCCGGCTTAGCGGCTTGCTTTGCGCGACTAGCTCTGGGGAGAGAAGGAGATAGCGCCGGAAACCTCGCCTTTTGCCTTCTTCGGCGCTGGAACCTGGTTGCTGCGCCTTCTCTTTGTCCATGTGCACACACACGATTCCTCAGCGAAAACCATGCAGAAACCTTTCCACGAGCACCCAGGGATGTGCACCCAGCACCACGTGCACGCACACGCAGCTAGAGAAAAGCACCTACCTTTTCACACACTGATGCCTAAGCAAACGCGTGGCCACACACACGCACACATCCGCAAGCGCGCCTACTCCCATCTACTGAGAGAAAGACGGACGAGCTCTTTGGTTGCTCTTCACAGGCTTGTCCCTGATCTATAGCTGAGGGCAAACACTTGTGTGCTTGTGGGAGAGCCTGTGTCTTTCCTGGAAGCGTTTGGGAGTTTTGCTCAGACGCGTGTTTCCTCAAGTTCAAGAATCAAGATCTAGGATACCTGCAGACAGGTGCCTGTTTGTGTGGAGACAGTCTGTTTGAAACTGTGTTCCTCAGCGCCCGCTCTTTCTCCCCGTCGCTCCACACGCCTGGGAGTCCCTTTCTTTCCACAAGCACGTGTGTTGACTTCGTCGCACATGTGCATCTGCACAAGCGTTGAGCTCAGCAGAGCGTGTCTCTTGACACTTGATGTGCGTTGGCTGTGTCTGCCTGCTCCAGTGAAGAGAGAAACGGGAAATCGTCTTGGTAGAGGCAACAAAGCAAAAGCGAGGCAGGATTGACATCTGCTCAACAGAGACGGATTCCCTGCGCTGACACAGTTCACAGTTACACGAGAAGCAATCTGAGCGGTCCGTCGACCGGAGACGTGTTTCCCAAGAGGTCGTTTAGCGAGTGAACAGCAGTGTGCGCGACTTTCAGGAGTGTGCCTGGAAAGTGCCAGAATCACCAGGAGCATCTGTGCAAAAGCTGCTGCCTCTGTGACCGCATTGAGGCACGTTCGCGTGTCTGCGAGTATATAGACGGCTCTTTCGCGTTCACTCCGAGGGAAACGGTCCGCTATTGCTTCTGTGCGCACAGACGCGATTCCCTTGTCTCTTGCGAACACAGGGAACTCTGTGCATCCAAATCTACAGGCTAAGGACGCGTCTGCATATGTTTTGGTGAACAATCGAGTGTGCGTGTTCTGACAGCTGCCTCTATGCAGACGTCTCCACAGAGCCACTTCTGAATGCCCCGCAGCCCAGGACTGAATGGATACACTAACAAGTGCACCGGTGTGAGCAACCACATATGCAGAAGGACGTCTTTCATCTCACAGAAGCGCGAACGTCTTGGCGTTCAAGCACATGGCAGAAACAAGGTGTGAACAGATGAGCTGCTGCTATTTTCTCCGTTCGGCATGCTTCGTTGTAGCTCTCTTGCCGGTCGCCGGCTTAGCGGCTTGCTTTGCGCGACTAGCTCTGGGGAGAGAAGGAGATAGCGCCGGAAACCTCGCCTTTTGCCTTCTTCGGCGCTGGAACCTGGTTGCTGCGCCTTCTCTTTGTCCATGTGCACACACACGATTCCTCAGCGAAAACCATGCAGAAACCTTTCCACGAGCACCCAGGGATGTGCACCCAGCACCACGTGCACGCACACGCAGCTAGAGAAAAGCACCTACCTTTTCACACACTGATGCCTAAGCAAACGCGTGGCCACACACACGCACACATCCGCAAGCGCGCCTACTCCCATCTATTGAGGGAAAGACGGACGAGCTCTTTGGTTGCTCTTCACAGGCTTGTCCCTGATCTATAGCTGAGGGCAAACACTTGTGTGCTTGTGGGAGAGCCTGTGTCTTTCCTGGAAGCGTTTGGGAGTTTTGCTCAGACGCGTGTTTCCTCAAGTTCAAGAATCAAGATCTAGGATACCTGCAGACAGGTGCCTGTTTGTGTGGAGACAGTCTGTTTGAAACTGTGTTCCTCAGCGCCCGCTCTTTCTCCCCGTCGCTCCACACGCCTGGGAGTCCCTTTCTTTCTCTCCACAAGCACGTGTGTTGACTTCGTCGCACATGTGCATCTGCACAAGCGTTGAGCTCAGCAGAGCGTGTCTCTTGACACTTGATGTGCGTTGGCTGTGTCTGCCTGCTCCAGTGAAGAGAGAAACGGGAAATCATCTTGGTAGAGGCAACAAAGCAAAGGCGAGGCAGGATTGACATCTGCTCAACAGAGACGGATTCCCTGCGCTGACACAGTTCACAGTTACACGAGAAGCAATCTGAGCGGTCCGTCGACCGGAGACGTGTTTCCCAAGAGGTCGTTTAGCGAGTGAACAGCAGTGTGCGCGACTTTCAGGAGTGTGCCTGGAAAGTGCCAGAATCACCAGGAGCATCTGTGCAAAAGCTGCTGCCTCTGTGACCGCATTGAGGCACGTTCGCATGTCTGCGAGTATATAGACGGCTCTTTCGCGTTCACTCCGAGGGAAACGGTCCGCTATTGCTTCTGTGCGCACAGACGCGATTCCCTTGTCTCTTGCGAACACAGGGAACTCTGTGCATCCAAATCTACAGGCTAAGGACGCGTCTGCATATGTTTTGGTGAACAATCGAGTGTGCGTGTTCTGACAGCTGCCTCTATGCAGACGTCTCCACAGAGCCACTTCTGAATGCCCCGCAGCCCAGGACTGAATGGATACACTAACAAGTGCACCGGTGTGAGCAACCACATATGCAGAAGGACGTCTTTCATCTCACAGAAGCGCGAACGTCTTGGCGTTCAAGCACATGGCAGAAACAAGGTGTGAACAGATGAGCTGCTGCTATTTTCTCCGTTCGGCATGCTTCGTTGTAGCTCTCTTGCCGGTCGCCGGCTTAGCGGCTTGCTTTGCGCGACTAGCTCTGGGGAGAGAAGGAGATAGCGCCGGAAACCTCGCCTTTTGCCTTCTTCGGCGCTGGAACCTGGTTGCTGCGCCTTCTCTTTGTCCATGTGCACACACACGATTCCTCAGCGAAAACCATGCAGAAACCTTTCCACGAGCACCCAGGGATGTGCACCCAGCACCACGTGCACGCACACGCAGCTAGAGAAAAGCACCTACCTTTTCACACACTGATGCCTAAGCAAACGCGTGGCCACACACACGCACACATCCGCAAGCGCGCCTACTCCCATCTACTGAGAGAAAGACGGACGAGCTCTTTGGTTGCTCTTCACAGGCTTGTCCCTGATCTATAGCTGAGGGCAAACACTTGTGTGCTTGTGGGAGAGCCTGTGTCTTTCCTGGAAGCGTTTGGGAGTTTTGCTCAGACGCGTGTTTCCTCAAGTTCAAGAATCAAGATCTAGGATACCTGCAGACAGGTGCCTGTTTGTGTGGAGACAGTCTGTTTGAAACTGTGTTCCTCAGCGCCCGCTCTTTCTCCCCGTCGCTCCACACGCCTGGGAGTCCCTTTCTTTCTCTCCACAAGCACGTGTGTTGACTTCGTCGCACATGTGCATCTGCACAAGCGTTGAGCTCAGCAGAGCGTGTCTCTTGACACTTGATGTGCGTTGGCTGTGTCTGCCTGCTCCAGTGAAGAGAGAAACGGGAAATCGTCTTGGTAGAGGCAACAAAGCAAAAGCGAGGCAGGATTGACATCTGCTCAACAGAGACGGATTCCCTGCGCTGACACAGTTCACAGTTACACGAGAAGCAATCTGAGCGGTCCGTCGACCGGAGACGTGTTTCCCAAGAGGTCGTTTAGCGAGTGAACAGCAGTGTGCGCGACTTTCAGGAGTGTGCCTGGAAAGTGCCAGAATCACCAGGAGCATCTGTGCAAAAGCTGCTGCCTCTGTGACCGCATTGAGGCACGTTCGCGTGTCTGCGAGTATATAGACGGCTCTTTCGCGTTCACTCCGAGGGAAACGGTCCGCTATTGCTTCTGTGCGCACAGACGCGATTCCCTTGTCTCTTGCGAACACAGGGAACTCTGTGCATCCAAATCTACAGGCTAAGGACGCGTCTGCATATGTTTTGGTGAACAATCGAGTGTGCGTGTTCTGACAGCTGCCTCTATGCAGACGTCTCCACAGAGCCACTTCTGAATGCCCCGCAGCCCAGGACTGAATGGATACACTAACAAGTGCACCGGTGTGAGCAACCACATATGCAGAAGGACGTCTTTCATCTCACAGAAGCGCGAACGTCTTGGCGTTCAAGCACATGGCAGAAACAAGGTGTGAACAGATGAGCTGCTGCTATTTTCTCCGTTCGGCATGCTTCGTTGTAGCTCTCTTGCCGGTCGCCGGCTTAGCGGCTTGCTTTGCGCGACTAGCTCTGGGGAGAGAAGGAGATAGCGCCGGAAACCTCGCCTTTTGCCTTCTTCGGCGCTGGAACCTGGTTGCTGCGCCTTCTCTTTGTCCATGTGCACACACACGATTCCTCAGCGAAAACCATGCAGAAACCTTTCCACGAGCACCCAGGGATGTGCACCCAGCACCACGTGCACGCACACGCAGCTAGAGAAAAGCACCTACCTTTTCACACACTGATGCCTAAGCAAACGCGTGGCCACACACACGCACACATCCGCAAGCGCGCCTACTCCCATCTACTGAGGGAAAGACGGACGAGCTCTTTGGTTGCTCTTCACAGGCTTGTCCCTGATCTATAGCTGAGGGCAAACACTTGTGTGCTTGTGGGAGAGCCTGTGTCTTTCCTGGAAGCGTTTGGGAGTTTTGCTCAGACGCGTGTTTCCTCAAGTTCAAGAATCAAGATCTAGGATACCTGCAGACAGGTGCCTGTTTGTGTGGAGACAGTCTGTTTGAAACTGTGTTCCTCAGCGCCCGCTCTTTCTCCCCGTCGCTCCACACGCCTGGGAGTCCCTTTCTTTCTCTCCACAAGCACGTGTGTTGACTTCGTCGCACATGTGCATCTGCACAAGCGTTGAGCTCAGCAGAGCGTGTCTCTTGACACTTGATGTGCGTTGGCTGTGTCTGCCTGCTCCAGTGAAGAGAGAAACGGGAAATCATCTTGGTAGAGGCAACAAAGCAAAAGCGAGGCAGGATTGACATCTGCTCAACAGAGACGGATTCCCTGCGCTGACACAGTTCACAGTTACACGAGAAGCAATCTGAGCGGTCCGTCGACCGGAGACGTGTTTCCCAAGAGGTCGTTTAGCGAGTGAACAGCAGTGTGCGCGACTTTCAGGAGTGTGCCTGGAAAGTGCCAGAATCACCAGGAGCATCTGTGCAAAAGCTGCTGCCTCTGTGACCGCATTGAGGCACGTTCGCGTGTCTGCGAGTATATAGACGGCTCTTTCGCGTTCACTCCGAGGGAAACGGTCCGCTATTGCTTCTGTGCGCACAGACGCGATTCCCTTGTCTCTTGCGAACACAGGGAACTCTGTGCATCCAAATCTACAGGCTAAGGACGCGTCTGCATATGTTTTGGTGAACAATCGAGTGTGCGTGTTCTGACAGCTGCCTCTATGCAGACGTCTCCACAGAGCCACTTCTGAATGCCCCGCAGCCCAGGACTGAATGGATACACTAACAAGTGCACCGGTGTGAGCAACCACATATGCAGAAGGACGTCTTTCATCTCACAGAAGCGCGAACGTCTTGGCGTTCAAGCACATGGCAGAAACAAGGTGTGAACAGATGAGCTGCTGCTATTTTCTCCGTTCGGCATGCTTCGTTGTAGCTCTCTTGCCGGTCGCCGGCTTAGCGGCTTGCTTTGCGCGACTAGCTCTGGGGAGAGAAGGAGATAGCGCCGGAAACCTCGCCTTTTGCCTTCTTCGGCGCTGGAACCTGGTTGCTGCGCCTTCTCTTTGTCCATGTGCACACACACGATTCCTCAGCGAAAACCATGCAGAAACCTTTCCACGAGCACCCAGGGATGTGCACCCAGCACCACGTGCACGCACACGCAGCTAGAGAAAAGCACCTACCTTTTCACACACTGATGCCTAAGCAAACGCGTGGCCACACACACGCACACATCCGCAAGCGCGCCTACTCCCATCTACTGAGGGAAAGACGGACGAGCTCTTTGGTTGCTCTTCACAGGCTTGTCCCTGATCTATAGCTGAGGGCAAACACTTGTGTGCTTGTGGGAGAGCCTGTGTCTTTCCTGGAAGCGTTTGGGAGTTTTGCTCAGACGCGTGTTTCCTCAAGTTCAAGAATCAAGATCTAGGATACCTGCAGACAGGTGCCTGTTTGTGTGGAGACAGTCTGTTTGAAACTGTGTTCCTCAGCGCCCGCTCTTTCTCCCCGTCGCTCCACACGCCTGGGAGTCCCTTTCTTTCTCTCCACAAGCACGTGTGTTGACTTCGTCGCACATGTGCATCTGCACAAGCGTTGAGCTCAGCAGAGCGTGTCTCTTGACACTTGATGTGCGTTGGCTGTGTCTGCCTGCTCCAGTGAAGAGAGAAACGGGAAATCGTCTTGGTAGAGGCAACAAAGCAAAAGCGAGGCAGGATTGACATCTGCTCAACAGAGACGGATTCCCTGCGCTGACACAGTTCACAGTTACACGAGAAGCAATCTGAGCGGTCCGTCGACCGGAGACGTGTTTCCCAAGAGGTCGTTTAGCGAGTGAACAGCAGTGTGCGCGACTTTCAGGAGTGTGCCTGGAAAGTGCCAGAATCACCAGGAGCATCTGTGCAAAAGCTGCTGCCTCTGTGACCGCATTGAGGCACGTTCGCGTGTCTGCGAGTATATAGACGGCTCTTTCGCGTTCACTCCGAGGGAAACGGTCCGCTATTGCTTCTGTGCGCACAGACGCGATTCCCTTGTCTCTTGCGAACACAGGGAACTCTGTGCATCCAAATCTACAGGCTAAGGACGCGTCTGCATATGTTTTGGTGAACAATCGAGTGTGCGTGTTCTGACAGCTGCCTCTATGCAGACGTCTCCACAGAGCCACTTCTGAATGCCCCGCAGCCCAGGACTGAATGGATACACTAACAAGTGCACCGGTGTGAGCAACCACATATGCAGAAGGACGTCTTTCATCTCACAGAAGCGCGAACGTCTTGGCGTTCAAGCACATGGCAGAAACAAGGTGTGAACAGATGAGCTGCTGCTATTTTCTCCGTTCGGCATGCTTCGTTGTAGCTCTCTTGCCGGTCGCCGGCTTAGCGGCTTGCTTTGCGCGACTAGCTCTGGGGAGAGAAGGAGATAGCGCCGGAAACCTCGCCTTTTGCCTTCTTCGGCGCTGGAACCTGGTTGCTGCGCCTTCTCTTTGTCCATGTGCACACACACGATTCCTCAGCGAAAACCATGCAGAAACCTTTCCACGAGCACCCAGGGATGTGCACCCAGCACCACGTGCACGCACACGCAGCTAGAGAAAAGCACCTACCTTTTCACACACTGATGCCTAAGCAAACGCGTGGCCACACACACGCACACATCCGCAAGCGCGCCTACTCCCATCTATTGAGGGAAAGACGGACGAGCTCTTTGGTTGCTCTTCACAGGCTTGTCCCTGATCTATAGCTGAGGGCAAACACTTGTGTGCTTGTGGGAGAGCCTGTGTCTTTCCTGGAAGCGTTTGGGAGTTTTGCTCAGACGCGTGTTTCCTCAAGTTCAAGAATCAAGATCTAGGATACCTGCAGACAGGTGCCTGTTTGTGTGGAGACAGTCTGTTTGAAACTGTGTTCCTCAGCGCCCGCTCTTTCTCCCCGTCGCTCCACACGCCTGGGAGTCCCTTTCTTTCTCTCCACAAGCACGTGTGTTGACTTCGTCGCACATGTGCATCTGCACAAGCGTTGAGCTCAGCAGAGCGTGTCTCTTGACACTTGATGTGCGTTGGCTGTGTCTGCCTGCTCCAGTGAAGAGAGAAACGGGAAATCATCTTGGTAGAGGCAACAAAGCAAAGGCGAGGCAGGATTGACATCTGCTCAACAGAGACGGATTCCCTGCGCTGACACAGTTCACAGTTACACGAGAAGCAATCTGAGCGGTCCGTCGACCGGAGACGTGTTTCCCAAGAGGTCGTTTAGCGAGTGAACAGCAGTGTGCGCGACTTTCAGGAGTGTGCCTGGAAAGTGCCAGAATCACCAGGAGCATCTGTGCAAAAGCTGCTGCCTCTGTGACCGCATTGAGGCACGTTCGCATGTCTGCGAGTATATAGACGGCTCTTTCGCGTTCACTCCGAGGGAAACGGTCCGCTATTGCTTCTGTGCGCACAGACGCGATTCCCTTGTCTCTTGCGAACACAGGGAACTCTGTGCATCCAAATCTACAGGCTAAGGACGCGTCTGCATATGTTTTGGTGAACAATCGAGTGTGCGTGTTCTGACAGCTGCCTCTATGCAGACGTCTCCACAGAGCCACTTCTGAATGCCCCGCAGCCCAGGACTGAATGGATACACTAACAAGTGCACCGGTGTGAGCAACCACATATGCAGAAGGACGTCTTTCATCTCACAGAAGCGCGAACGTCTTGGCGTTCAAGCACATGGCAGAAACAAGGTGTGAACAGATGAGCTGCTGCTATTTTCTCCGTTCGGCATGCTTCGTTGTAGCTCTCTTGCCGGTCGCCGGCTTAGCGGCTTGCTTTGCGCGACTAGCTCTGGGGAGAGAAGGAGATAGCGCCGGAAACCTCGCCTTTTGCCTTCTTCGGCGCTGGAACCTGGTTGCTGCGCCTTCTCTTTGTCCATGTGCACACACACGATTCCTCAGCGAAAACCATGCAGAAACCTTTCCACGAGCACCCAGGGATGTGCACCCAGCACCACGTGCACGCACACGCAGCTAGAGAAAAGCACCTACCTTTTCACACACTGATGCCTAAGCAAACGCGTGGCCACACACACGCACACATCCGCAAGCGCGCCTACTCCCATCTACTGAGAGAAAGACGGACGAGCTCTTTGGTTGCTCTTCACAGGCTTGTCCCTGATCTATAGCTGAGGGCAAACACTTGTGTGCTTGTGGGAGAGCCTGTGTCTTTCCTGGAAGCGTTTGGGAGTTTTGCTCAGACGCGTGTTTCCTCAAGTTCAAGAATCAAGATCTAGGATACCTGCAGACAGGTGCCTGTTTGTGTGGAGACAGTCTGTTTGAAACTGTGTTCCTCAGCGCCCGCTCTTTCTCCCCGTCGCTCCACACGCCTGGGAGTCCCTTTCTTTCTCTCCACAAGCACGTGTGTTGACTTCGTCGCACATGTGCATCTGCACAAGCGTTGAGCTCAGCAGAGCGTGTCTCTTGACACTTGATGTGCGTTGGCTGTGTCTGCCTGCTCCAGTGAAGAGAGAAACGGGAAATCGTCTTGGTAGAGGCAACAAAGCAAAAGCGAGGCAGGATTGACATCTGCTCAACAGAGACGGATTCCCTGCGCTGACACAGTTCACAGTTACACGAGAAGCAATCTGAGCGGTCCGTCGACCGGAGACGTGTTTCCCAAGAGGTCGTTTAGCGAGTGAACAGCAGTGTGCGCGACTTTCAGGAGTGTGCCTGGAAAGTGCCAGAATCACCAGGAGCATCTGTGCAAAAGCTGCTGCCTCTGTGACCGCATTGAGGCACGTTCGCGTGTCTGCGAGTATATAGACGGCTCTTTCGCGTTCACTCCGAGGGAAACGGTCCGCTATTGCTTCTGTGCGCACAGACGCGATTCCCTTGTCTCTTGCGAACACAGGGAACTCTGTGCATCCAAATCTACAGGCTAAGGACGCGTCTGCATATGTTTTGGTGAACAATCGAGTGTGCGTGTTCTGACAGCTGCCTCTATGCAGACGTCTCCACAGAGCCACTTCTGAATGCCCCGCAGCCCAGGACTGAATGGATACACTAACAAGTGCACCGGTGTGAGCAACCACATATGCAGAAGGACGTCTTTCATCTCACAGAAGCGCGAACGTCTTGGCGTTCAAGCACATGGCAGAAACAAGGTGTGAACAGATGAGCTGCTGCTATTTTCTCCGTTCGGCATGCTTCGTTGTAGCTCTCTTGCCGGTCGCCGGCTTAGCGGCTTGCTTTGCGCGACTAGCTCTGGGGAGAGAAGGAGATAGCGCCGGAAACCTCGCCTTTTGCCTTCTTCGGCGCTGGAACCTGGTTGCTGCGCCTTCTCTTTGTCCATGTGCACACACACGATTCCTCAGCGAAAACCATGCAGAAACCTTTCCACGAGCACCCAGGGATGTGCACCCAGCACCACGTGCACGCACACGCAGCTAGAGAAAAGCACCTACCTTTTCACACACTGATGCCTAAGCAAACGCGTGGCCACACACACGCACACATCCGCAAGCGCGCCTACTCCCATCTACTGAGGGAAAGACGGACGAGCTCTTTGGTTGCTCTTCACAGGCTTGTCCCTGATCTATAGCTGAGGGCAAACACTTGTGTGCTTGTGGGAGAGCCTGTGTCTTTCCTGGAAGCGTTTGGGAGTTTTGCTCAGACGCGTGTTTCCTCAAGTTCAAGAATCAAGATCTAGGATACCTGCAGACAGGTGCCTGTTTGTGTGGAGACAGTCTGTTTGAAACTGTGTTCCTCAGCGCCCGCTCTTTCTCCCCGTCGCTCCACACGCCTGGGAGTCCCTTTCTTTCTCTCCACAAGCACGTGTGTTGACTTCGTCGCACATGTGCATCTGCACAAGCGTTGAGCTCAGCAGAGCGTGTCTCTTGACACTTGATGTGCGTTGGCTGTGTCTGCCTGCTCCAGTGAAGAGAGAAACGGGAAATCATCTTGGTAGAGGCAACAAAGCAAAAGCGAGGCAGGATTGACATCTGCTCAACAGAGACGGATTCCCTGCGCTGACACAGTTCACAGTTACACGAGAAGCAATCTGAGCGGTCCGTCGACCGGAGACGTGTTTCCCAAGAGGTCGTTTAGCGAGTGAACAGCAGTGTGCGCGACTTTCAGGAGTGTGCCTGGAAAGTGCCAGAATCACCAGGAGCATCTGTGCAAAAGCTGCTGCCTCTGTGACCGCATTGAGGCACGTTCGCGTGTCTGCGAGTATATAGACGGCTCTTTCGCGTTCACTCCGAGGGAAACGGTCCGCTATTGCTTCTGTGCGCACAGACGCGATTCCCTTGTCTCTTGCGAACACAGGGAACTCTGTGCATCCAAATCTACAGGCTAAGGACGCGTCTGCATATGTTTTGGTGAACAATCGAGTGTGCGTGTTCTGACAGCTGCCTCTATGCAGACGTCTCCACAGAGCCACTTCTGAATGCCCCGCAGCCCAGGACTGAATGGATACACTAACAAGTGCACCGGTGTGAGCAACCACATATGCAGAAGGACGTCTTTCATCTCACAGAAGCGCGAACGTCTTGGCGTTCAAGCACATGGCAGAAACAAGGTGTGAACAGATGAGCTGCTGCTATTTTCTCCGTTCGGCATGCTTCGTTGTAGCTCTCTTGCCGGTCGCCGGCTTAGCGGCTTGCTTTGCGCGACTAGCTCTGGGGAGAGAAGGAGATAGCGCCGGAAACCTCGCCTTTTGCCTTCTTCGGCGCTGGAACCTGGTTGCTGCGCCTTCTCTTTGTCCATGTGCACACACACGATTCCTCAGCGAAAACCATGCAGAAACCTTTCCACGAGCACCCAGGGATGTGCACCCAGCACCACGTGCACGCACACGCAGCTAGAGAAAAGCACCTACCTTTTCACACACTGATGCCTAAGCAAACGCGTGGCCACACACACGCACACATCCGCAAGCGCGCCTACTCCCATCTATTGAGGGAAAGACGGACGAGCTCTTTGGTTGCTCTTCACAGGCTTGTCCCTGATCTATAGCTGAGGGCAAACACTTGTGTGCTTGTGGGAGAGCCTGTGTCTTTCCTGGAAGCGTTTGGGAGTTTTGCTCAGACGCGTGTTTCCTCAAGTTCAAGAATCAAGATCTAGGATACCTGCAGACAGGTGCCTGTTTGTGTGGAGACAGTCTGTTTGAAACTGTGTTCCTCAGCGCCCGCTCTTTCTCCCCGTCGCTCCACACGCCTGGGAGTCCCTTTCTTTCTCTCCACAAGCACGTGTGTTGACTTCGTCGCACATGTGCATCTGCACAAGCGTTGAGCTCAGCAGAGCGTGTCTCTTGACACTTGATGTGCGTTGGCTGTGTCTGCCTGCTCCAGTGAAGAGAGAAACGGGAAATCGTCTTGGTAGAGGCAACAAAGCAAAAGCGAGGCAGGATTGACATCTGCTCAACAGAGACGGATTCCCTGCGCTGACACAGTTCACAGTTACACGAGAAGCAATCTGAGCGGTCCGTCGACCGGAGACGTGTTTCCCAAGAGGTCGTTTAGCGAGTGAACAGCAGTGTGCGCGACTTTCAGGAGTGTGCCTGGAAAGTGCCAGAATCACCAGGAGCATCTGTGCAAAAGCTGCTGCCTCTGTGACCGCATTGAGGCACGTTCGCGTGTCTGCGAGTATATAGACGGCTCTTTCGCGTTCACTCCGAGGGAAACGGTCCGCTATTGCTTCTGTGCGCACAGACGCGATTCCCTTGTCTCTTGCGAACACAGGGAACTCTGTGCATCCAAATCTACAGGCTAAGGACGCGTCTGCATATGTTTTGGTGAACAATCGAGTGTGCGTGTTCTGACAGCTGCCTCTATGCAGACGTCTCCACAGAGCCACTTCTGAATGCCCCGCAGCCCAGGACTGAATGGATACACTAACAAGTGCACCGGTGTGAGCAACCACATATGCAGAAGGACGTCTTTCATCTCACAGAAGCGCGAACGTCTTGGCGTTCAAGCACATGGCAGAAACAAGGTGTGAACAGATGAGCTGCTGCTATTTTCTCCGTTCGGCATGCTTCGTTGTAGCTCTCTTGCCGGTCGCCGGCTTAGCGGCTTGCTTTGCGCGACTAGCTCTGGGGAGAGAAGGAGATAGCGCCGGAAACCTCGCCTTTTGCCTTCTTCGGCGCTGGAACCTGGTTGCTGCGCCTTCTCTTTGTCCATGTGCACACACACGATTCCTCAGCGAAAACCATGCAGAAACCTTTCCACGAGCACCCAGGGATGTGCACCCAGCACCACGTGCACGCACACGCAGCTAGAGAAAAGCACCTACCTTTTCACACACTGATGCCTAAGCAAACGCGTGGCCACACACACGCACACATCCGCAAGCGCGCCTACTCCCATCTACTGAGGGAAAGACGGACGAGCTCTTTGGTTGCTCTTCACAGGCTTGTCCCTGATCTATAGCTGAGGGCAAACACTTGTGTGCTTGTGGGAGAGCCTGTGTCTTTCCTGGAAGCGTTTGGGAGTTTTGCTCAGACGCGTGTTTCCTCAAGTTCAAGAATCAAGATCTAGGATACCTGCAGACAGGTGCCTGTTTGTGTGGAGACAGTCTGTTTGAAACTGTGTTCCTCAGCGCCCGCTCTTTCTCCCCGTCGCTCCACACGCCTGGGAGTCCCTTTCTTTCTCTCCACAAGCACGTGTGTTGACTTCGTCGCACATGTGCATCTGCACAAGCGTTGAGCTCAGCAGAGCGTGTCTCTTGACACTTGATGTGCGTTGGCTGTGTCTGCCTGCTCCAGTGAAGAGAGAAACGGGAAATCATCTTGGTAGAGGCAACAAAGCAAAAGCGAGGCAGGATTGACATCTGCTCAACAGAGACGGATTCCCTGCGCTGACACAGTTCACAGTTACACGAGAAGCAATCTGAGCGGTCCGTCGACCGGAGACGTGTTTCCCAAGAGGTCGTTTAGCGAGTGAACAGCAGTGTGCGCGACTTTCAGGAGTGTGCCTGGAAAGTGCCAGAATCACCAGGAGCATCTGTGCAAAAGCTGCTGCCTCTGTGACCGCATTGAGGCACGTTCGCGTGTCTGCGAGTATATAGACGGCTCTTTCGCGTTCACTCCGAGGGAAACGGTCCGCTATTGCTTCTGTGCGCACAGACGCGATTCCCTTGTCTCTTGCGAACACAGGGAACTCTGTGCATCCAAATCTACAGGCTAAGGACGCGTCTGCATATGTTTTGGTGAACAATCGAGTGTGCGTGTTCTGACAGCTGCCTCTATGCAGACGTCTCCACAGAGCCACTTCTGAATGCCCCGCAGCCCAGGACTGAATGGATACACTAACAAGTGCACCGGTGTGAGCAACCACATATGCAGAAGGACGTCTTTCATCTCACAGAAGCGCGAACGTCTTGGCGTTCAAGCACATGGCAGAAACAAGGTGTGAACAGATGAGCTGCTGCTATTTTCTCCGTTCGGCATGCTTCGTTGTAGCTCTCTTGCCGGTCGCCGGCTTAGCGGCTTGCTTTGCGCGACTAGCTCTGGGGAGAGAAGGAGATAGCGCCGGAAACCTCGCCTTTTGCCTTCTTCGGCGCTGGAACCTGGTTGCTGCGCCTTCTCTTTGTCCATGTGCACACACACGATTCCTCAGCGAAAACCATGCAGAAACCTTTCCACGAGCACCCAGGGATGTGCACCCAGCACCACGTGCACGCACACGCAGCTAGAGAAAAGCACCTACCTTTTCACACACTGATGCCTAAGCAAACGCGTGGCCACACACACGCACACATCCGCAAGCGCGCCTACTCCCATCTACTGAGGGAAAGACGGACGAGCTCTTTGGTTGCTCTTCACAGGCTTGTCCCTGATCTATAGCTGAGGGCAAACACTTGTGTGCTTGTGGGAGAGCCTGTGTCTTTCCTGGAAGCGTTTGGGAGTTTTGCTCAGACGCGTGTTTCCTCAAGTTCAAGAATCAAGATCTAGGATACCTGCAGACAGGTGCCTGTTTGTGTGGAGACAGTCTGTTTGAAACTGTGTTCCTCAGCGCCCGCTCTTTCTCCCCGTCGCTCCACACGCCTGGGAGTCCCTTTCTTTCTCTCCACAAGCACGTGTGTTGACTTCGTCGCACATGTGCATCTGCACAAGCGTTGAGCTCAGCAGAGCGTGTCTCTTGACACTTGATGTGCGTTGGCTGTGTCTGCCTGCTCCAGTGAAGAGAGAAACGGGAAATCGTCTTGGTAGAGGCAACAAAGCAAAAGCGAGGCAGGATTGACATCTGCTCAACAGAGACGGATTCCCTGCGCTGACACAGTTCACAGTTACACGAGAAGCAATCTGAGCGGTCCGTCGACCGGAGACGTGTTTCCCAAGAGGTCGTTTAGCGAGTGAACAGCAGTGTGCGCGACTTTCAGGAGTGTGCCTGGAAAGTGCCAGAATCACCAGGAGCATCTGTGCAAAAGCTGCTGCCTCTGTGACCGCATTGAGGCACGTTCGCGTGTCTGCGAGTATATAGACGGCTCTTTCGCGTTCACTCCGAGGGAAACGGTCCGCTATTGCTTCTGTGCGCACAGACGCGATTCCCTTGTCTCTTGCGAACACAGGGAACTCTGTGCATCCAAATCTACAGGCTAAGGACGCGTCTGCATATGTTTTGGTGAACAATCGAGTGTGCGTGTTCTGACAGCTGCCTCTATGCAGACGTCTCCACAGAGCCACTTCTGAATGCCCCGCAGCCCAGGACTGAATGGATACACTAACAAGTGCACCGGTGTGAGCAACCACATATGCAGAAGGACGTCTTTCATCTCACAGAAGCGCGAACGTCTTGGCGTTCAAGCACATGGCAGAAACAAGGTGTGAACAGATGAGCTGCTGCTATTTTCTCCGTTCGGCATGCTTCGTTGTAGCTCTCTTGCCGGTCGCCGGCTTAGCGGCTTGCTTTGCGCGACTAGCTCTGGGGAGAGAAGGAGATAGCGCCGGAAACCTCGCCTTTTGCCTTCTTCGGCGCTGGAACCTGGTTGCTGCGCCTTCTCTTTGTCCATGTGCACACACACGATTCCTCAGCGAAAACCATGCAGAAACCTTTCCACGAGCACCCAGGGATGTGCACCCAGCACCACGTGCACGCACACGCAGCTAGAGAAAAGCACCTACCTTTTCACACACTGATGCCTAAGCAAACGCGTGGCCACACACACGCACACATCCGCAAGCGCGCCTACTCCCATCTACTGAGGGAAAGACGGACGAGCTCTTTGGTTGCTCTTCACAGGCTTGTCCCTGATCTATAGCTGAGGGCAAACACTTGTGTGCTTGTGGGAGAGCCTGTGTCTTTCCTGGAAGCGTTTGGGAGTTTTGCTCAGACGCGTGTTTCCTCAAGTTCAAGAATCAAGATCTAGGATACCTGCAGACAGGTGCCTGTTTGTGTGGAGACAGTCTGTTTGAAACTGTGTTCCTCAGCGCCCGCTCTTTCTCCCCGTCGCTCCACACGCCTGGGAGTCCCTTTCTTTCTCTCCACAAGCACGTGTGTTGACTTCGTCGCACATGTGCATCTGCACAAGCGTTGAGCTCAGCAGAGCGTGTCTCTTGACACTTGATGTGCGTTGGCTGTGTCTGCCTGCTCCAGTGAAGAGAGAAACGGGAAATCGTCTTGGTAGAGGCAACAAAGCAAAAGCGAGGCAGGATTGACATCTGCTCAACAGAGACGGATTCCCTGCGCTGACACAGTTCACAGTTACACGAGAAGCAATCTGAGCGGTCCGTCGACCGGAGACGTGTTTCCCAAGAGGTCGTTTAGCGAGTGAACAGCAGTGTGCGCGACTTTCAGGAGTGTGCCTGGAAAGTGCCAGAATCACCAGGAGCATCTGTGCAAAAGCTGCTGCCTCTGTGACCGCATTGAGGCACGTTCGCGTGTCTGCGAGTATATAGACGGCTCTTTCGCGTTCACTCCGAGGGAAACGGTCCGCTATTGCTTCTGTGCGCACAGACGCGATTCCCTTGTCTCTTGCGAACACAGGGAACTCTGTGCATCCAAATCTACAGGCTAAGGACGCGTCTGCATATGTTTTGGTGAACAATCGAGTGTGCGTGTTCTGACAGCTGCCTCTATGCAGACGTCTCCACAGAGCCACTTCTGAATGCCCCGCAGCCCAGGACTGAATGGATACACTAACAAGTGCACCGGTGTGAGCAACCACATATGCAGAAGGACGTCTTTCATCTCACAGAAGCGCGAACGTCTTGGCGTTCAAGCACATGGCAGAAACAAGGTGTGAACAGATGAGCTGCTGCTATTTTCTCCGTTCGGCATGCTTCGTTGTAGCTCTCTTGCCGGTCGCCGGCTTAGCGGCTTGCTTTGCGCGACTAGCTCTGGGGAGAGAAGGAGATAGCGCCGGAAACCTCGCCTTTTGCCTTCTTCGGCACTGGAACCTGGTTGCTGCGCCTTCTCTTTGTCCATGTGCACACACACGATTCCTCAGCGAAAACCATGCAGAAACCTTTCCACGAGCACCCAGGGATGTGCACCCAGCACCACGTGCACGCACACGCAGCTAGAGAAAAGCACCTACCTTTTCACACACTGAAGCCTAAGCAAACGCGTGGCCACACACACGCACACATCCGCAAGCGCGCCTACTCCCATCTATTGAGGGAAAGACGGACGAGCAACGTCCTGACAGGCTTGAGGGGAAAAACGTCCGTTGACGGTTGGCGTACTGCACGCCCGCCTACGGGGCTGCAGGGGAATCCACATTTGGAAGGTACCTGAAGATGTGTGCCTGTTCTTGGAGCTCCGCTAGTAGGGTATCAAAGACACTCGTAGGCAGTACTGAATGCTGCTCCGTGCTACTTCTCCTCCGCTGGCAAATGCTTCACAGTCGCCCTAGGAAAGACGTTTAACAATCGATCTCCAAGAGGAACGAAACACATGATGCCATAAGGCGAAAGAATAGCAGGGCATCTCTTCACAGGCTTGTCCCTGATCTATAGCTGAGGGCAAACACTTGTGTGCTTGTGGGAGAGCCTGTGTCTTTCCTGGAAGCGTTTGGGAGTTTTGCTCAGACGCGTGTTTCCTCAAGTTCAAGAATCAAGATCTAGGATACCTGCAGACAGGTGCCTGTTTGTGTGGAGACAGTCTGTTTGAAACTGTGTTCCTCAGCGCCCGCTCTTTCTCCCCGTCGCTCCACACGCCTGGGAGTCCCTTTCTTTCTCTCCACAAGCACGTGTGTTGACTTCGTCGCACATGTGCATCTGCACAAGCGTTGAGCTCAGCAGAGCGTGTCTCTTGACACTTGATGTGCGTTGGCTGTGTCTGCCTGCTCCAGTGAAGAGAGAAACGGGAAATCATCTTGGTAGAGGCAACAAAGCAAAAGCGAGGCAGGATTGACATCTGCTCAACAGAGACGGATTCCCTGCGCTGACACAGTTCACAGTTACACGAGAAGCAATCTGAGCGGTCCGTCGACCGGAGACGTGTTTCCCAAGAGGTCGTTTAGCGAGTGAACAGCAGTGTGCGCGACTTTCAGGAGTGTGCCTGGAAAGTGCCAGAATCACCAGGAGCATCTGTGCAAAAGCTGCTGCCTCTGTGACCGCATTGAGGCACGTTCGCGTGTCTGCGAGTATATAGACGGCTCTTTCGCGTTCACTCCGAGGGAAACGGTCCGCTATTGCTTCTGTGCGCACAGACGCGATTCCCTTGTCTCTTGCGAACACAGGGAACTCTGTGCATCCAAATCTACATTTTAAGGACGCGTCTGCATATGTTTTGGTGAACAATCGAGTGTGCGTGTTCTGACAGCTGCCTCTATGCAGACGTCTCCACAGAGCCACTTCTGAATGCCCCGCAGCCCAGGACTGAATGGATACACTAACAAGTGCACCGGTGTGAGCAACCACATATGCAGAAGGACGTCTTTCATCTCACAGAAGCGCGAACGTCTTGGCGTTCAAGCACATGGCAGAAACAAGGTGTGAACAGATGAGCTGCTGCTATTTTCTCCGTTCGGCATGCTTCGTTGTAGCTCTCTTGCCGGTCGCCGGCTTAGCGGCTTGCTTTGCGCGACTAGCTCTGGGGAGAGAAGGAGATAGCGCCGGAAACCTCGCCTTTTGCCTTCTTCGGCGCTGGAACCTGGTTGCTGCGCCTTCTCTTTGTCCATGTGCACACACACGATTCCTCAGCGAAAACCATGCAGAAACCTTTCCACGAGCACCCAGGGATGTGCACCCAGCACCACGTGCACGCACACGCAGCTAGAGAAAAGCACCTACCTTTTCACACACTGATGCCTAAGCAAACGCGTGGCCACACACACGCACACATCCGCAAGCGCGCCTACTCCCATCTATTGAGGGAAAGACGGACGAGCTCTTTGGTTGCTCTTCACAGGCTTGTCCCTGATCTATAGCTGAGGGCAAACACTTGTGTGCTTGTGGGAGAGCCTGTGTCTTTCCTGGAAGCGTTTGGGAGTTTTGCTCAGACGCGTGTTTCCTCAAGTTCAAGAATCAAGATCTAGGATACCTGCAGACAGGTGCCTGTTTGTGTGGAGACAGTCTGTTTGAAACTGTGCTCCTCAGCGCCCGCTCTTTCTCCCCGTCGCTCCACACGCCTGGGAGTCCCTTTCTTTCTCTCCACAAGCACGTGTGTTGACTTCGTCGCACATGTGCATCTGCACAAGCGTTGAGCTCAGCAGAGCGTGTCTCTTGACACTTGATGTGCGTTGGCTGTGTCTGCCTGCTCCAGTGAAGAGAGAAACGGGAAATCATCTTGGTAGAGGCAACAAAGCAAAAGCGAGGCAGGATTGACATCTGCTCAACAGAGACGGATTCCCTGCGCTGACACAGTTCACAGTTACACGAGAAGCAATCTGAGCGGTCCGTCGACCGGAGACGTGTTTCCCAAGAGGTCGTTTAGCGAGTGAACAGCAGTGTGCGCGACTTTCAGGAGTGTGCCTGGAAAGTGCCAGAATCACCAGGAGCATCTGTGCAAAAGCTGCTGCCTCTGTGACCGCATTGAGGCACGTTCGCGTGTCTGCGAGTATATAGACGGCTCTTTCGCGTTCACTCCGAGGGAAACGGTCCGCTATTGCTTCTGTGCGCACAGACGCGATTCCCTTGTCTCTTGCGAACACAGGGAACTCTGTGCATCCAAATCTACAGGCTAAGGACGCGTCTGCATATGTTTTGGTGAACAATCGAGTGTGCGTGTTCTGACAGCTGCCTCTATGCAGACGTCTCCACAGAGCCACTTCTGAATGCCCCGCAGCCCAGGACTGAATGGATACACTAACAAGTGCACCGGTGTGAGCAACCACATATGCAGAAGGACGTCTTTCATCTCACAGAAGCGCGAACGTCTTGGCGTTCAAGCACATGGCAGAAACAAGGTGTGAACAGATGAGCTGCTGCTATTTTCTCCGTTCGGCATGCTTCGTTGTAGCTCTCTTGCCGGTCGCCGGCTTAGCGGCTTGCTTTGCGCGACTAGCTCTGGGGAGAGAAGGAGATAGCGCCGGAAACCTCGCCTTTTGCCTTCTTCGGCGCTGGAACCTGGTTGCTGCGCCTTCTCTTTGTCCATGTGCACACACACGATTCCTCAGCGAAAACCATGCAGAAACCTTTCCACGAGCACCCAGGGATGTGCACCCAGCACCACGTGCACGCACACGCAGCTAGAGAAAAGCACCTACCTTTTCACACTCTGATGCCTAAGCAAACGCGTGGCCACACACACGCACACATCCGCAAGCGCGCCTACTCCCATCTATTGAGGGAAAGACGGACGAGCTCTTTGGTTGCTCTTCACAGGCTTGTCCCTGATCTATAGCTGAGGGCAAACACTTGTGTGCTTGTGGGAGAGCCTGTGTCTTTCCTGGAAGCGTTTGGGAGTTTTGCTCAGACGCGTGTTTCCTCAAGTTCAAGAATCAAGATCTAGGATACCTGCAGACAGGTGCCTGTTTGTGTGGAGACAGTCTGTTTGAAACTGTGTTCCTCAGCGCCCGCTCTTTCTCCCCGTCGCTCCACACGCCTGGGAGTCCCTTTCTTTCTCTCCACAAGCACGTGTGTTGACTTCGTCGCACATGTGCATCTGCACAAGCGTTGAGCTCAGCAGAGCGTGTCTCTTGACACTTGATGTGCGTTGGCTGTGTCTGCCTGCTCCAGTGAAGAGAGAAACGGGAAATCATCTTGGTAGAGGCAACAAAGCAAAGGCGAGGCAGGATTGACATCTGCTCAACAGAGACGGATTCCCTGCGCTGACACAGTTCACAGTTACACGAGAAGCAATCTGAGCGGTCCGTCGACCGGAGACGTGTTTCCCAAGAGGTCGTTTAGCGAGTGAACAGCAGTGTGCGCGACTTTCAGGAGTGTGCCTGGAAAGTGCCAGAATCACCAGGAGCATCTGTGCAAAAGCTGCTGCCTCTGTGACCGCATTGAGGCACGTTCGCGTGTCTGCGAGTATATAGACGGCTCTTTCGCGTTCACTCCGAGGGAAACGGTCCGCTATTGCTTCTGTGCGCACAGACGCGATTCCCTTGTCTCTTGCGAACACAGGGAACTCTGTGCATCCAAATCTACAGGCTAAGGACGCGTCTGCATATGTTTTGGTGAACAATCGAGTGTGCGTGTTCTGACAGCTGCCTCTATGCAGACGTCTCCACAGAGCCACTTCTGAATGCCCCGCAGCCCAGGACTGAATGGATACACTAACAAGTGCACCGGTGTGAGCAACCACATATGCAGAAGGACGTCTTTCATCCCACAGAAGCGCGAACGTCTTGGCGTTCAAGCACATGGCAGAAACAAGGTGTGAACAGATGAGCTGCTGCTATTTTCTCCGTTCGGCATGCTTCGTTGTAGCTCTCTTGCCGGTCGCCGGCTTAGCGGCTTGCTTTGCGCGACTAGCTCTGGGGAGAGAAGGAGATAGCGCCGGAAACCTCGCCTTTTGCCTTCTTCGGCGCTGGAACCTGGTTGCTGCGCCTTCTCTTTGTCCATGTGCACACACACGATTCCTCAGCGAAAACCATGCAGAAACCTTTCCACGAGCACCCAGGGATGTGCACCCAGCACCACGTGCACGCACACGCAGCTAGAGAAAAGCACCTACCTTTTCACACACTGATGCCTAAGCAAACGCGTGGCCACACACACGCACACATCCGCAAGCGCGCCTACTCCCATCTATTGAGGGAAAGACGGACGAGCTCTTTGGTTGCTCTTCACAGGCTTGTCCCTGATCTATAGCTGAGGGCAAACACTTGTGTGCTTGTGGGAGAGCCTGTGTCTTTCCTGGAAGCGTTTGGGAGTTTTGCTCAGACGCGTGTTTCCTCAAGTTCAAGAATCAAGATCTAGGATACCTGCAGACAGGTGCCTGTTTGTGTGGAGACAGTCTGTTTGAAACTGTGTTCCTCAGCGCCCGCTCTTTCTCCCCGTCGCTCCACACGCCTGGGAGTCCCTTTCTTTCTCTCCACAAGCACGTGTGTTGACTTCGTCGCACATGTGCATCTGCACAAGCGTTGAGCTCAGCAGAGCGTGTCTCTTGACACTTGATGTGCGTTGGCTGTGTCTGCCTGCTCCAGTGAAGAGAGAAACGGGAAATCATCTTGGTAGAGGCAACAAAGCAAAAGCGAGGCAGGATTGACATCTGCTCAACAGAGACGGATTCCCTGCGCTGACACAGTTCACAGTTACACGAGAAGCAATCTGAGCGGTCCGTCGACCGGAGACGTGTTTCCCAAGAGGTCGTTTAGCGAGTGAACAGCAGTGTGCGCGACTTTCAGGAGTGTGCCTGGAAAGTGCCAGAATCACCAGGAGCATCTGTGCAAAAGCTGCTGCCTCTGTGACCGCATTGAGGCACGTTCGCGTGTCTGCGAGTATATAGACGGCTCTTTCGCGTTCACTCCGAGGGAAACGGTCCGCTATTGCTTCTGTGCGCACAGACGCGATTCCCTTGTCTCTTGCGAACACAGGAAACTCTGTGCATCCAAATCTACAGGCTAAGGACGCGTCTGCATATGTTTTGGTGAACAATCGAGTGTGCGTGTTCTGACAGCTGCCTCTATGCAGACGTCTCCACAGAGCCACTTCTGAATGCCCCGCAGCCCAGGACTGAATGGATACACTAACAAGTGCACCGGTGTGAGCAACCACATATGCAGAAGGACGTCTTTCATCTCACAGAAGCGCGAACGTCTTGGCGTTCAAGCACATGGCAGAAACAAGGTGTGAACAGATGAGCTGCTGCTATTTTCTCCGTTCGGCATGCTTCGTTGTAGCTCTCTTGCCGGTCGCCGGCTTAGCGGCTTGCTTTGCGCGACTAGCTCTGGGGAGAGAAGGAGATAGCGCCGGAAACCTCGCCTTTTGCCTTCTTCGGCGCTGGAACCTGGTTGCTGCGCCTTCTCTTTGTCCATGTGCACACACACGATTCCTCAGCGAAAACCATGCAGAAACCTTTCCACGAGCACCCAGGGATGTGCACCCAGCACCACGTGCACGCACACGCAGCTAGAGAAAAGCACCTACCTTTTCACACACTGATGCCTAAGCAAACGCGTGGCCACACACACGCACACATCCGCAAGCGCGCCTACTCCCATCTATTGAGGGAAAGACGGACGAGCTCTTTGGTTGCTCTTCACAGGCTTGTCCCTGATCTATAGCTGAGGGCAAACACTTGTGTGCTTGTGGGAGAGCCTGTGTCTTTCCTGGAAGCGTTTGGGAGTTTTGCTCAGACGCGTGTTTCCTCAAGCTCAAGAATCAAGATCTAGGATACCTGCAGACAGGTGCCTGTTTGTGTGGAGACAGTCTGTTTGAAACTGTGTTCCTCAGCGCCCGCTCTTTCTCCCCGTCGCTCCACACGCCTGGGAGTCCCTTTCTTTCTCTCCACAAGCACGTGTGTTGACTTCGTCGCACATGTGCATCTGCACAAGCGTTGAGCTCAGCAGAGCGTGTCTCTTGACACTTGATGTGCGTTGGCTGTGTCTGCCTGCTCCAGTGAAGAGAGAAACGGGAAATCATCTTGGTAGAGGCAACAAAGCAAAGGCGAGGCAGGATTGACATCTGCTCAACAGAGACGGATTCCCTGCGCTGACACAGTTCACAGTTACACGAGAAGCAATCTGAGCGGTCCGTCGACCGGAGACGTGTTTCCCAAGAGGTCGTTTAGCGAGTGAACAGCAGTGTGCGCGACTTTCAGGAGTGTGCCTGGAAAGTGCCAGAATCACCAGGAGCATCTGTGCAAAAGCTGCTGCCTCTGTGACCGCATTGAGGCACGTTCGCGTGTCTGCGAGTATATAGACGGCTCTTTCGCGTTCACTCCGAGGGAAACGGTCCGCTATTGCTTCTGTGCGCACAGACGCGATTCCCTTGTCTCTTGCGAACACAGGGAACTCTGTGCATCCAAATCTACAGGCTAAGGACGCGTCTGCATATGTTTTGGTGAACAATCGAGTGTGCGTGTTCTGACAGCTGCCTCTATGCAGACGTCTCCACAGAGCCACTTCTGAATGCCCCGCAGCCCAGGACTGAATGGATACACTAACAAGTGCACCGGTGTGAGCAACCACATATGCAGAAGGACGTCTTTCATCTCACAGAAGCGCGAACGTCTTGGCGTTCAAGCACATGGCAGAAACAAGGTGTGAACAGATGAGCTGCTGCTATTTTCTCCGTTCGGCATGCTTCGTTGTAGCTCTCTTGCCGGTCGCCGGCTTAGCGGCTTGCTTTGCGCGACTAGCTCTGGGGAGAGAAGGAGATAGCGCCGGAAACCTCGCCTTTTGCCTTCTTCGGCGCTGGAACCTGGTTGCTGCGCCTTCTCTTTGTCCATGTGCACACACACGATTCCTCAGCGAAAACCATGCAGAAACCTTTCCACGAGCACCCAGGGATGTGCACCCAGCACCACGTGCACGCACACGCAGCTAGAGAAAAGCACCTACCTTTTCACACACTGATGCCTAAGCAAACGCGTGGCCACACACACGCACACATCCGCAAGCGCGCCTACTCCCATCTATTGAGGGAAAGACGGACGAGCTCTTTGGTTGCTCTTCACAGGCTTGTCCCTGATCTATAGCTGAGGGCAAACACTTGTGTGCTTGTGGGAGAGCCTGTGTCTTTCCTGGAAGCGTTTGGGAGTTTTGCTCAGACGCGTGTTTCCTCAAGCTCAAGAATCAAGATCTAGGATACCTGCAGACAGGTGCCTGTTTGTGTGGAGACAGTCTGTTTGAAACTGTGTTCCTCAGCGCCCGCTCTTTCTCCCCGTCGCTCCACACGCCTGGGAGTCCCTTTCTTTCTCTCCACAAGCACGTGTGTTGACTTCGTCGCACATGTGCATCTGCACAAGCGTTGAGCTCAGCAGAGCGTGTCTCTTGACACTTGATGTGCGTTGGCTGTGTCTGCCTGCTCCAGTGAAGAGAGAAACGGGAAATCATCTTGGTAGAGGCAACAAAGCAAAGGCGAGGCAGGATTGACATCTGCTCAACAGAGACGGATTCCCTGCGCTGACACAGTTCACAGTTACACGAGAAGCAATCTGAGCGGTCCGTCGACCGGAGACGTGTTTCCCAAGAGGTCGTTTAGCGAGTGAACAGCAGTGTGCGCGACTTTCAGGAGTGTGCCTGGAAAGTGCCAGAATCACCAGGAGCATCTGTGCAAAAGCTGCTGCCTCTGTGACCGCATTGAGGCACGTTCGCGTGTCTGCGAGTATATAGACGGCTCTTTCGCGTTCACTCCGAGGGAAACGGTCCGCTATTGCTTCTGTGCGCACAGACGCGATTCCCTTGTCTCTTGCGAACACAGGGAACTCTGTGCATCCAAATCTACAGGCTAAGGACGCGTCTGCATATGTTTTGGTGAACAATCGAGTGTGCGTGTTCTGACAGCTGCCTCTATGCAGACGTCTCCACAGAGCCACTTCTGAATGCCCCGCAGCCCAGGACTGAATGGATACACTAACAAGTGCACCGGTGTGAGCAACCACATATGCAGAAGGACGTCTTTCATCTCACAGAAGCGCGAACGTCTTGGCGTTCAAGCACATGGCAGAAACAAGGTGTGAACAGATGAGCTGCTGCTATTTTCTCCGTTCGGCATGCTTCGTTGTAGCTCTCTTGCCGGTCGCCGGCTTAGCGGCTTGCTTTGCGCGACTAGCTCTGGGGAGAGAAGGAGATAGCGCCGGAAACCTCGCCTTTTGCCTTCTTCGGCGCTGGAACCTGGTTGCTGCGCCTTCTCTTTGTCCATGTGCACACACACGATTCCTCAGCGAAAACCATGCAGAAACCTTTCCACGAGCACCCAGGGATGTGCACCCAGCACCACGTGCACGCACACGCAGCTAGAGAAAAGCACCTACCTTTTCACACACTGATGCCTAAGCAAACGCGTGGCCACACACACGCACACATCCGCAAGCGCGCCTACTCCCATCTATTGAGGGAAAGACGGACGAGCTCTTTGGTTGCTCTTCACAGGCTTGTCCCTGATCTATAGCTGAGGGCAAACACTTGTGTGCTTGTGGGAGAGCCTGTGTCTTTCCTGGAAGCGTTTGGGAGTTTTGCTCAGACGCGTGTTTCCTCAAGTTCAAGAATCAAGATCTAGGATACCTGCAGACAGGTGCCTGTTTGTGTGGAGACAGTCTGTTTGAAACTGTGTTCCTCAGCGCCCGCTCTTTCTCCCCGTCGCTCCACACGCCTGGGAGTCCCTTTCTTTCTCTCCACAAGCACGTGTGTTGACTTCGTCGCACATGTGCATCTGCACAAGCGTTGAGCTCAGCAGAGCGTGTCTCTTGACACTTGATGTGCGTTGGCTGTGTCTGCCTGCTCCAGTGAAGAGAGAAACGGGAAATCATCTTGGTAGAGGCAACAAAGCAAAAGCGAGGCAGGATTGACATCTGCTCAACAGAGACGGATTCCCTGCGCTGACACAGTTCACAGTTACACGAGAAGCAATCTGAGCGGTCCGTCGACCGGAGACGTGTTTCCCAAGAGGTCGTTTAGCGAGTGAACAGCAGTGTGCGCGACTTTCAGGAGTGTGCCTGGAAAGTGCCAGAATCACCAGGAGCATCTGTGCAAAAGCTGCTGCCTCTGTGACCGCATTGAGGCACGTTCGCGTGTCTGCGAGTATATAGACGGCTCTTTCGCGTTCACTCCGAGGGAAACGGTCCGCTATTGCTTCTGTGCGCACAGACGCGATTCCCTTGTCTCTTGCGAACACAGGGAACTCTGTGCATCCAAATCTACAGGCTAAGGACGCGTCTGCATATGTTTTGGTGAACAATCGAGTGTGCGTGTTCTGACAGCTGCCTCTATGCAGACGTCTCCACAGAGCCACTTCTGAATGCCCCGCAGCCCAGGACTGAATGGATACACTAACAAGTGCACCGGTGTGAGCAACCACATATGCAGAAGGACGTCTTTCATCTCACAGAAGCGCGAACGTCTTGGCGTTCAAGCACATGGCAGAAACAAGGTGTGAACAGATGAGCTGCTGCTATTTTCTCCGTTCGGCATGCTTCGTTGTAGCTCTCTTGCCGGTCGCCGGCTTAGCGGCTTGCTTTGCGCGACTAGCTCTGGGGAGAGAAGGAGATAGCGCCGGAAACCTCGCCTTTTGCCTTCTTCGGCGCTGGAACCTGGTTGCTGCGCCTTCTCTTTGTCCATGTGCACACACACGATTCCTCAGCGAAAACCATGCAGAAACCTTTCCACGAGCACCCAGGGATGTGCACCCAGCACCACGTGCACGCACACGCAGCTAGAGAAAAGCACCTACCTTTTCACACACTGATGCCTAAGCAAACGCGTGGCCACACACACGCACACATCCGCAAGCGCGCCTACTCCCATCTATTGAGGGAAAGACGGACGAGCTCTTTGGTTGCTCTTCACAGGCTTGTCCCTGATCTATAGCTGAGGGCAAACACTTGTGTGCTTGTGGGAGAGCCTGTGTCTTTCCTGGAAGCGTTTGGGAGTTTTGCTCAGACGCGTGTTTCCTCAAGTTCAAGAATCAAGATCTAGGATACCTGCAGACAGGTGCCTGTTTGTGTGGAGACAGTCTGTTTGAAACTGTGTTCCTCAGCGCCCGCTCTTTCTCCCCGTCGCTCCACACGCCTGGGAGTCCCTTTCTTTCTCTCCACAAGCACGTGTGTTGACTTCGTCGCACATGTGCATCTGCACAAGCGTTGAGCTCAGCAGAGCGTGTCTCTTGACACTTGATGTGCGTTGGCTGTGTCTGCCTGCTCCAGTGAAGAGAGAAACGGGAAATCATCTTGGTAGAGGCAACAAAGCAAAAGCGAGGCAGGATTGACATCTGCTCAACAGAGACGGATTCCCTGCGCTGACACAGTTCACAGTTACACGAGAAGCAATCTGAGCGGTCCGTCGACCGGAGACGTGTTTCCCAAGAGGTCGTTTAGCGAGTGAACAGCAGTGTGCGCGACTTTCAGGAGTGTGCCTGGAAAGTGCCAGAATCACCAGGAGCATCTGTGCAAAAGCTGCTGCCTCTGTGACCGCATTGAGGCACGTTCGCGTGTCTGCGAGTATATAGACGGCTCTTTCGCGTTCACTCCGAGGGAAACGGTCCGCTATTGCTTCTGTGCGCACAGACGCGATTCCCTTGTCTCTTGCGAACACAGGGAACTCTGTGCATCCAAATCTACAGGCTAAGGACGCGTCTGCATATGTTTTGGTGAACAATCGAGTGTGCGTGTTCTGACAGCTGCCTCTATGCAGACGTCTCCACAGAGCCACTTCTGAATGCCCCGCAGCCCAGGACTGAATGGATACACTAACAAGTGCACCGGTGTGAGCAACCACATATGCAGAAGGACGTCTTTCATCTCACAGAAGCGCGAACGTCTTGGCGTTCAAGCACATGGCAGAAACAAGGTGTGAACAGATGAGCTGCTGCTATTTTCTCCGTTCGGCATGCTTCGTTGTAGCTCTCTTGCCGGTCGCCGGCTTAGCGGCTTGCTTTGCGCGACTAGCTCTGGGGAGAGAAGGAGATAGCGCCGGAAACCTCGCCTTTTGCCTTCTTCGGCGCTGGAACCTGGTTGCTGCGCCTTCTCTTTGTCCTTGTGCACACACACGATTCCTCAGCGGAAACCATGCAGAAACCTTTCCACGAGCACCCAGGGATGTGCACCCAGCACCACGTGCACGCACACGCAGCTAGAGAAAAGCACCTACCTTTTCACACACTGAAGCCTAAGCAAACGCGTGGCCACACACACGCACACATCCGCAAGCGCGCCTACTCCCATCTATTGAGGGAAAGACGGACGAGCAACGTCCTGACAGGCTTGAGGGGAAAACCGTCCGTTGACGGTTGGCGTACTGCACGCCCGCCTACGGGGCTGCAGGGGAATCCACATTTGGAAGGTACCTGAAGATGTGTGCCTGTTCTTGGAGCTCCGCTAGTAGGGTAGCAAAGACACTCGTAGGCAGTACTGAATGCTGCTCCGTGCTACTTCTCCTCCGCTGGCAAATGCTTCACAGTCGCCCTAGGAAAGACGTTTAACAATCGATCTCCAAGAGGAACGAAACACATGATGCCATAAGGCGAAAGAATAGCAGGGCATCTCTTCACAGGCTTGTCCCTGATCTATAGCTGAGGGCAAACACTTGTGTGCTTGTGGGAGAGCCTGTGTCTTTCCTGGAAGCGTTTGGGAGTTTTGCTCAGACGCGTGTTTCCTCAAGTTCAAGAATCAAGATCTAGGATACCTGCAGACAGGTGCCTGTTTGTGTGGAGACAGTCTGTTTGAAACTGTGTTCCTCAGCGCCCGCTCTTTCTCCCCGTCGCTCCACACGCCTGGGAGTCCCTTTCTTTCTCTCCACAAGCACGTGTGTTGACTTCGTCGCACATGTGCATCTGCACAAGCGTTGAGCTCAGCAGAGCGTGTCTCTTGACACTTGATGTGCGTTGGCTGTGTCTGCCTGCTCCAGTGAAGAGAGAAACGGGAAATCATCTTGGTAGAGGCAACAAAGCAAAAGCGAGGCAGGATTGACATCTGCTCAACAGAGACGGATTCCCTGCGCTGACACAGTTCACAGTTACACGAGAAGCAATCTGAGCGGTCCGTCGACCGGAGACGTGTTTCCCAAGAGGTCGTTTAGCGAGTGAACAGCAGTGTGCGCGACTTTCAGGAGTGTGCCTGGAAAGTGCCAGAATCACCAGGAGCATCTGTGCAAAAGCTGCTGCCTCTGTGACCGCATTGAGGCACGTTCGCGTGTCTGCGAGTATATAGACGGCTCTTTCGCGTTCACTCCGAGGGAAACGGTCCGCTATTGCTTCTGTGCGCACAGACGCGATTCCCTTGTCTCTTGCGAACACAGGGAACTCTGTGCATCCAAATCTACAGGCTAAGGACGCGTCTGCATATGTTTTGGTGAACAATCGAGTGTGCGTGTTCTGACAGCTGCCTCTATGCAGACGTCTCCACAGAGCCACTTCTGAATGCCCCGCAGCCCAGGACTGAATGGATACACTAACAAGTGCACCGGTGTGAGCAACCACATATGCAGAAGGACGTCTTTCATCTCACAGAAGCGCGAACGTCTTGGCGTTCAAGCACATGGCAGAAACAAGGTGTGAACAGATGAGCTGCTGCTATTTTCTCCGTTCGGCATGCTTCGTTGTAGCTCTCTTGCCGGTCGCCGGCTTAGCGGCTTGCTTTGCGCGACTAGCTCTGGGGAGAGAAGGAGATAGCGCCGGAAACCTCGCCTTTTGCCTTCTTCGGCGCTGGAACCTGGTTGCTGCGCCTTCTCTTTGTCCATGTGCACACACACGATTCCTCAGCGAAAACCATGCAGAAACCTTTCCACGAGCACCCAGGGATGTGCACCCAGCACCACGTGCACGCACACGCAGCTAGAGAAAAGCACCTACCTTTTCACACACTGATGCCTAAGCAAACGCGTGGCCACACACACGCACACATCCGCAAGCGCGCCTACTCCCATCTATTGAGGGAAAGACGGACGAGCTCTTTGGTTGCTCTTCACAGGCTTGTCCCTGATCTATAGCTGAGGGCAAACACTTGTGTGCTTGTGGGAGAGCCTGTGTCTTTCCTGGAAGCGTTTGGGAGTTTTGCTCAGACGCGTGTTTCCTCAAGTTCAAGAATCAAGATCTAGGATACCTGCAGACAGGTGCCTGTTTGTGTGGAGACAGTCTGTTTGAAACTGTGTTCCTCAGCGCCCGCTCTTTCTCCCCGTCGCTCCACACGCCTGGGAGTCCCTTTCTTTCTCTCCACAAGCACGTGTGTTGACTTCGTCGCACATGTGCATCTGCACAAGCGTTGAGCTCAGCAGAGCGTGTCTCTTGACACTTGATGTGCGTTGGCTGTGTCTGCCTGCTCCAGTGAAGAGAGAAACGGGAAATCATCTTGGTAGAGGCAACAAAGCAAAAGCGAGGCAGGATTGACATCTGCTCAACAGAGACGGATTCCCTGCGCTGACACAGTTCACAGTTACACGAGAAGCAATCTGAGCGGTCCGTCGACCGGAGACGTGTTTCCCAAGAGGTCGTTTAGCGAGTGAACAGCAGTGTGCGCGACTTTCAGGAGTGTGCCTGGAAAGTGCCAGAATCACCAGGAGCATCTGTGCAAAAGCTGCTGCCTCTGTGACCGCATTGAGGCACGTTCGCGTGTCTGCGAGTATATAGACGGCTCTTTCGCGTTCACTCCGAGGGAAACGGTCCGCTATTGCTTCTGTGCGCACAGACGCGATTCCCTTGTCTCTTGCGAACACAGGGAACTCTGTGCATCCAAATCTACAGGCTAAGGACGCGTCTGCATATGTTTTGGTGAACAATCGAGTGTGCGTGTTCTGACAGCTGCCTCTATGCAGACGTCTCCACAGAGCCACTTCTGAATGCCCCGCAGCCCAGGACTGAATGGATACACTAACAAGTGCACCGGTGTGAGCAACCACATATGCAGAAGGACGTCTTTCATCTCACAGAAGCGCGAACGTCTTGGCGTTCAAGCACATGGCAGAAACAAGGTGTGAACAGATGAGCTGCTGCTATTTTCTCCGTTCGGCATGCTTCGTTGTAGCTCTCTTGCCGGTCGCCGGCTTAGCGGCTTGCTTTGCGCGACTAGCTCTGGGGAGAGAAGGAGATAGCGCCGGAAACCTCGCCTTTTGCCTTCTTCGGCGCTGGAACCTGGTTGCTGCGCCTTCTCTTTGTCCATGTGCACACACACGATTCCTCAGCGAAAACCATGCAGAAACCTTTCCACGAGCACCCAGGGATGTGCACCCAGCACCACGTGCACGCACACGCAGCTAGAGAAAAGCACCTACCTTTTCACACACTGATGCCTAAGCAAACGCGTGGCCACACACACGCACACATCCGCAAGCGCGCCTACTCCCATCTATTGAGGGAAAGACGGACGAGCTCTTTGGTTGCTCTTCACAGGCTTGTCCCTGATCTATAGCTGAGGGCAAACACTTGTGTGCTTGTGGGAGAGCCTGTGTCTTTCCTGGAAGCGTTTGGGAGTTTTGCTCAGACGCGTGTTTCCTCAAGTTCAAGAATCAAGATCTAGGATACCTGCAGACAGGTGCCTGTTTGTGTGGAGACAGTCTGTTTGAAACTGTGTTCCTCAGCGCCCGCTCTTTCTCCCCGTCGCTCCACACGCCTGGGAGTCCCTTTCTTTCTCTCCACAAGCACGTGTGTTGACTTCGTCGCACATGTGCATCTGCACAAGCGTTGAGCTCAGCAGAGCGTGTCTCTTGACACTTGATGTGCGTTGGCTGTGTCTGCCTGCTCCAGTGAAGAGAGAAACGGGAAATCATCTTGGTAGAGGCAACAAAGCAAAAGCGAGGCAGGATTGACATCTGCTCAACAGAGACGGATTCCCTGCGCTGACACAGTTCACAGTTACACGAGAAGCAATCTGAGCGGTCCGTCGACCGGAGACGTGTTTCCCAAGAGGTCGTTTAGCGAGTGAACAGCAGTGTGCGCGACTTTCAGGAGTGTGCCTGGAAAGTGCCAGAATCACCAGGAGCATCTGTGCAAAAGCTGCTGCCTCTGTGACCGCATTGAGGCACGTTCGCGTGTCTGCGAGTATATAGACGGCTCTTTCGCGTTCACTCCGAGGGAAACGGTCCGCTATTGCTTCTGTGCGCACAGACGCGATTCCCTTGTCTCTTGCGAACACAGGGAACTCTGTGCATCCAAATCTACAGGCTAAGGACGCGTCTGCATATGTTTTGGTGAACAATCGAGTGTGCGTGTTCTGACAGCTGCCTCTATGCAGACGTCTCCACAGAGCCACTTCTGAATGCCCCGCAGCCCAGGACTGAATGGATACACTAACAAGTGCACCGGTGTGAGCAACCACATATGCAGAAGGACGTCTTTCATCTCACAGAAGCGCGAACGTCTTGGCGTTCAAGCACATGGCAGAAACAAGGTGTGAACAGATGAGCTGCTGCTATTTTCTCCGTTCGGCATGCTTCGTTGTAGCTCTCTTGCCGGTCGCCGGCTTAGCGGCTTGCTTTGCGCGACTAGCTCTGGGGAGAGAAGGAGATAGCGCCGGAAACCTCGCCTTTTGCCTTCTTCGGCGCTGGAACCTGGTTGCTGCGCCTTCTCTTTGTCCATGTGCACACACACGATTCCTCAGCGAAAACCATGCAGAAACCTTTCCACGAGCACCCAGGGATGTGCACCCAGCACCACGTGCACGCACACGCAGCTAGAGAAAAGCACCTACCTTTTCACACACTGATGCCTAAGCAAACGCGTGGCCACACACACGCACACATCCGCAAGCGCGCCTACTCCCATCTATTGAGGGAAAGACGGACGAGCTCTTTGGTTGCTCTTCACAGGCTTGTCCCTGATCTATAGCTGAGGGCAAACACTTGTGTGCTTGTGGGAGAGCCTGTGTCTTTCCTGGAAGCGTTTGGGAGTTTTGCTCAGACGCGTGTTTCCTCAAGTTCAAGAATCAAGATCTAGGATACCTGCAGACAGGTGCCTGTTTGTGTGGAGACAGTCTGTTTGAAACTGTGTTCCTCAGCGCCCGCTCTTTCTCCCCGTCGCTCCACACGCCTGGGAGTCCCTTTCTTTCTCTCCACAAGCACGTGTGTTGACTTCGTCGCACATGTGCATCTGCACAAGCGTTGAGCTCAGCAGAGCGTGTCTCTTGACACTTGATGTGCGTTGGCTGTGTCTGCCTGCTCCAGTGAAGAGAGAAACGGGAAATCATCTTGGTAGAGGCAACAAAGCAAAAGCGAGGCAGGATTGACATCTGCTCAACAGAGACGGATTCCCTGCGCTGACACAGTTCACAGTTACACGAGAAGCAATCTGAGCGGTCCGTCGACCGGAGACGTGTTTCCCAAGAGGTCGTTTAGCGAGTGAACAGCAGTGTGCGCGACTTTCAGGAGTGTGCCTGGAAAGTGCCAGAATCACCAGGAGCATCTGTGCAAAAGCTGCTGCCTCTGTGACCGCATTGAGGCACGTTCGCGTGTCTGCGAGTATATAGACGGCTCTTTCGCGTTCACTCCGAGGGAAACGGTCCGCTATTGCTTCTGTGCGCACAGACGCGATTCCCTTGTCTCTTGCGAACACAGGGAACTCTGTGCATCCAAATCTACAGGCTAAGGACGCGTCTGCATATGTTTTGGTGAACAATCGAGTGTGCGTGTTCTGACAGCTGCCTCTATGCAGACGTCTCCACAGAGCCACTTCTGAATGCCCCGCAGCCCAGGACTGAATGGATACACTAACAAGTGCACCGGTGTGAGCAACCACATATGCAGAAGGACGTCTTTCATCTCACAGAAGCGCGAACGTCTTGGCGTTTCAAGCACATGGCAGAAACAAGGTGTGAACAGATGAGCTGCTGCTATTTTCTCCGTTCGGCTATGCTTCTGTTGTAGCTCTCTTGCCGGTCGCCGGCTTAGCGGCTTGCTTTGCGCGACTAGCTCTGGGGAGAGAAGGAGATAGCGCCGGAAACCTCGCCTTTTGCCTTCTTCGGCGCTGGAACCTGGTTGCTGCGCCTTCTCTTTGTCCATGTGCACACACACGATTCCTCAGCGAAAACCATGCAGAAACCTTTCCACGAGCACCCAGGGATGTGCACCCAGCACCACGTTGCACGCACACGCAGCTAGAGAAAAGCACCTACCTTTTCACACACTGATGCCTAAGCAAACGCGTGGCCACACACACGCACACATCCGCAAGCGCGCCTACTCCCATCTATTGAGGGAAAGACGGACGAGCTCTTTGGTTGCTCTTCACAGGCTTGTCCCTGATCTATAGCTGAGGGCAAACACTTGTGTGCTTGTGGGAGAGCCTGTGTCTTTTCCTGAAGCGTTGGGAGTTTTGCTCAGACGCGTGTTTCCTCAAGTTCAAGAATCAAGATCTAGGATACCTGCAGACAGTGCCTGTTTGTGTGGAGACAGTCTGTTTGAAACTGTGTTCCTCAGCGCCCGCTCTTTCTCCCCGTCGCTCCACAGCGCCTGGGAGTCCCTTTCTTTCTCTCCACAAGCACGTGTGTTGACTTCGTCGCACATGTGCATCTGCACAAGCGTTGAGCTCAGCAGAGCGTGTCTCTTGACACTTGATGTGCGTTGGCTGTGTCTGCCTGCTCCAGTGAAGAGAGAAACGGGAAATCATCTTGGTAGAGGCAACAAAGCAAAAGCGAGGCAGGATTGACATCTGCTCAACAGAGACGGATTCCCTGCGCTGACACAGTTCACAGTTACACGAGAAGCAATCTGAGCGGTCCGTCGACCGAGACGTGTTTCCAAGAGGTCGTTTAGCGTAGTGAACAGCTGTGTGCGCGACTTTCAGGAGTGTGCCTGGAAAGTGCCAGAATCACCAGGAGCATCTGTGCAAAAGCTGCTGCCTCTGTGACCGCATTGAGGCACGTTCGCGTGTCTGCGAGTATATAGACGGCTCTTTCGCGTTCACTCCGAGGGAAACGGTCCGCTATTGCTTCTGTGCGCACAGACGCGATTCCCTTGTCTCTTGCGAACACAGGGAACTCTGTGCATCCAAATCTACAGGCTAAGGACGCGTCTGCATATGTTTTGGGTGAACAATCGAGTGTGCGTGTTCTGACAGCTGCCTCTATGCAGACGTCTCCACAGAGCCACTTCTGAATGCCCCGCAGCCCAGGACTGAATGGATACACTAACAAGTGCACCGGGTGTGAGCAACCACATATGCAGAAGGACGTCTTTCATCTCACAGAAGCGGAACGTCTTGGCGTTCAAGCACATGGCAGAAACAAGTGTGAACAGATGAGCTGCTGCTATTTTCTCCGTTCGGCATGCTTCGTTGTAGCTCTCTTGCCGGTCGCCGGCTTAGCGGCTTGCTTTGCGCGACTAGCTCTGGGGAGGAGAAGGAGATAGCGCCGGAAACCTCGCCTTTTGCCTTCTTCGGCGCTGGGAACCTGGTTGCTGCGCCTTCTCTTTGTCCATGTGCACACACACGATTCCTCAGCGAAAACCATGCAGAAACCTTTCCACGAGCACCCAGGATGTGCACCCAGCACCACGTGCACGCACACGCAGCTAGAGAAAAGCACCTACCTTTTCACACACTGATGCCTAAGGCAAACGCGTGGCCACACACACGCACACATCCGCAAGCGCGCCTACTCCCATCTATTGAGGGAAAGACGGACGAGCTCTTTGGTTGCTCTTCACAGGCTTGTCCTGATCTATAGCTGAGGGCAAACACTTGTGTGCTTGTGGGAGAGCCTGTGTCTTTCCTGGAAGCGTTTGGGAGTTTTGCTCAGACGCGTGTTTCCTCAAGTTCAAGAATCAAGATCTAGGATACCTGCAGACAGGTGCCTGTTTGTGTGGAGACAGTCTGTTTGAAAACTGTGTTCCTCAGCCGCCCGCTCTTTCTCCCCGTCGCTCCACACGCCTGGGAGTCCCTTTCTTTCTCTCCACAAGCACGTGTGTTGACTTCGTCGCACATGTGCATCTGCACAAGCGTTGAGCTCAGCAGAGCGTGTCTCTTGACACTTGATGTGCGTTGGCTGTGTCTGCCTGCTCCAGTGAAGAGAGAACGGGAAATCATCTTGGTAGAGGCAAGAAAGCAAAGGCGAGGCAGGATTGACATCTGCTCAACAGAGACGGATTCCCTGCGCTGACACAGTTCACAGTTACACGAGAAGCAATCTGAGCGGTCCGTCGACCGGAGACGTGTTTCCCAAGAGGTCGTTTAGCGAAGTGAACAGCAGTGTGCGCGACTTTCAGGAGTGTGCCTGGAAAGTGCCAGAATCACCAGGAGCATCTGTGCAAAAGCTGCTGCCTCTGTGACCGCATTGAGGCACGTTCGCGTGTCTGCGAGTATATAGACGGCTCTTTCGCGTTCACTCCGAGGGAAACGGTCCGCTATTGCTTCTGTGCGCTCAGACGCGATTCCCTTGTCTCTTGCGAACACAGGGAACTCTGTGCATCCAAATCTACAGGCTAAGACGCGTCTGCATATGTTTTGGTGAACAATCGAGTGTGCGTGTTCTGACAGCTGCCTCTATGCAGACGTCTCCACAGAGCCACTTCTGAATGCCCCGCAGCCCAGGACTGAATGGATACACTAACAAGTGCACCGGTGTGAGCAACCACATATGCAGAAGGACGTCTTTCATCTCAGAGAAGCGCGAACGTCTTGGCGTTCAAGGCACATGGCAGAAACAAGGTGTGAACAGATGAGCTGCTGCTATTTTCTCCGTTCGGCATGCTTCGTTGTAGCTCTCTTGCCGGTCGCCGGCTTAGCGGCTTGCTTTGCGCGACTAGCTCTGGGGAGAGAAGGAGATAGCGCCCGGAAACCTCGCCTTTTGCCTTCTTCGGCGCTGGAACCTGGTTGCTGCGCCTTCTCTTTGTCCATGTGCACACACACGATTCCTCAGCGAAAACCATGCAGAAACCTTTCCACGAGCACCCAGGGATGTGCACCCAGCACCACGTGCACGCACACGCAGCTAGAGAAAAGCACCTACCTTTTCACACACTGATGCCTAAGCAAACGCGTGGCCACACACACGCACACATCCGCAAGCGCGCCTACTCCCATCTATTGAGGGAAAGACGGACGAGCTCTTTGGTTGCTCTTCACAGGCTTGTCCCTGATCTATAGCTGAGGGCAAACACTTGTGTGCTTGTGGGAGAGCCTGTGTCTTTTCCTGGAAGCGTTTGGAGTTTTGCTCAGAAGCGTGTTTCCTCAAGTTCAAGAATCAAGATCTAGGATACCTGCAGACAGGTGCCTGTTTGTGTGGAGGACAGTCTGTTTGAAACTGTGTTCCTCAGCGCCCGCTCTTTCTCCCCGTCGCTCCACACGCCTGGGAGTCCCTTTCTTTCTCTCCACAAGCACGTGTGTTGACTTCGTCGCACATGTGCATCTGCACAAGCGTTGAGCTCAGCAGAGCGTGTCTCTTGACACTTGATGTGCGTTGGCTGTGTCTGCCTGCTCCAGTGAAGAGAGAAACGGGAAATCATCTTGGTAGAGGCAACAAAGCAAAAGCGAGGCAGGATTGACATCTGCTCAACAGAGACGGATTCCCTGCGCTGACACAGTTCACAGTTACACGAGAAGCAATCTGAGCGGTCCGTCGACCGGAGACGTGTTTCCCAAGAGGTCGTTTAGCGAAGTGAACAGCAGTGTGCGCGACTTTCAGGAGTGTGCCTGGAAAGTGCCAGAATCACCAGGAGCATCTGTGCAAAAGCTGCTGCCTCTGTGACCGCATTGAGGCACGTTCGCGTGTCTGCGAGTATATAGACGGCTCTTTCGCGTTCACTCCGAGGGAAACGGTCCGCTATTGCTTCTGTGCGCACAGACGCGATTCCCTTGTCTCTTGCGAACACAGGGAACTCTGTGCATCCAAATCTACAGGCTAAGGACGCGTCTTGCATATGTTTTGGTGAACAATCGAGTGTGCGTGTTCTGACAGCTGCCTCTATGCAGTCGTCTCCACAGAGCCACTTCTGAATGCCCCGCAGCCCAGGACTGAATGGATACACTAACAAGTGCACCGGTGTGAGCAACCACATATGCAGAAGGACGTCTTTCATCTCACAGAAGCGCGAACGTCTTGGCGTTCAAGCACATGGCAGAAACAAGGTGTGAACAGATGAGCTGCTGCTATTTTCTCCGTTCGGCATGCTTCGTTGTAGCTCTCTTGCCGGTCGCCGGCTTAGCGGCTTGCTTTGCGCGACTAGCTCTGGGGAGAGAAGGAGATAGCGCCGGAAACCTCGCCTTTTGCCTTCTTCGGCGCTGGAACCTGGTTGCTGCGCCTTCTCTTTGTCCATGTGCACACACACGATTCCTCAGCGAAAACCATGCAGAAACCTTTCCACGAGCACCCAGGGATGTGCACCCAGCACCACGTGCACGCACACGCAGCTAGAGAAAAGCACCTACCTTTTCACACACTGATGCCTAAGCAAACGCGTGGCCACACACACGCACACATCCGCAAGCGCGCCTACTCCCATCTATTGAGGGAAAGACGGACGAGCTCTTTGGTTGCTCTTCACAGGCTTGTCCCTGATCTATAGCTGAGGGCAAACACTTGTGTGCTTGTGGGAGAGCCTGTGTCTTTCCTGGAAGCGTTTGGGAGTTTTGCTCAGACGCGTGTTTCCTCAAGTTCAAGAATCAAGATCTAGGATACCTGCAGACAGGTGCCTGTTTGTGTGGAGACAGTCTGTTTGAAACTGTGTTCCTCAGCGCCCGCTCTTTCTCCCCGTCGCTCCACACGCCTGGGAGTCCCTTTCTTTCTCTCCACAAGCACGTGTGTTGACTTCGTCGCACATGTGCATCTGCACAAGCGTTGAGCTCAGCAGAGCGTGTCTCTTGACACTTGATGTGCGTTGGCTGTGTCTGCCTGCTCCAGTGAAGAGAGAAACGGGAAATCATCTTGGTAGAGGCAACAAAGCAAAAGCGAGGCAGGATTGACATCTGCTCAACAGAGACGGATTCCCTGCGCTGACACAGTTCACAGTTACACGAGAAGCAATCTGAGCGGTCCGTCGACCGGAGACGTGTTTCCCAAGAGGTCGTTTAGCGAGTGAACAGCAGTGTGCGCGACTTTCAGGAGTGTGCCTGGAAAGTGCCAGAATCACCAGGAGCATCTGTGCAAAAGCTGCTGCCTCTGTGACCGCATTGAGGCACGTTCGCGTGTCTGCGAGTATATAGACGGCTCTTTCGCGTTCACTCCGAGGGAAACGGTCCGCTATTGCTTCTGTGCGCACAGACGCGATTCCCTTGTCTCTTGCGAACACAGGGAACTCTGTGCATCCAAATCTACAGGCTAAGGACGCGTCTGCATATGTTTTGGTGAACAATCGAGTGTGCGTGTTCTGACAGCTGCCTCTATGCAGACGTCTCCACAGAGCCACTTCTGAATGCCCCGCAGCCCAGGACTTGGATACACTAACAAGTGCACCGGTGTGAGCAACCACATATGCAGAAGGACGTCTTTCATCTCACAGAAGCGCGAACGTCTTGGCGTTCAAGCACATGGCAGAAACAAGGTGTGAACAGATGAGCTGCTGCTATTTTCTCCGTTCGGCATGCTTCGTTGTAGCTCTCTTGCCGGTCGCCGGCTTAGCGGCTTGCTTTGCGCGACTAGCTCTGGGGAGAGAAGGAGATAGCGCCGGAAACCTCGCCTTTTGCCTTCTTCGGCGCTGGAACCTGGTTGCTGCGCCTTCTCTTTGTCCATGTGCACACACACGATTCCTCAGCGAAAACCATGCAGAAACCTTTCCACGAGCACCCAGGGATGTGCACCCAGCACCACGTGCACGCACACGCAGCTAGAGAAAAGCACCTACCTTTTCACACACTGATGCCTAAGCAAACGCGTGGCCACACACACGCACACATCCGCAAGCGCGCCTACTCCCATCTATTGAGGGAAAGACGGACGAGCTCTTTGGTTGCTCTTCACAGGCTTGTCCCTGATCTATAGCTGAGGGCAAACACTTGTGTGCTTGTGGGAGAGCCTGTGTCTTTCCTGGAAGCGTTTGGGAGTTTTGCTCAGACGCGTGTTTCCTCAAGTTCAAGAATCAAGATCTAGGATACCTGCAGACAGGTGCCTGTTTGTGTGGAGACAGTCTGTTTGAAACTGTGTTCCTCAGCGCCCGCTCTTTCTCCCCGTCGCTCCACACGCCTGGGAGTCCCTTTCTTTCTCTCCACAAGCACGTGTGTTGACTTCGTCGCACATGTGCATCTGCACAAGCGTTGAGCTCAGCAGAGCGTGTCTCTTGACACTTGATGTGCGTTGGCTGTGTCTGCCTGCTCCAGTGAAGAGAGAAACGGGAAATCATCTTGGTAGAGGCAACAAAGCAAAAGCGAGGCAGGATTGACATCTGCTCAACAGAGACGGATTCCCTGCGCTGACACAGTTCACAGTTACACGAGAAGCAATCTGAGCGGTCCGTCGACCGGAGACGTGTTTCCCAAGAGGTCGTTTAGCGAGTGAACAGCAGTGTGCGCGACTTTCAGGAGTGTGCCTGGAAAGTGCCAGAATCACCAGGAGCATCTGTGCAAAAGCTGCTGCCTCTGTGACCGCATTGAGGCACGTTCGCGTGTCTGCGAGTATATAGACGGCTCTTTCGCGTTCACTCCGAGGGAAACGGTCCGCTATTGCTTCTGTGCGCACAGACGCGATTCCCTTGTCTCTTGCGAACACAGGGAACTCTGTGCATCCAAATCTACAGGCTAAGGACGCGTCTGCATATGTTTTGGTGAACAATCGAGTGTGCGTGTTCTGACAGCTGCCTCTATGCAGACGTCTCCACAGAGCCACTTCTGAATGCCCCGCAGCCCAGGACTGAATGGATACACTAACAAGTGCACCGGTGTGAGCAACCACATATGCAGAAGGACGTCTTTCATCTCACAGAAGCGCGAACGTCTTGGCGTTCAAGCACATGGCAGAAACAAGGTGTGAACAGATGAGCTGCTGCTATTTTCTCCGTTCGGCATGCTTCGTTGTAGCTCTCTTGCCGGTCGCCGGCTTAGCGGCTTGCTTTGCGCGACTAGCTCTGGGGAGAGAAGGAGATAGCGCCGGAAACCTCGCCTTTTGCCTTCTTCGGCGCTGGAACCTGGTTGCTGCGCCTTCTCTTTGTCCATGTGCACACACACGATTCCTCAGCGAAAACCATGCAGAAACCTTTCCACGAGCACCCAGGGATGTGCACCCAGCACCACGTGCACGCACACGCAGCTAGAGAAAAGCACCTACCTTTTCACACACTGATGCCTAAGCAAACGCGTGGCCACACACACGCACACATCCGCAAGCGCGCCTACTCCCATCTATTGAGGGAAAGACGGACGAGCTCTTTGGTTGCTCTTCACAGGCTTGTCCCTGATCTATAGCTGAGGGCAAACACTTGTGTGCTTGTGGGAGAGCCTGTGTCTTTCCTGGAAGCGTTTGGGAGTTTTGCTCAGACGCGTGTTTCCTCAAGTTCAAGAATCAAGATCTAGGATACCTGCAGACAGGTGCCTGTTTGTGTGGAGACAGTCTGTTTGAAACTGTGTTCCTCAGCGCCCGCTCTTTCTCCCCGTCGCTCCACACGCCTGGGAGTCCCTTTCTTTCTCTCCACAAGCACGTGTGTTGACTTCGTCGCACATGTGCATCTGCACAAGCGTTGAGCTCAGCAGAGCGTGTCTCTTGACACTTGATGTGCGTTGGCTGTGTCTGCCTGCTCCAGTGAAGAGAGAAACGGGAAATCATCTTGGTAGAGGCAACAAAGCAAAAGCGAGGCAGGATTGACATCTGCTCAACAGAGACGGATTCCCTGCGCTGACACAGTTCACAGTTACACGAGAAGCAATCTGAGCGGTCCGTCGACCGGAGACGTGTTTCCCAAGAGGTCGTTTAGCGAGTGAACAGCAGTGTGCGCGACTTTCAGGAGTGTGCCTGGAAAGTGCCAGAATCACCAGGAGCATCTGTGCAAAAGCTGCTGCCTCTGTGACCGCATTGAGGCACGTTCGCGTGTCTGCGAGTATATAGACGGCTCTTTCGCGTTCACTCCGAGGGAAACGGTCCGCTATTGCTTCTGTGCGCACAGACGCGATTCCCTTGTCTCTTGCGAACACAGGGAACTCTGTGCATCCAAATCTACAGGCTAAGGACGCGTCTGCATATGTTTTGGTGAACAATCGAGTGTGCGTGTTCTGACAGCTGCCTCTATGCAGACGTCTCCACAGAGCCACTTCTGAATGCCCCGCAGCCCAGGACTGAATGGATACACTAACAAGTGCACCGGTGTGAGCAACCACATATGCAGAAGGACGTCTTTCATCTCACAGAAGCGCGAACGTCTTGGCGTTCAAGCACATGGCAGAAACAAGGTGTGAACAGATGAGCTGCTGCTATTTTCTCCGTTCGGCATGCTTCGTTGTAGCTCTCTTGCCGGTCGCCGGCTTAGCGGCTTGCTTTGCGCGACTAGCTCTGGGGAGAGAAGGAGATAGCGCCGGAAACCTCGCCTTTTGCCTTCTTCGGCGCTGGAACCTGGTTGCTGCGCCTTCTCTTTGTCCATGTGCACACACACGATTCCTCAGCGAAAACCATGCAGAAACCTTTCCACGAGCACCCAGGGATGTGCACCCAGCACCACGTGCACGCACACGCAGCTAGAGAAAAGCACCTACCTTTTCACACACTGATGCCTAAGCAAACGCGTGGCCACACACACGCACACATCCGCAAGCGCGCCTACTCCCATCTATTGAGGGAAAGACGGACGAGCTCTTTGGTTGCTCTTCACAGGCTTGTCCCTGATCTATAGCTGAGGGCAAACACTTGTGTGCTTGTGGGAGAGCCTGTGTCTTTCCTGGAAGCGTTTGGGAGTTTTGCTCAGACGCGTGTTTCCTCAAGTTCAAGAATCAAGATCTAGGATACCTGCAGACAGGTGCCTGTTTGTGTGGAGACAGTCTGTTTGAAACTGTGTTCCTCAGCGCCCGCTCTTTCTCCCCGTCGCTCCACACGCCTGGGAGTCCCTTTCTTTCTCTCCACAAGCACGTGTGTTGACTTCGTCGCACATGTGCATCTGCACAAGCGTTGAGCTCAGCAGAGCGTGTCTCTTGACACTTGATGTGCGTTGGCTGTGTCTGCCTGCTCCAGTGAAGAGAGAAACGGGAAATCATCTTGGTAGAGGCAACAAAGCAAAAGCGAGGCAGGATTGACATCTGCTCAACAGAGACGGATTCCCTGCGCTGACACAGTTCACAGTTACACGAGAAGCAATCTGAGCGGTCCGTCGACCGGAGACGTGTTTCCCAAGAGGTCGTTTAGCGAGTGAACAGCAGTGTGCGCGACTTTCAGGAGTGTGCCTGGAAAGTGCCAGAATCACCAGGAGCATCTGTGCAAAAGCTGCTGCCTCTGTGACCGCATTGAGGCACGTTCGCGTGTCTGCGAGTATATAGACGGCTCTTTCGCGTTCACTCCGAGGGAAACGGTCCGCTATTGCTTCTGTGCGCACAGACGCGATTCCCTTGTCTCTTGCGAACACAGGGAACTCTGTGCATCCAAATCTACAGGCTAAGGACGCGTCTGCATATGTTTTGGTGAACAATCGAGTGTGCGTGTTCTGACAGCTGCCTCTATGCAGACGTCTCCACAGAGCCACTTCTGAATGCCCCGCAGCCCAGGACTGAATGGATACACTAACAAGTGCACCGGTGTGAGCAACCACATATGCAGAAGGACGTCTTTCATCTCACAGAAGCGCGAACGTCTTGGCGTTCAAGCACATGGCAGAAACAAGGTGTGAACAGATGAGCTGCTGCTATTTTCTCCGTTCGGCATGCTTCGTTGTAGCTCTCTTGCCGGTCGCCGGCTTAGCGGCTTGCTTTGCGCGACTAGCTCTGGGGAGAGAAGGAGATAGCGCCGGAAACCTCGCCTTTTGCCTTCTTCGGCGCTGGAACCTGGTTGCTGCGCCTTCTCTTTGTCCATGTGCACACACACGATTCCTCAGCGAAAACCATGCAGAAACCTTTCCACGAGCACCCAGGGATGTGCACCCAGCACCACGTGCACGCACACGCAGCTAGAGAAAAGCACCTACCTTTTCACACACTGATGCCTAAGCAAACGCGTGGCCACACACACGCACACATCCGCAAGCGCGCCTACTCCCATCTATTGAGGGAAAGACGGACGAGCTCTTTGGTTGCTCTTCACAGGCTTGTCCCTGATCTATAGCTGAGGGCAAACACTTGTGTGCTTGTGGGAGAGCCTGTGTCTTTCCTGGAAGCGTTTGGGAGTTTTGCTCAGACGCGTGTTTCCTCAAGTTCAAGAATCAAGATCTAGGATACCTGCAGACAGGTGCCTGTTTGTGTGGAGACAGTCTGTTTGAAACTGTGTTCCTCAGCGCCCGCTCTTTCTCCCCGTCGCTCCACACGCCTGGGAGTCCCTTTCTTTCTCTCCACAAGCACGTGTGTTGACTTCGTCGCACATGTGCATCTGCACAAGCGTTGAGCTCAGCAGAGCGTGTCTCTTGACACTTGATGTGCGTTGGCTGTGTCTGCCTGCTCCAGTGAAGAGAGAAACGGGAAATCATCTTGGTAGAGGCAACAAAGCAAAAGCGAGGCAGGATTGACATCTGCTCAACAGAGACGGATTCCCTGCGCTGACACAGTTCACAGTTACACGAGAAGCAATCTGAGCGGTCCGTCGACCGGAGACGTGTTTCCCAAGAGGTCGTTTAGCGAGTGAACAGCAGTGTGCGCGACTTTCAGGAGTGTGCCTGGAAAGTGCCAGAATCACCAGGAGCATCTGTGCAAAAGCTGCTGCCTCTGTGACCGCATTGAGGCACGTTCGCGTGTCTGCGAGTATATAGACGGCTCTTTCGCGTTCACTCCGAGGGAAACGGTCCGCTATTGCTTCTGTGCGCACAGACGCGATTCCCTTGTCTCTTGCGAACACAGGGAACTCTGTGCATCCAAATCTACAGGCTAAGGACGCGTCTGCATATGTTTTGGTGAACAATCGAGTGTGCGTGTTCTGACAGCTGCCTCTATGCAGACGTCTCCACAGAGCCACTTCTGAATGCCCCGCAGCCCAGGACTGAATGGATACACTAACAAGTGCACCGGTGTGAGCAACCACATATGCAGAAGGACGTCTTTCATCTCACAGAAGCGCGAACGTCTTGGCGTTCAAGCACATGGCAGAAACAAGGTGTGAACAGATGAGCTGCTGCTATTTTCTCCGTTCGGCATGCTTCGTTGTAGCTCTCTTGCCGGTCGCCGGCTTAGCGGCTTGCTTTGCGCGACTAGCTCTGGGGAGAGAAGGAGATAGCGCCGGAAACCTCGCCTTTTGCCTTCTTCGGCGCTGGAACCTGGTTGCTGCGCCTTCTCTTTGTCCATGTGCACACACACGATTCCTCAGCGAAAACCATGCAGAAACCTTTCCACGAGCACCCAGGGATGTGCACCCAGCACCACGTGCACGCACACGCAGCTAGAGAAAAGCACCTACCTTTTCACACACTGATGCCTAAGCAAACGCGTGGCCACACACACGCACACATCCGCAAGCGCGCCTACTCCCATCTATTGAGGGAAAGACGGACGAGCTCTTTGGTTGCTCTTCACAGGCTTGTCCCTGATCTATAGCTGAGGGCAAACACTTGTGTGCTTGTGGGAGAGCCTGTGTCTTTCCTGGAAGCGTTTGGGAGTTTTGCTCAGACGCGTGTTTCCTCAAGTTCAAGAATCAAGATCTAGGATACCTGCAGACAGGTGCCTGTTTGTGTGGAGACAGTCTGTTTGAAACTGTGTTCCTCAGCGCCCGCTCTTTCTCCCCGTCGCTCCACACGCCTGGGAGTCCCTTTCTTTCTCTCCACAAGCACGTGTGTTGACTTCGTCGCACATGTGCATCTGCACAAGCGTTGAGCTCAGCAGAGCGTGTCTCTTGACACTTGATGTGCGTTGGCTGTGTCTGCCTGCTCCAGTGAAGAGAGAAACGGGAAATCATCTTGGTAGAGGCAACAAAGCAAAAGCGAGGCAGGATTGACATCTGCTCAACAGAGACGGATTCCCTGCGCTGACACAGTTCACAGTTACACGAGAAGCAATCTGAGCGGTCCGTCGACCGGAGACGTGTTTCCCAAGAGGTCGTTTAGCGAGTGAACAGCAGTGTGCGCGACTTTCAGGAGTGTGCCTGGAAAGTGCCAGAATCACCAGGAGCATCTGTGCAAAAGCTGCTGCCTCTGTGACCGCATTGAGGCACGTTCGCGTGTCTGCGAGTATATAGACGGCTCTTTCGCGTTCACTCCGAGGGAAACGGTCCGCTATTGCTTCTGTGCGCACAGACGCGATTCCCTTGTCTCTTGCGAACACAGGGAACTCTGTGCATCCAAATCTACAGGCTAAGGACGCGTCTGCATATGTTTTGGTGAACAATCGAGTGTGCGTGTTCTGACAGCTGCCTCTATGCAGACGTCTCCACAGAGCCACTTCTGAATGCCCCGCAGCCCAGGACTGAATGGATACACTAACAAGTGCACCGGTGTGAGCAACCACATATGCAGAAGGACGTCTTTCATCTCACAGAAGCGCGAACGTCTTGGCGTTCAAGCACATGGCAGAAACAAGGTGTGAACAGATGAGCTGCTGCTATTTTCTCCGTTCGGCATGCTTCGTTGTAGCTCTCTTGCCGGTCGCCGGCTTAGCGGCTTGCTTTGCGCGACTAGCTCTGGGGAGAGAAGGAGATAGCGCCGGAAACCTCGCCTTTTGCCTTCTTCGGCGCTGGAACCTGGTTGCTGCGCCTTCTCTTTGTCCATGTGCACACACACGATTCCTCAGCGAAAACCATGCAGAAACCTTTCCACGAGCACCCAGGGATGTGCACCCAGCACCACGTGCACGCACACGCAGCTAGAGAAAAGCACCTACCTTTTCACACACTGATGCCTAAGCAAACGCGTGGCCACACACACGCACACATCCGCAAGCGCGCCTACTCCCATCTATTGAGGGAAAGACGGACGAGCTCTTTGGTTGCTCTTCACAGGCTTGTCCCTGATCTATAGCTGAGGGCAAACACTTGTGTGCTTGTGGGAGAGCCTGTGTCTTTCCTGGAAGCGTTTGGGAGTTTTGCTCAGACGCGTGTTTCCTCAAGTTCAAGAATCAAGATCTAGGATACCTGCAGACAGGTGCCTGTTTGTGTGGAGACAGTCTGTTTGAAACTGTGTTCCTCAGCGCCCGCTCTTTCTCCCCGTCGCTCCACACGCCTGGGAGTCCCTTTCTTTCTCTCCACAAGCACGTGTGTTGACTTCGTCGCACATGTGCATCTGCACAAGCGTTGAGCTCAGCAGAGCGTGTCTCTTGACACTTGATGTGCGTTGGCTGTGTCTGCCTGCTCCAGTGAAGAGAGAAACGGGAAATCATCTTGGTAGAGGCAACAAAGCAAAAGCGAGGCAGGATTGACATCTGCTCAACAGAGACGGATTCCCTGCGCTGACACAGTTCACAGTTACACGAGAAGCAATCTGAGCGGTCCGTCGACCGGAGACGTGTTTCCCAAGAGGTCGTTTAGCGAGTGAACAGCAGTGTGCGCGACTTTCAGGAGTGTGCCTGGAAAGTGCCAGAATCACCAGGAGCATCTGTGCAAAAGCTGCTGCCTCTGTGACCGCATTGAGGCACGTTCGCGTGTCTGCGAGTATATAGACGGCTCTTTCGCGTTCACTCCGAGGGAAACGGTCCGCTATTGCTTCTGTGCGCACAGACGCGATTCCCTTGTCTCTTGCGAACACAGGGAACTCTGTGCATCCAAATCTACAGGCTAAGGACGCGTCTGCATATGTTTTGGTGAACAATCGAGTGTGCGTGTTCTGACAGCTGCCTCTATGCAGACGTCTCCACAGAGCCACTTCTGAATGCCCCGCAGCCCAGGACTGAATGGATACACTAACAAGTGCACCGGTGTGAGCAACCACATATGCAGAAGGACGTCTTTCATCTCACAGAAGCGCGAACGTCTTGGCGTTCAAGCACATGGCAGAAACAAGGTGTGAACAGATGAGCTGCTGCTATTTTCTCCGTTCGGCATGCTTCGTTGTAGCTCTCTTGCCGGTCGCCGGCTTAGCGGCTTGCTTTGCGCGACTAGCTCTGGGGAGAGAAGGAGATAGCGCCGGAAACCTCGCCTTTTGCCTTCTTCGGCGCTGGAACCTGGTTGCTGCGCCTTCTCTTTGTCCATGTGCACACACACGATTCCTCAGCGAAAACCATGCAGAAACCTTTCCACGAGCACCCAGGGATGTGCACCCAGCACCACGTGCACGCACACGCAGCTAGAGAAAAGCACCTACCTTTTCACACACTGATGCCTAAGCAAACGCGTGGCCACACACACGCACACATCCGCAAGCGCGCCTACTCCCATCTATTGAGGGAAAGACGGACGAGCTCTTTGGTTGCTCTTCACAGGCTTGTCCCTGATCTATAGCTGAGGGCAAACACTTGTGTGCTTGTGGGAGAGCCTGTGTCTTTCCTGGAAGCGTTTGGGAGTTTTGCTCAGACGCGTGTTTCCTCAAGTTCAAGAATCAAGATCTAGGATACCTGCAGACAGGTGCCTGTTTGTGTGGAGACAGTCTGTTTGAAACTGTGTTCCTCAGCGCCCGCTCTTTCTCCCCGTCGCTCCACACGCCTGGGAGTCCCTTTCTTTCTCTCCACAAGCACGTGTGTTGACTTCGTCGCACATGTGCATCTGCACAAGCGTTGAGCTCAGCAGAGCGTGTCTCTTGACACTTGATGTGCGTTGGCTGTGTCTGCCTGCTCCAGTGAAGAGAGAAACGGGAAATCATCTTGGTAGAGGCAACAAAGCAAAAGCGAGGCAGGATTGACATCTGCTCAACAGAGACGGATTCCCTGCGCTGACACAGTTCACAGTTACACGAGAAGCAATCTGAGCGGTCCGTCGACCGGAGACGTGTTTCCCAAGAGGTCGTTTAGCGAGTGAACAGCAGTGTGCGCGACTTTCAGGAGTGTGCCTGGAAAGTGCCAGAATCACCAGGAGCATCTGTGCAAAAGCTGCTGCCTCTGTGACCGCATTGAGGCACGTTCGCGTGTCTGCGAGTATATAGACGGCTCTTTCGCGTTCACTCCGAGGGAAACGGTCCGCTATTGCTTCTGTGCGCACAGACGCGATTCCCTTGTCTCTTGCGAACACAGGGAACTCTGTGCATCCAAATCTACAGGCTAAGGACGCGTCTGCATATGTTTTGGTGAACAATCGAGTGTGCGTGTTCTGACAGCTGCCTCTATGCAGACGTCTCCACAGAGCCACTTCTGAATGCCCCGCAGCCCAGGACTGAATGGATACACTAACAAGTGCACCGGTGTGAGCAACCACATATGCAGAAGGACGTCTTTCATCTCACAGAAGCGCGAACGTCTTGGCGTTCAAGCACATGGCAGAAACAAGGTGTGAACAGATGAGCTGCTGCTATTTTCTCCGTTCGGCATGCTTCGTTGTAGCTCTCTTGCCGGTCGCCGGCTTAGCGGCTTGCTTTGCGCGACTAGCTCTGGGGAGAGAAGGAGATAGCGCCGGAAACCTCGCCTTTTGCCTTCTTCGGCGCTGGAACCTGGTTGCTGCGCCTTCTCTTTGTCCATGTGCACACACACGATTCCTCAGCGAAAACCATGCAGAAACCTTTCCACGAGCACCCAGGGATGTGCACCCAGCACCACGTGCACGCACACGCAGCTAGAGAAAAGCACCTACCTTTTCACACACTGATGCCTAAGCAAACGCGTGGCCACACACACGCACACATCCGCAAGCGCGCCTACTCCCATCTATTGAGGGAAAGACGGACGAGCTCTTTGGTTGCTCTTCACAGGCTTGTCCCTGATCTATAGCTGAGGGCAAACACTTGTGTGCTTGTGGGAGAGCCTGTGTCTTTCCTGGAAGCGTTTGGGAGTTTTGCTCAGACGCGTGTTTCCTCAAGTTCAAGAATCAAGATCTAGGATACCTGCAGACAGGTGCCTGTTTGTGTGGAGACAGTCTGTTTGAAACTGTGTTCCTCAGCGCCCGCTCTTTCTCCCCGTCGCTCCACACGCCTGGGAGTCCCTTTCTTTCTCTCCACAAGCACGTGTGTTGACTTCGTCGCACATGTGCATCTGCACAAGCGTTGAGCTCAGCAGAGCGTGTCTCTTGACACTTGATGTGCGTTGGCTGTGTCTGCCTGCTCCAGTGAAGAGAGAAACGGGAAATCATCTTGGTAGAGGCAACAAAGCAAAAGCGAGGCAGGATTGACATCTGCTCAACAGAGACGGATTCCCTGCGCTGACACAGTTCACAGTTACACGAGAAGCAATCTGAGCGGTCCGTCGACCGGAGACGTGTTTCCCAAGAGGTCGTTTAGCGAGTGAACAGCAGTGTGCGCGACTTTCAGGAGTGTGCCTGGAAAGTGCCAGAATCACCAGGAGCATCTGTGCAAAAGCTGCTGCCTCTGTGACCGCATTGAGGCACGTTCGCGTGTCTGCGAGTATATAGACGGCTCTTTCGCGTTCACTCCGAGGGAAACGGTCCGCTATTGCTTCTGTGCGCACAGACGCGATTCCCTTGTCTCTTGCGAACACAGGGAACTCTGTGCATCCAAATCTACAGGCTAAGGACGCGTCTGCATATGTTTTGGTGAACAATCGAGTGTGCGTGTTCTGACAGCTGCCTCTATGCAGACGTCTCCACAGAGCCACTTCTGAATGCCCCGCAGCCCAGGACTGAATGGATACACTAACAAGTGCACCGGTGTGAGCAACCACATATGCAGAAGGACGTCTTTCATCTCACAGAAGCGCGAACGTCTTGGCGTTCAAGCACATGGCAGAAACAAGGTGTGAACAGATGAGCTGCTGCTATTTTCTCCGTTCGGCATGCTTCGTTGTAGCTCTCTTGCCGGTCGCCGGCTTAGCGGCTTGCTTTGCGCGACTAGCTCTGGGGAGAGAAGGAGATAGCGCCGGAAACCTCGCCTTTTGCCTTCTTCGGCGCTGGAACCTGGTTGCTGCGCCTTCTCTTTGTCCATGTGCACACACACGATTCCTCAGCGAAAACCATGCAGAAACCTTTCCACGAGCACCCAGGGATGTGCACCCAGCACCACGTGCACGCACACGCAGCTAGAGAAAAGCACCTACCTTTTCACACACTGATGCCTAAGCAAACGCGTGGCCACACACACGCACACATCCGCAAGCGCGCCTACTCCCATCTATTGAGGGAAAGACGGACGAGCTCTTTGGTTGCTCTTCACAGGCTTGTCCCTGATCTATAGCTGAGGGCAAACACTTGTGTGCTTGTGGGAGAGCCTGTGTCTTTCCTGGAAGCGTTTGGGAGTTTTGCTCAGACGCGTGTTTCCTCAAGTTCAAGAATCAAGATCTAGGATACCTGCAGACAGGTGCCTGTTTGTGTGGAGACAGTCTGTTTGAAACTGTGTTCCTCAGCGCCCGCTCTTTCTCCCCGTCGCTCCACACGCCTGGGAGTCCCTTTCTTTCTCTCCACAAGCACGTGTGTTGACTTCGTCGCACATGTGCATCTGCACAAGCGTTGAGCTCAGCAGAGCGTGTCTCTTGACACTTGATGTGCGTTGGCTGTGTCTGCCTGCTCCAGTGAAGAGAGAAACGGGAAATCATCTTGGTAGAGGCAACAAAGCAAAAGCGAGGCAGGATTGACATCTGCTCAACAGAGACGGATTCCCTGCGCTGACACAGTTCACAGTTACACGAGAAGCAATCTGAGCGGTCCGTCGACCGGAGACGTGTTTCCCAAGAGGTCGTTTAGCGAGTGAACAGCAGTGTGCGCGACTTTCAGGAGTGTGCCTGGAAAGTGCCAGAATCACCAGGAGCATCTGTGCAAAAGCTGCTGCCTCTGTGACCGCATTGAGGCACGTTCGCGTGTCTGCGAGTATATAGACGGCTCTTTCGCGTTCACTCCGAGGGAAACGGTCCGCTATTGCTTCTGTGCGCACAGACGCGATTCCCTTGTCTCTTGCGAACACAGGGAACTCTGTGCATCCAAATCTACAGGCTAAGGACGCGTCTGCATATGTTTTGGTGAACAATCGAGTGTGCGTGTTCTGACAGCTGCCTCTATGCAGACGTCTCCACAGAGCCACTTCTGAATGCCCCGCAGCCCAGGACTGAATGGATACACTAACAAGTGCACCGGTGTGAGCAACCACATATGCAGAAGGACGTCTTTCATCTCACAGAAGCGCGAACGTCTTGGCGTTCAAGCACATGGCAGAAACAAGGTGTGAACAGATGAGCTGCTGCTATTTTCTCCGTTCGGCATACTTCGTTGTAGCTCTCTTGCCGGTCGCCGGCTTAGCGGCTTGCTTTGCGCGACTAGCTCTGGGGAGAGAAGGAGATAGCGCCGGAAACCTCGCCTTTTGCCTTCTTCGGCGCTGGAACCTGGTTGCTGCGCCTTCTCTTTGTCCATGTGCACACACACGATTCCTCAGCGAAAACCATGCAGAAACCTTTCCACGAGCACCCAGGGATGTGCACCCAGCACCACGTGCACGCACACGCAGCTAGAGAAAAGCACCTACCTTTTCACACACTGAAGCCTAAGCAAACGCGTGGCCACACACACGCACACATCCGCAAGCGCGCCTACTCCCATCTATTGAGGGAAAGACGGACGAGCTCTTTGGTTGCTCTTCACAGGCTTGTCCCTGATCTATAGCTGAGGGCAAACACTTGTGTGCTTGTGGGAGAGCCTGTGTCTTTCCTGGAAGCGTTTGGGAGTTTTGCTCAGACGCGTGTTTCCTCAAGTTCAAGAATCAAGATCTAGGATACCTGCAGACAGGTGCCTGTTTGTGTGGAGACAGTCTGTTTGAAACTGTGTTCCTCAGCGCCCGCTCTTTCTCCCCGTCGCTCCACACGCCTGGGAGTCCCTTTCTTTCTCTCCACAAGCACGTGTGTTGACTTCGTCGCACATGTGCATCTGCACAAGCGTTGAGCTCAGCAGAGCGTGTCTCTTGACACTTGATGTGCGTTGGCTGTGTCTGCCTGCTCCAGTGAAGAGAGAAACGGGAAATCATCTTGGTAGAGGCAACAAAGCAAAAGCGAGGCAGGATTGACATCTGCTCAACAGAGACGGATTCCCTGCGCTGACACAGTTCACAGTTACACGAGAAGCAATCTGAGCGGTCCGTCGACCGGAGACGTGTTTCCCAAGAGGTCGTTTAGCGAGTGAACAGCAGTGTGCGCGACTTTCAGGAGTGTGCCTGGAAAGTGCCAGAATCACCAGGAGCATCTGTGCAAAAGCTGCTGCCTCTGTGACCGCATTGAGGCACGTTCGCGTGTCTGCGAGTATATAGACGGCTCTTTCGCGTTCACTCCGAGGGAAACGGTCCGCTATTGCTTCTGTGCGCACAGACGCGATTCCCTTGTCTCTTGCGAACACAGGGAACTCTGTGCATCCAAATCTACAGGCTAAGGACGCGTCTGCATATGTTTTGGTGAACAATCGAGTGTGCGTGTTCTGACAGCTGCCTCTATGCAGACGTCTCCACAGAGCCACTTCTGAATGCCCCGCAGCCCAGGACTGAATGGATACACTAACAAGTGCACCGGTGTGAGCAACCACATATGCAGAAGGACGTCTTTCATCTCACAGAAGCGCGAACGTCTTGGCGTTCAAGCACATGGCAGAAACAAGGTGTGAACAGATGAGCTGCTGCTATTTTCTCCGTTCGGCATGCTTCGTTGTAGCTCTCTTGCCGGTCGCCGGCTTAGCGGCTTGCTTTGCGCGACTAGCTCTGGGGAGAGAAGGAGATAGCGCCGGAAACCTCGCCTTTTGCCTTCTTCGGCGCTGGAACCTGGTTGCTGCGCCTTCTCTTTGTCCATGTGCACACACACGATTCCTCAGCGAAAACCATGCAGAAACCTTTCCACGAGCACCCAGGGATGTGCACCCAGCACCACGTGCACGCACACGCAGCTAGAGAAAAGCACCTACCTTTTCACACACTGATGCCTAAGCAAACGCGTGGCCACACACACGCACACATCCGCAAGCGCGCCTACTCCCATCTATTGAGGGAAAGACGGACGAGCTCTTTGGTTGCTCTTCACAGGCTTGTCCCTGATCTATAGCTGAGGGCAAACACTTGTGTGCTTGTGGGAGAGCCTGTGTCTTTCCTGGAAGCGTTTGGGAGTTTTGCTCAGACGCGTGTTTCCTCAAGTTCAAGAATCAAGATCTAGGATACCTGCAGACAGGTGCCTGTTTGTGTGGAGACAGTCTGTTTGAAACTGTGTTCCTCAGCGCCCGCTCTTTCTCCCCGTCGCTCCACACGCCTGGGAGTCCCTTTCTTTCTCTCCACAAGCACGTGTGTTGACTTCGTCGCACATGTGCATCTGCACAAGCGTTGAGCTCAGCAGAGCGTGTCTCTTGACACTTGATGTGCGTTGGCTGTGTCTGCCTGCTCCAGTGAAGAGAGAAACGGGAAATCATCTTGGTAGAGGCAACAAAGCAAAAGCGAGGCAGGATTGACATCTGCTCAACAGAGACGGATTCCCTGCGCTGACACAGTTCACAGTTACACGAGAAGCAATCTGAGCGGTCCGTCGACCGGAGACGTGTTTCCCAAGAGGTCGTTTAGCGAGTGAACAGCAGTGTGCGCGACTTTCAGGAGTGTGCCTGGAAAGTGCCAGAATCACCAGGAGCATCTGTGCAAAAGCTGCTGCCTCTGTGACCGCATTGAGGCACGTTCGCGTGTCTGCGAGTATATAGACGGCTCTTTCGCGTTCACTCCGAGGGAAACGGTCCGCTATTGCTTCTGTGCGCACAGACGCGATTCCCTTGTCTCTTGCGAACACAGGGAACTCTGTGCATCCAAATCTACAGGCTAAGGACGCGTCTGCATATGTTTTGGTGAACAATCGAGTGTGCGTGTTCTGACAGCTGCCTCTATGCAGACGTCTCCACAGAGCCACTTCTGAATGCCCCGCAGCCCAGGACTGAATGGATACACTAACAAGTGCACCGGTGTGAGCAACCACATATGCAGAAGGACGTCTTTCATCTCACAGAAGCGCGAACGTCTTGGCGTTCAAGCACATGGCAGAAACAAGGTGTGAACAGATGAGCTGCTGCTATTTTCTCCGTTCGGCATGCTTCGTTGTAGCTCTCTTGCCGGTCGCCGGCTTAGCGGCTTGCTTTGCGCGACTAGCTCTGGGGAGAGAAGGAGATAGCGCCGGAAACCTCGCCTTTTGCCTTCTTCGGCGCTGGAACCTGGTTGCTGCGCCTTCTCTTTGTCCATGTGCACACACACGATTCCTCAGCGAAAACCATGCAGAAACCTTTCCACGAGCACCCAGGGATGTGCACCCAGCACCACGTGCACGCACACGCAGCTAGAGAAAAGCACCTACCTTTTCACACACTGATGCCTAAGCAAACGCGTGGCCACACACACGCACACATCCGCAAGCGCGCCTACTCCCATCTATTGAGGGAAAGACGGACGAGCTCTTTGGTTGCTCTTCACAGGCTTGTCCCTGATCTATAGCTGAGGGCAAACACTTGTGTGCTTGTGGGAGAGCCTGTGTCTTTCCTGGAAGCGTTTGGGAGTTTTGCTCAGACGCGTGTTTCCTCAAGTTCAAGAATCAAGATCTAGGATACCTGCAGACAGGTGCCTGTTTGTGTGGAGACAGTCTGTTTGAAACTGTGTTCCTCAGCGCCCGCTCTTTCTCCCCGTCGCTCCACACGCCTGGGAGTCCCTTTCTTTCTCTCCACAAGCACGTGTGTTGACTTCGTCGCACATGTGCATCTGCACAAGCGTTGAGCTCAGCAGAGCGTGTCTCTTGACACTTGATGTGCGTTGGCTGTGTCTGCCTGCTCCAGTGAAGAGAGAAACGGGAAATCATCTTGGTAGAGGCAACAAAGCAAAAGCGAGGCAGGATTGACATCTGCTCAACAGAGACGGATTCCCTGCGCTGACACAGTTCACAGTTACACGAGAAGCAATCTGAGCGGTCCGTCGACCGGAGACGTGTTTCCCAAGAGGTCGTTTAGCGAGTGAACAGCAGTGTGCGCGACTTTCAGGAGTGTGCCTGGAAAGTGCCAGAATCACCAGGAGCATCTGTGCAAAAGCTGCTGCCTCTGTGACCGCATTGAGGCACGTTCGCGTGTCTGCGAGTATATAGACGGCTCTTTCGCGTTCACTCCGAGGGAAACGGTCCGCTATTGCTTCTGTGCGCACAGACGCGATTCCCTTGTCTCTTGCGAACACAGGGAACTCTGTGCATCCAAATCTACAGGCTAAGGACGCGTCTGCATATGTTTTGGTGAACAATCGAGTGTGCGTGTTCTGACAGCTGCCTCTATGCAGACGTCTCCACAGAGCCACTTCTGAATGCCCCGCAGCCCAGGACTGAATGGATACACTAACAAGTGCACCGGTGTGAGCAACCACATATGCAGAAGGACGTCTTTCATCTCACAGAAGCGCGAACGTCTTGGCGTTCAAGCACATGGCAGAAACAAGGTGTGAACAGATGAGCTGCTGCTATTTTCTCCGTTCGGCATGCTTCGTTGTAGCTCTCTTGCCGGTCGCCGGCTTAGCGGCTTGCTTTGCGCGACTAGCTCTGGGGAGAGAAGGAGATAGCGCCGGAAACCTCGCCTTTTGCCTTCTTCGGCGCTGGAACCTGGTTGCTGCGCCTTCTCTTTGTCCATGTGCACACACACGATTCCTCAGCGAAAACCATGCAGAAACCTTTCCACGAGCACCCAGGGATGTGCACCCAGCACCACGTGCACGCACACGCAGCTAGAGAAAAGCACCTACCTTTTCACACACTGAAGCCTAAGCAAACGCGTGGCCACACACACGCACACATCCGCAAGCGCGCCTACTCCCATCTATTGAGGGAAAGACGGACGAGCTCTTTGGTTGCTCTTCACAGGCTTGTCCCTGATCTATAGCTGAGGGCAAACACTTGTGTGCTTGTGGGAGAGCCTGTGTCTTTCCTGGAAGCGTTTGGGAGTTTTGCTCAGACGCGTGTTTCCTCAAGTTCAAGAATCAAGATCTAGGATACCTGCAGACAGGTGCCTGTTTGTGTGGAGACAGTCTGTTTGAAACTGTGTTCCTCAGCGCCCGCTCTTTCTCCCCGTCGCTCCACACGCCTGGGAGTCCCTTTCTTTCTCTCCACAAGCACGTGTGTTGACTTCGTCGCACATGTGCATCTGCACAAGCGTTGAGCTCAGCAGAGCGTGTCTCTTGACACTTGATGTGCGTTGGCTGTGTCTGCCTGCTCCAGTGAAGAGAGAAACGTGAAATCATCTTGGTAGAGGCAACAAAGCAAAAGCGAGGCAGGATTGACATCTGCTCAACAGAGACGGATTCCCTGCGCTGACACAGTTCACAGTTACACGAGAAGCAATCTGAGCGGTCCGTCGACCGGAGACGTGTTTCCCAAGAGGTCGTTTAGCGAGTGAACAGCAGTGTGCGCGACTTTCAGGAGTGTGCCTGGAAAGTGCCAGAATCACCAGGAGCATCTGTGCAAAAGCTGCTGCCTCTGTGACCGCATTGAGGCACGTTCGCGTGTCTGCGAGTATATAGACGGCTCTTTCGCGTTCACTCCGAGGGAAACGGTCCGCTATTGCTTCTGTGCGCACAGACGCGATTCCCTTGTCTCTTGCGAACACAGGGAACTCTGTGCATCCAAATCTACAGGCTAAGGACGCGTCTGCATATGTTTTGGTGAACAATCGAGTGTGCGTGTTCTGACAGCTGCCTCTATGCAGACGTCTCCACAGAGCCACTTCTGAATGCCCCGCAGCCCAGGACTGAATGGATACACTAACAAGTGCACCGGTGTGAGCAACCACATATGCAGAAGGACGTCTTTCATCTCACAGAAGCGCGAACGTCTTGGCGTTCAAGCACATGGCAGAAACAAGGTGTGAACAGATGAGCTGCTGCTATTTTCTCCGTTCGGCATGCTTCGTTGTAGCTCTCTTGCCGGTCGCCGGCTTAGCGGCTTGCTTTGCGCGACTAGCTCTGGGGAGAGAAGGAGATAGCGCCGGAAACCTCGCCTTTTGCCTTCTTCGGCGCTGGAACCTGGTTGCTGCGCCTTCTCTTTGTCCATGTGCACACACACGATTCCTCAGCGAAAACCATGCAGAAACCTTTCCACGAGCACCCAGGGATGTGCACCCAGCACCACGTGCACGCACACGCAGCTAGAGAAAAGCACCTACCTTTTCACACACTGATGCCTAAGCAAACGCGTGGCCACACACACGCACACATCCGCAAGCGCGCCTACTCCCATCTATTGAGGGAAAGACGGACGAGCTCTTTGGTTGCTCTTCACAGGCTTGTCCCTGATCTATAGCTGAGGGCAAACACTTGTGTGCTTGTGGGAGAGCCTGTGTCTTTCCTGGAAGCGTTTGGGAGTTTTGCTCAGACGCGTGTTTCCTCAAGTTCAAGAATCAAGATCTAGGATACCTGCAGACAGGTGCCTGTTTGTGTGGAGACAGTCTGTTTGAAACTGTGTTCCTCAGCGCCCGCTCTTTCTCCCCGTCGCTCCACACGCCTGGGAGTCCCTTTCTTTCTCTCCACAAGCACGTGTGTTGACTTCGTCGCACATGTGCATCTGCACAAGCGTTGAGCTCAGCAGAGCGTGTCTCTTGACACTTGATGTGCGTTGGCTGTGTCTGCCTGCTCCAGTGAAGAGAGAAACGGGAAATCATCTTGGTAGAGGCAACAAAGCAAAAGCGAGGCAGGATTGACATCTGCTCAACAGAGACGGATTCCCTGCGCTGACACAGTTCACAGTTACACGAGAAGCAATCTGAGCGGTCCGTCGACCGGAGACGTGTTTCCCAAGAGGTCGTTTAGCGAGTGAACAGCAGTGTGCGCGACTTTCAGGAGTGTGCCTGGAAAGTGCCAGAATCACCAGGAGCATCTGTGCAAAAGCTGCTGCCTCTGTGACCGCATTGAGGCACGTTCGCGTGTCTGCGAGTATATAGACGGCTCTTTCGCGTTCACTCCGAGGGAAACGGTCCGCTATTGCTTCTGTGCGCACAGACGCGATTCCCTTGTCTCTTGCGAACACAGGGAACTCTGTGCATCCAAATCTACAGGCTAAGGACGCGTCTGCATATGTTTTGGTGAACAATCGAGTGTGCGTGTTCTGACAGCTGCCTCTATGCAGACGTCTCCACAGAGCCACTTCTGAATGCCCCGCAGCCCAGGACTGAATGGATACACTAACAAGTGCACCGGTGTGAGCAACCACATATGCAGAAGGACGTCTTTCATCTCACAGAAGCGCGAACGTCTTGGCGTTCAAGCACATGGCAGAAACAAGGTGTGAACAGATGAGCTGCTGCTATTTTCTCCGTTCGGCATGCTTCGTTGTAGCTCTCTTGCCGGTCGCCGGCTTAGCGGCTTGCTTTGCGCGACTAGCTCTGGGGAGAGAAGGAGATAGCGCCGGAAACCTCGCCTTTTGCCTTCTTCGGCGCTGGAACCTGGTTGCTGCGCCTTCTCTTTGTCCATGTGCACACACACGATTCCTCAGCGAAAACCATGCAGAAACCTTTCCACGAGCACCCAGGGATGTGCACCCAGCACCACGTGCACGCACACGCAGCTAGAGAAAAGCACCTACCTTTTCACACACTGATGCCTAAGCAAACGCGTGGCCACACACACGCACACATCCGCAAGCGCGCCTACTCCCATCTATTGAGGGAAAGACGGACGAGCTCTTTGGTTGCTCTTCACAGGCTTGTCCCTGATCTATAGCTGAGGGCAAACACTTGTGTGCTTGTGGGAGAGCCTGTGTCTTTCCTGGAAGCGTTTGGGAGTTTTGCTCAGACGCGTGTTTCCTCAAGTTCAAGAATCAAGATCTAGGATACCTGCAGACAGGTGCCTGTTTGTGTGGAGACAGTCTGTTTGAAACTGTGTTCCTCAGCGCCCGCTCTTTCTCCCCGTCGCTCCACACGCCTGGGAGTCCCTTTCTTTCTCTCCACAAGCACGTGTGTTGACTTCGTCGCACATGTGCATCTGCACAAGCGTTGAGCTCAGCAGAGCGTGTCTCTTGACACTTGATGTGCGTTGGCTGTGTCTGCCTGCTCCAGTGAAGAGAGAAACGGGAAATCATCTTGGTAGAGGCAACAAAGCAAAAGCGAGGCAGGATTGACATCTGCTCAACAGAGACGGATTCCCTGCGCTGACACAGTTCACAGTTACACGAGAAGCAATCTGAGCGGTCCGTCGACCGGAGACGTGTTTCCCAAGAGGTCGTTTAGCGAGTGAACAGCAGTGTGCGCGACTTTCAGGAGTGTGCCTGGAAAGTGCCAGAATCACCAGGAGCATCTGTGCAAAAGCTGCTGCCTCTGTGACCGCATTGAGGCACGTTCGCGTGTCTGCGAGTATATAGACGGCTCTTTCGCGTTCACTCCGAGGGAAACGGTCCGCTATTGCTTCTGTGCGCACAGACGCGATTCCCTTGTCTCTTGCGAACACAGGGAACTCTGTGCATCCAAATCTACAGGCTAAGGACGCGTCTGCATATGTTTTGGTGAACAATCGAGTGTGCGTGTTCTGACAGCTGCCTCTATGCAGACGTCTCCACAGAGCCACTTCTGAATGCCCCGCAGCCCAGGACTGAATGGATACACTAACAAGTGCACCGGTGTGAGCAACCACATATGCAGAAGGACGTCTTTCATCTCACAGAAGCGCGAACGTCTTGGCGTTCAAGCACATGGCAGAAACAAGGTGTGAACAGATGAGCTGCTGCTATTTTCTCCGTTCGGCATGCTTCGTTGTAGCTCTCTTGCCGGTCGCCGGCTTAGCGGCTTGCTTTGCGCGACTAGCTCTGGGGAGAGAAGGAGATAGCGCCGGAAACCTCGCCTTTTGCCTTCTTCGGCGCTGGAACCTGGTTGCTGCGCCTTCTCTTTGTCCATGTGCACACACACGATTCCTCAGCGAAAACCATGCAGAAACCTTTCCACGAGCACCCAGGGATGTGCACCCAGCACCACGTGCACGCACACGCAGCTAGAGAAAAGCACCTACCTTTTCACACACTGATGCCTAAGCAAACGCGTGGCCACACACACGCACACATCCGCAAGCGCGCCTACTCCCATCTATTGAGGGAAAGACGGACGAGCTCTTTGGTTGCTCTTCACAGGCTTGTCCCTGATCTATAGCTGAGGGCAAACACTTGTGTGCTTGTGGGAGAGCCTGTGTCTTTCCTGGAAGCGTTTGGGAGTTTTGCTCAGACGCGTGTTTCCTCAAGTTCAAGAATCAAGATCTAGGATACCTGCAGACAGGTGCCTGTTTGTGTGGAGACAGTCTGTTTGAAACTGTGTTCCTCAGCGCCCGCTCTTTCTCCCCGTCGCTCCACACGCCTGGGAGTCCCTTTCTTTCTCTCCACAAGCACGTGTGTTGACTTCGTCGCACATGTGCATCTGCACAAGCGTTGAGCTCAGCAGAGCGTGTCTCTTGACACTTGATGTGCGTTGGCTGTGTCTGCCTGCTCCAGTGAAGAGAGAAACGGGAAATCATCTTGGTAGAGGCAACAAAGCAAAAGCGAGGCAGGATTGACATCTGCTCAACAGAGACGGATTCCCTGCGCTGACACAGTTCACAGTTACACGAGAAGCAATCTGAGCGGTCCGTCGACCGGAGACGTGTTTCCCAAGAGGTCGTTTAGCGAGTGAACAGCAGTGTGCGCGACTTTCAGGAGTGTGCCTGGAAAGTGCCAGAATCACCAGGAGCATCTGTGCAAAAGCTGCTGCCTCTGTGACCGCATTGAGGCACGTTCGCGTGTCTGCGAGTATATAGACGGCTCTTTCGCGTTCACTCCGAGGGAAACGGTCCGCTATTGCTTCTGTGCGCACAGACGCGATTCCCTTGTCTCTTGCGAACACAGGGAACTCTGTGCATCCAAATCTACAGGCTAAGGACGCGTCTGCATATGTTTTGGTGAACAATCGAGTGTGCGTGTTCTGACAGCTGCCTCTATGCAGACGTCTCCACAGAGCCACTTCTGAATGCCCCGCAGCCCAGGACTGAATGGATACACTAACAAGTGCACCGGTGTGAGCAACCACATATGCAGAAGGACGTCTTTCATCTCACAGAAGCGCGAACGTCTTGGCGTTCAAGCACATGGCAGAAACAAGGTGTGAACAGATGAGCTGCTGCTATTTTCTCCGTTCGGCATGCTTCGTTGTAGCTCTCTTGCCGGTCGCCGGCTTAGCGGCTTGCTTTGCGCGACTAGCTCTGGGGAGAGAAGGAGATAGCGCCGGAAACCTCGCCTTTTGCCTTCTTCGGCGCTGGAACCTGGTTGCTGCGCCTTCTCTTTGTCCATGTGCACACACACGATTCCTCAGCGAAAACCATGCAGAAACCTTTCCACGAGCACCCAGGGATGTGCACCCAGCACCACGTGCACGCACACGCAGCTAGAGAAAAGCACCTACCTTTTCACACACTGATGCCTAAGCAAACGCGTGGCCACACACACGCACACATCCGCAAGCGCGCCTACTCCCATCTATTGAGGGAAAGACGGACGAGCTCTTTGGTTGCTCTTCACAGGCTTGTCCCTGATCTATAGCTGAGGGCAAACACTTGTGTGCTTGTGGGAGAGCCTGTGTCTTTCCTGGAAGCGTTTGGGAGTTTTGCTCAGACGCGTGTTTCCTCAAGTTCAAGAATCAAGATCTAGGATACCTGCAGACAGGTGCCTGTTTGTGTGGAGACAGTCTGTTTGAAACTGTGTTCCTCAGCGCCCGCTCTTTCTCCCCGTCGCTCCACACGCCTGGGAGTCCCTTTCTTTCTCTCCACAAGCACGTGTGTTGACTTCGTCGCACATGTGCATCTGCACAAGCGTTGAGCTCAGCAGAGCGTGTCTCTTGACACTTGATGTGCGTTGGCTGTGTCTGCCTGCTCCAGTGAAGAGAGAAACGGGAAATCATCTTGGTAGAGGCAACAAAGCAAAAGCGAGGCAGGATTGACATCTGCTCAACAGAGACGGATTCCCTGCGCTGACACAGTTCACAGTTACACGAGAAGCAATCTGAGCGGTCCGTCGACCGGAGACGTGTTTCCCAAGAGGTCGTTTAGCGAGTGAACAGCAGTGTGCGCGACTTTCAGGAGTGTGCCTGGAAAGTGCCAGAATCACCAGGAGCATCTGTGCAAAAGCTGCTGCCTCTGTGACCGCATTGAGGCACGTTCGCGTGTCTGCGAGTATATAGACGGCTCTTTCGCGTTCACTCCGAGGGAAACGGTCCGCTATTGCTTCTGTGCGCACAGACGCGATTCCCTTGTCTCTTGCGAACACAGGGAACTCTGTGCATCCAAATCTACAGGCTAAGGACGCGTCTGCATATGTTTTGGTGAACAATCGAGTGTGCGTGTTCTGACAGCTGCCTCTATGCAGACGTCTCCACAGAGCCACTTCTGAATGCCCCGCAGCCCAGGACTGAATGGATACACTAACAAGTGCACCGGTGTGAGCAACCACATATGCAGAAGGACGTCTTTCATCTCACAGAAGCGCGAACGTCTTGGCGTTCAAGCACATGGCAGAAACAAGGTGTGAACAGATGAGCTGCTGCTATTTTCTCCGTTCGGCATGCTTCGTTGTAGCTCTCTTGCCGGTCGCCGGCTTAGCGGCTTGCTTTGCGCGACTAGCTCTGGGGAGAGAAGGAGATAGCGCCGGAAACCTCGCCTTTTGCCTTCTTCGGCGCTGGAACCTGGTTGCTGCGCCTTCTCTTTGTCCATGTGCACACACACGATTCCTCAGCGAAAACCATGCAGAAACCTTTCCACGAGCACCCAGGGATGTGCACCCAGCACCACGTGCACGCACACGCAGCTAGAGAAAAGCACCTACCTTTTCACACACTGATGCCTAAGCAAACGCGTGGCCACACACACGCACACATCCGCAAGCGCGCCTACTCCCATCTATTGAGGGAAAGACGGACGAGCTCTTTGGTTGCTCTTCACAGGCTTGTCCCTGATCTATAGCTGAGGGCAAACACTTGTGTGCTTGTGGGAGAGCCTGTGTCTTTCCTGGAAGCGTTTGGGAGTTTTGCTCAGACGCGTGTTTCCTCAAGTTCAAGAATCAAGATCTAGGATACCTGCAGACAGGTGCCTGTTTGTGTGGAGACAGTCTGTTTGAAACTGTGTTCCTCAGCGCCCGCTCTTTCTCCCCGTCGCTCCACACGCCTGGGAGTCCCTTTCTTTCTCTCCACAAGCACGTGTGTTGACTTCGTCGCACATGTGCATCTGCACAAGCGTTGAGCTCAGCAGAGCGTGTCTCTTGACACTTGATGTGCGTTGGCTGTGTCTGCCTGCTCCAGTGAAGAGAGAAACGGGAAATCATCTTGGTAGAGGCAACAAAGCAAAAGCGAGGCAGGATTGACATCTGCTCAACAGAGACGGATTCCCTGCGCTGACACAGTTCACAGTTACACGAGAAGCAATCTGAGCGGTCCGTCGACCGGAGACGTGTTTCCCAAGAGGTCGTTTAGCGAGTGAACAGCAGTGTGCGCGACTTTCAGGAGTGTGCCTGGAAAGTGCCAGAATCACCAGGAGCATCTGTGCAAAAGCTGCTGCCTCTGTGACCGCATTGAGGCACGTTCGCGTGTCTGCGAGTATATAGACGGCTCTTTCGCGTTCACTCCGAGGGAAACGGTCCGCTATTGCTTCTGTGCGCACAGACGCGATTCCCTTGTCTCTTGCGAACACAGGGAACTCTGTGCATCCAAATCTACAGGCTAAGGACGCGTCTGCATATGTTTTGGTGAACAATCGAGTGTGCGTGTTCTGACAGCTGCCTCTATGCAGACGTCTCCACAGAGCCACTTCTGAATGCCCCGCAGCCCAGGACTGAATGGATACACTAACAAGTGCACCGGTGTGAGCAACCACATATGCAGAAGGACGTCTTTCATCTCACAGAAGCGCGAACGTCTTGGCGTTCAAGCACATGGCAGAAACAAGGTGTGAACAGATGAGCTGCTGCTATTTTCTCCGTTCGGCATGCTTCGTTGTAGCTCTCTTGCCGGTCGCCGGCTTAGCGGCTTGCTTTGCGCGACTAGCTCTGGGGAGAGAAGGAGATAGCGCCGGAAACCTCGCCTTTTGCCTTCTTCGGCGCTGGAACCTGGTTGCTGCGCCTTCTCTTTGTCCATGTGCACACACACGATTCCTCAGCGAAAACCATGCAGAAACCTTTCCACGAGCACCCAGGGATGTGCACCCAGCACCACGTGCACGCACACGCAGCTAGAGAAAAGCACCTACCTTTTCACACACTGATGCCTAAGCAAACGCGTGGCCACACACACGCACACATCCGCAAGCGCGCCTACTCCCATCTATTGAGGGAAAGACGGACGAGCTCTTTGGTTGCTCTTCACAGGCTTGTCCCTGATCTATAGCTGAGGGCAAACACTTGTGTGCTTGTGGGAGAGCCTGTGTCTTTCCTGGAAGCGTTTGGGAGTTTTGCTCAGACGCGTGTTTCCTCAAGTTCAAGAATCAAGATCTAGGATACCTGCAGACAGGTGCCTGTTTGTGTGGAGACAGTCTGTTTGAAACTGTGTTCCTCAGCGCCCGCTCTTTCTCCCCGTCGCTCCACACGCCTGGGAGTCCCTTTCTTTCTCTCCACAAGCACGTGTGTTGACTTCGTCGCACATGTGCATCTGCACAAGCGTTGAGCTCAGCAGAGCGTGTCTCTTGACACTTGATGTGCGTTGGCTGTGTCTGCCTGCTCCAGTGAAGAGAGAAACGGGAAATCATCTTGGTAGAGGCAACAAAGCAAAAGCGAGGCAGGATTGACATCTGCTCAACAGAGACGGATTCCCTGCGCTGACACAGTTCACAGTTACACGAGAAGCAATCTGAGCGGTCCGTCGACCGGAGACGTGTTTCCCAAGAGGTCGTTTAGCGAGTGAACAGCAGTGTGCGCGACTTTCAGGAGTGTGCCTGGAAAGTGCCAGAATCACCAGGAGCATCTGTGCAAAAGCTGCTGCCTCTGTGACCGCATTGAGGCACGTTCGCGTGTCTGCGAGTATATAGACGGCTCTTTCGCGTTCACTCCGAGGGAAACGGTCCGCTATTGCTTCTGTGCGCACAGACGCGATTCCCTTGTCTCTTGCGAACACAGGGAACTCTGTGCATCCAAATCTACAGGCTAAGGACGCGTCTGCATATGTTTTGGTGAACAATCGAGTGTGCGTGTTCTGACAGCTGCCTCTATGCAGACGTCTCCACAGAGCCACTTCTGAATGCCCCGCAGCCCAGGACTGAATGGATACACTAACAAGTGCACCGGTGTGAGCAACCACATATGCAGAAGGACGTCTTTCATCTCACAGAAGCGCGAACGTCTTGGCGTTCAAGCACATGGCAGAAACAAGGTGTGAACAGATGAGCTGCTGCTATTTTCTCCGTTCGGCATGCTTCGTTGTAGCTCTCTTGCCGGTCGCCGGCTTAGCGGCTTGCTTTGCGCGACTAGCTCTGGGGAGAGAAGGAGATAGCGCCGGAAACCTCGCCTTTTGCCTTCTTCGGCGCTGGAACCTGGTTGCTGCGCCTTCTCTTTGTCCATGTGCACACACACGATTCCTCAGCGAAAACCATGCAGAAACCTTTCCACGAGCACCCAGGGATGTGCACCCAGCACCACGTGCACGCACACGCAGCTAGAGAAAAGCACCTACCTTTTCACACACTGATGCCTAAGCAAACGCGTGGCCACACACACGCACACATCCGCAAGCGCGCCTACTCCCATCTATTGAGGGAAAGACGGACGAGCTCTTTGGTTGCTCTTCACAGGCTTGTCCCTGATCTATAGCTGAGGGCAAACACTTGTGTGCTTGTGGGAGAGCCTGTGTCTTTCCTGGAAGCGTTTGGGAGTTTTGCTCAGACGCGTGTTTCCTCAAGTTCAAGAATCAAGATCTAGGATACCTGCAGACAGGTGCCTGTTTGTGTGGAGACAGTCTGTTTGAAACTGTGTTCCTCAGCGCCCGCTCTTTCTCCCCGTCGCTCCACACGCCTGGGAGTCCCTTTCTTTCTCTCCACAAGCACGTGTGTTGACTTCGTCGCACATGTGCATCTGCACAAGCGTTGAGCTCAGCAGAGCGTGTCTCTTGACACTTGATGTGCGTTGGCTGTGTCTGCCTGCTCCAGTGAAGAGAGAAACGGGAAATCATCTTGGTAGAGGCAACAAAGCAAAAGCGAGGCAGGATTGACATCTGCTCAACAGAGACGGATTCCCTGCGCTGACACAGTTCACAGTTACACGAGAAGCAATCTGAGCGGTCCGTCGACCGGAGACGTGTTTCCCAAGAGGTCGTTTAGCGAGTGAACAGCAGTGTGCGCGACTTTCAGGAGTGTGCCTGGAAAGTGCCAGAATCACCAGGAGCATCTGTGCAAAAGCTGCTGCCTCTGTGACCGCATTGAGGCACGTTCGCGTGTCTGCGAGTATATAGACGGCTCTTTCGCGTTCACTCCGAGGGAAACGGTCCGCTATTGCTTCTGTGCGCACAGACGCGATTCCCTTGTCTCTTGCGAACACAGGGAACTCTGTGCATCCAAATCTACAGGCTAAGGACGCGTCTGCATATGTTTTGGTGAACAATCGAGTGTGCGTGTTCTGACAGCTGCCTCTATGCAGACGTCTCCACAGAGCCACTTCTGAATGCCCCGCAGCCCAGGACTGAATGGATACACTAACAAGTGCACCGGTGTGAGCAACCACATATGCAGAAGGACGTCTTTCATCTCACAGAAGCGCGAACGTCTTGGCGTTCAAGCACATGGCAGAAACAAGGTGTGAACAGATGAGCTGCTGCTATTTTCTCCGTTCGGCATGCTTCGTTGTAGCTCTCTTGCCGGTCGCCGGCTTAGCGGCTTGCTTTGCGCGACTAGCTCTGGGGAGAGAAGGAGATAGCGCCGGAAACCTCGCCTTTTGCCTTCTTCGGCGCTGGAACCTGGTTGCTGCGCCTTCTCTTTGTCCATGTGCACACACACGATTCCTCAGCGAAAACCATGCAGAAACCTTTCCACGAGCACCCAGGGATGTGCACCCAGCACCACGTGCACGCACACGCAGCTAGAGAAAAGCACCTACCTTTTCACACACTGATGCCTAAGCAAACGCGTGGCCACACACACGCACACATCCGCAAGCGCGCCTACTCCCATCTATTGAGGGAAAGACGGACGAGCTCTTTGGTTGCTCTTCACAGGCTTGTCCCTGATCTATAGCTGAGGGCAAACACTTGTGTGCTTGTGGGAGAGCCTGTGTCTTTCCTGGAAGCGTTTGGGAGTTTTGCTCAGACGCGTGTTTCCTCAAGTTCAAGAATCAAGATCTAGGATACCTGCAGACAGGTGCCTGTTTGTGTGGAGACAGTCTGTTTGAAACTGTGTTCCTCAGCGCCCGCTCTTTCTCCCCGTCGCTCCACACGCCTGGGAGTCCCTTTCTTTCTCTCCACAAGCACGTGTGTTGACTTCGTCGCACATGTGCATCTGCACAAGCGTTGAGCTCAGCAGAGCGTGTCTCTTGACACTTGATGTGCGTTGGCTGTGTCTGCCTGCTCCAGTGAAGAGAGAAACGGGAAATCATCTTGGTAGAGGCAACAAAGCAAAAGCGAGGCAGGATTGACATCTGCTCAACAGAGACGGATTCCCTGCGCTGACACAGTTCACAGTTACACGAGAAGCAATCTGAGCGGTCCGTCGACCGGAGACGTGTTTCCCAAGAGGTCGTTTAGCGAGTGAACAGCAGTGTGCGCGACTTTCAGGAGTGTGCCTGGAAAGTGCCAGAATCACCAGGAGCATCTGTGCAAAAGCTGCTGCCTCTGTGACCGCATTGAGGCACGTTCGCGTGTCTGCGAGTATATAGACGGCTCTTTCGCGTTCACTCCGAGGGAAACGGTCCGCTATTGCTTCTGTGCGCACAGACGCGATTCCCTTGTCTCTTGCGAACACAGGGAACTCTGTGCATCCAAATCTACAGGCTAAGGACGCGTCTGCATATGTTTTGGTGAACAATCGAGTGTGCGTGTTCTGACAGCTGCCTCTATGCAGACGTCTCCACAGAGCCACTTCTGAATGCCCCGCAGCCCAGGACTGAATGGATACACTAACAAGTGCACCGGTGTGAGCAACCACATATGCAGAAGGACGTCTTTCATCTCACAGAAGCGCGAACGTCTTGGCGTTCAAGCACATGGCAGAAACAAGGTGTGAACAGATGAGCTGCTGCTATTTTCTCCGTTCGGCATGCTTCGTTGTAGCTCTCTTGCCGGTCGCCGGCTTAGCGGCTTGCTTTGCGCGACTAGCTCTGGGGAGAGAAGGAGATAGCGCCGGAAACCTCGCCTTTTGCCTTCTTCGGCGCTGGAACCTGGTTGCTGCGCCTTCTCTTTGTCCATGTGCACACACACGATTCCTCAGCGAAAACCATGCAGAAACCTTTCCACGAGCACCCAGGGATGTGCACCCAGCACCACGTGCACGCACACGCAGCTAGAGAAAAGCACCTACCTTTTCACACACTGATGCCTAAGCAAACGCGTGGCCACACACACGCACACATCCGCAAGCGCGCCTACTCCCATCTATTGAGGGAAAGACGGACGAGCTCTTTGGTTGCTCTTCACAGGCTTGTCCCTGATCTATAGCTGAGGGCAAACACTTGTGTGCTTGTGGGAGAGCCTGTGTCTTTCCTGGAAGCGTTTGGGAGTTTTGCTCAGACGCGTGTTTCCTCAAGTTCAAGAATCAAGATCTAGGATACCTGCAGACAGGTGCCTGTTTGTGTGGAGACAGTCTGTTTGAAACTGTGTTCCTCAGCGCCCGCTCTTTCTCCCCGTCGCTCCACACGCCTGGGAGTCCCTTTCTTTCTCTCCACAAGCACGTGTGTTGACTTCGTCGCACATGTGCATCTGCACAAGCGTTGAGCTCAGCAGAGCGTGTCTCTTGACACTTGATGTGCGTTGGCTGTGTCTGCCTGCTCCAGTGAAGAGAGAAACGGGAAATCATCTTGGTAGAGGCAAAAGCAAAAGCGAGGCAGGATTGACATCTGCTCAACAGAGACGGATTCCCTGCGCTGACACAGTTCACAGTTACACGAGAAGCAATCTGAGCGGTCCGTCGACCGGAGACGTGTTTCCCAAGAGGTCGTTTAGCGAGTGAACAGCAGTGTGCGCGACTTTCAGGAGTGTGCCTGGAAAGTGCCAGAATCACCAGGAGCATCTGTGCAAAAGCTGCTGCCTCTGTGACCGCATTGAGGCACGTTCGCGTGTCTGCGAGTATATAGACGGCTCTTTCGCGTTCACTCCGAGGGAAACGGTCCGCTATTGCTTCTGTGCGCACAGACGCGATTCCCTTGTCTCTTGCGAACACAGGGAACTCTGTGCATCCAAATCTACAGGCTAAGGACGCGTCTGCATATGTTTTGGTGAACAATCGAGTGTGCGTGTTCTGACAGCTGCCTCTATGCAGACGTCTCCACAGAGCCACTTCTGAATGCCCCGCAGCCCAGGACTGAATGGATACACTAACAAGTGCACCGGTGTGAGCAACCACATATGCAGAAGGACGTCTTTCATCTCACAGAAGCGCGAACGTCTTGGCGTTCAAGCACATGGCAGAAACAAGGTGTGAACAGATGAGCTGCTGCTATTTTCTCCGTTCGGCATGCTTCGTTGTAGCTCTCTTGCCGGTCGCCGGCTTAGCGGCTTGCTTTGCGCGACTAGCTCTGGGGAGAGAAGGAGATAGCGCCGGAAACCTCGCCTTTTGCCTTCTTCGGCGCTGGAACCTGGTTGCTGCGCCTTCTCTTTGTCCATGTGCACACACACGATTCCTCAGCGAAAACCATGCAGAAACCTTTCCACGAGCACCCAGGGATGTGCACCCAGCACCACGTGCACGCACACGCAGCTAGAGAAAAGCACCTACCTTTTCACACACTGATGCCTAAGCAAACGCGTGGCCACACACACGCACACATCCGCAAGCGCGCCTACTCCCATCTATTGAGGGAAAGACGGACGAGCTCTTTGGTTGCTCTTCACAGGCTTGTCCCTGATCTATAGCTGAGGGCAAACACTTGTGTGCTTGTGGGAGAGCCTGTGTCTTTCCTGGAAGCGTTTGGGAGTTTTGCTCAGACGCGTGTTTCCTCAAGTTCAAGAATCAAGATCTAGGATACCTGCAGACAGGTGCCTGTTTGTGTGGAGACAGTCTGTTTGAAACTGTGTTCCTCAGCGCCCGCTCTTTCTCCCCGTCGCTCCACACGCCTGGGAGTCCCTTTCTTTCTCTCCACAAGCACGTGTGTTGACTTCGTCGCACATGTGCATCTGCACAAGCGTTGAGCTCAGCAGAGCGTGTCTCTTGACACTTGATGTGCGTTGGCTGTGTCTGCCTGCTCCAGTGAAGAGAGAAACGTGAAATCATCTTGGTAGAGGCAACAAAGCAAAAGCGAGGCAGGATTGACATCTGCTCAACAGAGACGGATTCCCTGCGCTGACACAGTTCACAGTTACACGAGAAGCAATCTGAGCGGTCCGTCGACCGGAGACGTGTTTCCCAAGAGGTCGTTTAGCGAGTGAACAGCAGTGTGCGCGACTTTCAGGAGTGTGCCTGGAAAGTGCCAGAATCACCAGGAGCATCTGTGCAAAAGCTGCTGCCTCTGTGACCGCATTGAGGCACGTTCGCGTGTCTGCGAGTATATAGACGGCTCTTTCGCGTTCACTCCGAGGGAAACGGTCCGCTATTGCTTCTGTGCGCACAGACGCGATTCCCTTGTCTCTTGCGAACACAGGGAACTCTGTGCATCCAAATCTACAGGCTAAGGACGCGTCTGCATATGTTTTGGTGAACAATCGAGTGTGCGTGTTCTGACAGCTGCCTCTATGCAGACGTCTCCACAGAGCCACTTCTGAATGCCCCGCAGCCCAGGACTGAATGGATACACTAACAAGTGCACCGGTGTGAGCAACCACATATGCAGAAGGACGTCTTTCATCTCACAGAAGCGCGAACGTCTTGGCGTTCAAGCACATGGCAGAAACAAGGTGTGAACAGATGAGCTGCTGCTATTTTCTCCGTTCGGCATGCTTCGTTGTAGCTCTCTTGCCGGTCGCCGGCTTAGCGGCTTGCTTTGCGCGACTAGCTCTGGGGAGAGAAGGAGATAGCGCCGGAAACCTCGCCTTTTGCCTTCTTCGGCGCTGGAACCTGGTTGCTGCGCCTTCTCTTTGTCCATGTGCACACACACGATTCCTCAGCGAAAACCATGCAGAAACCTTTCCACGAGCACCCAGGGATGTGCACCCAGCACCACGTGCACGCACACGCAGCTAGAGAAAAGCACCTACCTTTTCACACACTGATGCCTAAGCAAACGCGTGGCCACACACACGCACACATCCGCAAGCGCGCCTACTCCCATCTATTGAGGGAAAGACGGACGAGCTCTTTGGTTGCTCTTCACAGGCTTGTCCCTGATCTATAGCTGAGGGCAAACACTTGTGTGCTTGTGGGAGAGCCTGTGTCTTTCCTGGAAGCGTTTGGGAGTTTTGCTCAGACGCGTTTCCTCAAGTTCAAGAATCAAGATCTAGGATACCTGCAGACAGGTGCCTGTTTGTGTGGAGACAGTCTGTTTGAAACTGTGTTCCTCAGCGCCCGCTCTTTCTCCCCGTCGCTCCACACGCCTGGGAGTCCCTTTCTTTCTCTCCACAAGCACGTGTGTTGACTTCGTCGCACATGTGCATCTGCACAAGCGTTGAGCTCAGCAGAGCGTGTCTCTTGACACTTGATGTGCGTTGGCTGTGTCTGCCTGCTCCAGTGAAGAGAGAAACGGGAAATCATCTTGGTAGAGGCAACAAAGCAAAAGCGAGGCAGGATTGACATCTGCTCAACAGAGACGGATTCCCTGCGCTGACACAGTTCACAGTTACACGAGAAGCAATCTGAGCGGTCCGTCGACCGGAGACGTGTTTCCCAAGAGGTCGTTTAGCGAGTGAACAGCAGTGTGCGCGACTTTCAGGAGTGTGCCTGGAAAGTGCCAGAATCACCAGGAGCATCTGTGCAAAAGCTGCTGCCTCTGTGACCGCATTGAGGCACGTTCGCGTGTCTGCGAGTATATAGACGGCTCTTTCGCGTTCACTCCGAGGGAAACGGTCCGCTATTGCTTCTGTGCGCACAGACGCGATTCCCTTGTCTCTTGCGAACACAGGGAACTCTGTGCATCCAAATCTACAGGCTAAGGACGCGTCTGCATATGTTTTGGTGAACAATCGAGTGTGCGTGTTCTGACAGCTGCCTCTATGCAGACGTCTCCACAGAGCCACTTCTGAATGCCCCGCAGCCCAGGACTGAATGGATACACTAACAAGTGCACCGGTGTGAGCAACCACATATGCAGAAGGACGTCTTTCATCTCACAGAAGCGCGAACGTCTTGGCGTTCAAGCACATGGCAGAAACAAGGTGTGAACAGATGAGCTGCTGCTATTTTCTCCGTTCGGCATGCTTCGTTGTAGCTCTCTTGCCGGTCGCCGGCTTAGCGGCTTGCTTTGCGCGACTAGCTCTGGGGAGAGAAGGAGATAGCGCCGGAAACCTCGCCTTTTGCCTTCTTCGGCGCTGGAACCTGGTTGCTGCGCCTTCTCTTTGTCCATGTGCACACACACGATTCCTCAGCGAAAACCATGCAGAAACCTTTCCACGAGCACCCAGGGATGTGCACCCAGCACCACGTGCACGCACACGCAGCTAGAGAAAAGCACCTACCTTTTCACACACTGATGCCTAAGCAAACGCGTGGCCACACACACGCACACATCCGCAAGCGCGCCTACTCCCATCTATTGAGGGAAAGACGGACGAGCTCTTTGGTTGCTCTTCACAGGCTTGTCCCTGATCTATAGCTGAGGGCAAACACTTGTGTGCTTGTGGGAGAGCCTGTGTCTTTCCTGGAAGCGTTTGGGAGTTTTGCTCAGACGCGTGTTTCCTCAAGTTCAAGAATCAAGATCTAGGATACCTGCAGACAGGTGCCTGTTTGTGTGGAGACAGTCTGTTTGAAACTGTGTTCCTCAGCGCCCGCTCTTTCTCCCCGTCGCTCCACACGCCTGGGAGTCCCTTTCTTTCTCTCCACAAGCACGTGTGTTGACTTCGTCGCACATGTGCATCTGCACAAGCGTTGAGCTCAGCAGAGCGTGTCTCTTGACACTTGATGTGCGTTGGCTGTGTCTGCCTGCTCCAGTGAAGAGAGAAACGGGAAATCATCTTGGTAGAGGCAACAAAGCAAAAGCGAGGCAGGATTGACATCTGCTCAACAGAGACGGATTCCCTGCGCTGACACAGTTCACAGTTACACGAGAAGCAATCTGAGCGGTCCGTCGACCGGAGACGTGTTTCCCAAGAGGTCGTTTAGCGAGTGAACAGCAGTGTGCGCGACTTTCAGGAGTGTGCCTGGAAAGTGCCAGAATCACCAGGAGCATCTGTGCAAAAGCTGCTGCCTCTGTGACCGCATTGAGGCACGTTCGCGTGTCTGCGAGTATATAGACGGCTCTTTCGCGTTCACTCCGAGGGAAACGGTCCGCTATTGCTTCTGTGCGCACAGACGCGATTCCCTTGTCTCTTGCGAACACAGGGAACTCTGTGCATCCAAATCTACAGGCTAAGGACGCGTCTGCATATGTTTTGGTGAACAATCGAGTGTGCGTGTTCTGACAGCTGCCTCTATGCAGACGTCTCCACAGAGCCACTTCTGAATGCCCCGCAGCCCAGGACTGAATGGATACACTAACAAGTGCACCGGTGTGAGCAACCACATATGCAGAAGGACGTCTTTCATCTCACAGAAGCGCGAACGTCTTGGCGTTCAAGCACATGGCAGAAACAAGGTGTGAACAGATGAGCTGCTGCTATTTTCTCCGTTCGGCATGCTTCGTTGTAGCTCTCTTGCCGGTCGCCGGCTTAGCGGCTTGCTTTGCGCGACTAGCTCTGGGGAGAGAAGGAGATAGCGCCGGAAACCTCGCCTTTTGCCTTCTTCGGCGCTGGAACCTGGTTGCTGCGCCTTCTCTTTGTCCATGTGCACACACACGATTCCTCAGCGAAAACCATGCAGAAACCTTTCCACGAGCACCCAGGGATGTGCACCCAGCACCACGTGCACGCACACGCAGCTAGAGAAAAGCACCTACCTTTTCACACACTGATGCCTAAGCAAACGCGTGGCCACACACACGCACACATCCGCAAGCGCGCCTACTCCCATCTATTGAGGGAAAGACGGACGAGCTCTTTGGTTGCTCTTCACAGGCTTGTCCCTGATCTATAGCTGAGGGCAAACACTTGTGTGCTTGTGGGAGAGCCTGTGTCTTTCCTGGAAGCGTTTGGGAGTTTTGCTCAGACGCGTGTTTCCTCAAGTTCAAGAATCAAGATCTAGGATACCTGCAGACAGGTGCCTGTTTGTGTGGAGACAGTCTGTTTGAAACTGTGTTCCTCAGCGCCCGCTCTTTCTCCCCGTCGCTCCACACGCCTGGGAGTCCCTTTCTTTCTCTCCACAAGCACGTGTGTTGACTTCGTCGCACATGTGCATCTGCACAAGCGTTGAGCTCAGCAGAGCGTGTCTCTTGACACTTGATGTGCGTTGGCTGTGTCTGCCTGCTCCAGTGAAGAGAGAAACGGGAAATCATCTTGGTAGAGGCAACAAAGCAAAAGCGAGGCAGGATTGACATCTGCTCAACAGAGACGGATTCCCTGCGCTGACACAGTTCACAGTTACACGAGAAGCAATCTGAGCGGTCCGTCGACCGGAGACGTGTTTCCCAAGAGGTCGTTTAGCGAGTGAACAGCAGTGTGCGCGACTTTCAGGAGTGTGCCTGGAAAGTGCCAGAATCACCAGGAGCATCTGTGCAAAAGCTGCTGCCTCTGTGACCGCATTGAGGCACGTTCGCGTGTCTGCGAGTATATAGACGGCTCTTTCGCGTTCACTCCGAGGGAAACGGTCCGCTATTGCTTCTGTGCGCACAGACGCGATTCCCTTGTCTCTTGCGAACACAGGGAACTCTGTGCATCCAAATCTACAGGCTAAGGACGCGTCTGCATATGTTTTGGTGAACAATCGAGTGTGCGTGTTCTGACAGCTGCCTCTATGCAGACGTCTCCACAGAGCCACTTCTGAATGCCCCGCAGCCCAGGACTGAATGGATACACTAACAAGTGCACCGGTGTGAGCAACCACATATGCAGAAGGACGTCTTTCATCTCACAGAAGCGCGAACGTCTTGGCGTTCAAGCACATGGCAGAAACAAGGTGTGAACAGATGAGCTGCTGCTATTTTCTCCGTTCGGCATGCTTCGTTGTAGCTCTCTTGCCGGTCGCCGGCTTAGCGGCTTGCTTTGCGCGACTAGCTCTGGGGAGAGAAGGAGATAGCGCCGGAAACCTCGCCTTTTGCCTTCTTCGGCGCTGGAACCTGGTTGCTGCGCCTTCTCTTTGTCCATGTGCACACACACGATTCCTCAGCGAAAACCATGCAGAAACCTTTCCACGAGCACCCAGGGATGTGCACCCAGCACCACGTGCACGCACACGCAGCTAGAGAAAAGCACCTACCTTTTCACACACTGATGCCTAAGCAAACGCGTGGCCACACACACGCACACATCCGCAAGCGCGCCTACTCCCATCTATTGAGGGAAAGACGGACGAGCTCTTTGGTTGCTCTTCACAGGCTTGTCCCTGATCTATAGCTGAGGGCAAACACTTGTGTGCTTGTGGGAGAGCCTGTGTCTTTCCTGGAAGCGTTTGGGAGTTTTGCTCAGACGCGTGTTTCCTCAAGTTCAAGAATCAAGATCTAGGATACCTGCAGACAGGTGCCTGTTTGTGTGGAGACAGTCTGTTTGAAACTGTGTTCCTCAGCGCCCGCTCTTTCTCCCCGTCGCTCCACACGCCTGGGAGTCCCTTTCTTTCTCTCCACAAGCACGTGTGTTGACTTCGTCGCACATGTGCATCTGCACAAGCGTTGAGCTCAGCAGAGCGTGTCTCTTGACACTTGATGTGCGTTGGCTGTGTCTGCCTGCTCCAGTGAAGAGAGAAACGGGAAATCATCTTGGTAGAGGCAACAAAGCAAAAGCGAGGCAGGATTGACATCTGCTCAACAGAGACGGATTCCCTGCGCTGACACAGTTCACAGTTACACGAGAAGCAATCTGAGCGGTCCGTCGACCGGAGACGTGTTTCCCAAGAGGTCGTTTAGCGAGTGAACAGCAGTGTGCGCGACTTTCAGGAGTGTGCCTGGAAAGTGCCAGAATCACCAGGAGCATCTGTGCAAAAGCTGCTGCCTCTGTGACCGCATTGAGGCACGTTCGCGTGTCTGCGAGTATATAGACGGCTCTTTCGCGTTCACTCCGAGGGAAACGGTCCGCTATTGCTTCTGTGCGCACAGACGCGATTCCCTTGTCTCTTGCGAACACAGGGAACTCTGTGCATCCAAATCTACAGGCTAAGGACGCGTCTGCATATGTTTTGGTGAACAATCGAGTGTGCGTGTTCTGACAGCTGCCTCTATGCAGACGTCTCCACAGAGCCACTTCTGAATGCCCCGCAGCCCAGGACTGAATGGATACACTAACAAGTGCACCGGTGTGAGCAACCACATATGCAGAAGGACGTCTTTCATCTCACAGAAGCGCGAACGTCTTGGCGTTCAAGCACATGGCAGAAACAAGGTGTGAACAGATGAGCTGCTGCTATTTTCTCCGTTCGGCATGCTTCGTTGTAGCTCTCTTGCCGGTCGCCGGCTTAGCGGCTTGCTTTGCGCGACTAGCTCTGGGGAGAGAAGGAGATAGCGCCGGAAACCTCGCCTTTTGCCTTCTTCGGCGCTGGAACCTGGTTGCTGCGCCTTCTCTTTGTCCATGTGCACACACACGATTCCTCAGCGAAAACCATGCAGAAACCTTTCCACGAGCACCCAGGGATGTGCACCCAGCACCACGTGCACGCACACGCAGCTAGAGAAAAGCACCTACCTTTTCACACACTGATGCCTAAGCAAACGCGTGGCCACACACACGCACACATCCGCAAGCGCGCCTACTCCCATCTATTGAGGGAAAGACGGACGAGCTCTTTGGTTGCTCTTCACAGGCTTGTCCCTGATCTATAGCTGAGGGCAAACACTTGTGTGCTTGTGGGAGAGCCTGTGTCTTTCCTGGAAGCGTTTGGGAGTTTTGCTCAGACGCGTGTTTCCTCAAGTTCAAGAATCAAGATCTAGGATACCTGCAGACAGGTGCCTGTTTGTGTGGAGACAGTCTGTTTGAAACTGTGTTCCTCAGCGCCCGCTCTTTCTCCCCGTCGCTCCACACGCCTGGGAGTCCCTTTCTTTCTCTCCACAAGCACGTGTGTTGACTTCGTCGCACATGTGCATCTGCACAAGCGTTGAGCTCAGCAGAGCGTGTCTCTTGACACTTGATGTGCGTTGGCTGTGTCTGCCTGCTCCAGTGAAGAGAGAAACGGGAAATCATCTTGGTAGAGGCAACAAAGCAAAAGCGAGGCAGGATTGACATCTGCTCAACAGAGACGGATTCCCTGCGCTGACACAGTTCACAGTTACACGAGAAGCAATCTGAGCGGTCCGTCGACCGGAGACGTGTTTCCCAAGAGGTCGTTTAGCGAGTGAACAGCAGTGTGCGCGACTTTCAGGAGTGTGCCTGGAAAGTGCCAGAATCACCAGGAGCATCTGTGCAAAAGCTGCTGCCTCTGTGACCGCATTGAGGCACGTTCGCGTGTCTGCGAGTATATAGACGGCTCTTTCGCGTTCACTCCGAGGGAAACGGTCCGCTATTGCTTCTGTGCGCACAGACGCGATTCCCTTGTCTCTTGCGAACACAGGGAACTCTGTGCATCCAAATCTACAGGCTAAGGACGCGTCTGCATATGTTTTGGTGAACAATCGAGTGTGCGTGTTCTGACAGCTGCCTCTATGCAGACGTCTCCACAGAGCCACTTCTGAATGCCCCGCAGCCCAGGACTGAATGGATACACTAACAAGTGCACCGGTGTGAGCAACCACATATGCAGAAGGACGTCTTTCATCTCACAGAAGCGCGAACGTCTTGGCGTTCAAGCACATGGCAGAAACAAGGTGTGAACAGATGAGCTGCTGCTATTTTCTCCGTTCGGCATGCTTCGTTGTAGCTCTCTTGCCGGTCGCCGGCTTAGCGGCTTGCTTTGCGCGACTAGCTCTGGGGAGAGAAGGAGATAGCGCCGGAAACCTCGCCTTTTGCCTTCTTCGGCGCTGGAACCTGGTTGCTGCGCCTTCTCTTTGTCCATGTGCACACACACGATTCCTCAGCGAAAACCATGCAGAAACCTTTCCACGAGCACCCAGGGATGTGCACCCAGCACCACGTGCACGCACACGCAGCTAGAGAAAAGCACCTACCTTTTCACACACTGATGCCTAAGCAAACGCGTGGCCACACACACGCACACATCCGCAAGCGCGCCTACTCCCATCTATTGAGGGAAAGACGGACGAGCTCTTTGGTTGCTCTTCACAGGCTTGTCCCTGATCTATAGCTGAGGGCAAACACTTGTGTGCTTGTGGGAGAGCCTGTGTCTTTCCTGGAAGCGTTTGGGAGTTTTGCTCAGACGCGTGTTTCCTCAAGTTCAAGAATCAAGATCTAGGATACCTGCAGACAGGTGCCTGTTTGTGTGGAGACAGTCTGTTTGAAACTGTGTTCCTCAGCGCCCGCTCTTTCTCCCCGTCGCTCCACACGCCTGGGAGTCCCTTTCTTTCTCTCCACAAGCACGTGTGTTGACTTCGTCGCACATGTGCATCTGCACAAGCGTTGAGCTCAGCAGAGCGTGTCTCTTGACACTTGATGTGCGTTGGCTGTGTCTGCCTGCTCCAGTGAAGAGAGAAACGGGAAATCATCTTGGTAGAGGCAACAAAGCAAAAGCGAGGCAGGATTGACATCTGCTCAACAGAGACGGATTCCCTGCGCTGACACAGTTCACAGTTACACGAGAAGCAATCTGAGCGGTCCGTCGACCGGAGACGTGTTTCCCAAGAGGTCGTTTAGCGAGTGAACAGCAGTGTGCGCGACTTTCAGGAGTGTGCCTGGAAAGTGCCAGAATCACCAGGAGCATCTGTGCAAAAGCTGCTGCCTCTGTGACCGCATTGAGGCACGTTCGCGTGTCTGCGAGTATATAGACGGCTCTTTCGCGTTCACTCCGAGGGAAACGGTCCGCTATTGCTTCTGTGCGCACAGACGCGATTCCCTTGTCTCTTGCGAACACAGGGAACTCTGTGCATCCAAATCTACAGGCTAAGGACGCGTCTGCATATGTTTTGGTGAACAATCGAGTGTGCGTGTTCTGACAGCTGCCTCTATGCAGACGTCTCCACAGAGCCACTTCTGAATGCCCCGCAGCCCAGGACTGAATGGATACACTAACAAGTGCACCGGTGTGAGCAACCACATATGCAGAAGGACGTCTTTCATCTCACAGAAGCGCGAACGTCTTGGCGTTCAAGCACATGGCAGAAACAAGGTGTGAACAGATGAGCTGCTGCTATTTTCTCCGTTCGGCATGCTTCGTTGTAGCTCTCTTGCCGGTCGCCGGCTTAGCGGCTTGCTTTGCGCGACTAGCTCTGGGGAGAGAAGGAGATAGCGCCGGAAACCTCGCCTTTTGCCTTCTTCGGCGCTGGAACCTGGTTGCTGCGCCTTCTCTTTGTCCATGTGCACACACACGATTCCTCAGCGAAAACCATGCAGAAACCTTTCCACGAGCACCCAGGGATGTGCACCCAGCACCACGTGCACGCACACGCAGCTAGAGAAAAGCACCTACCTTTTCACACACTGATGCCTAAGCAAACGCGTGGCCACACACACGCACACATCCGCAAGCGCGCCTACTCCCATCTATTGAGGGAAAGACGGACGAGCTCTTTGGTTGCTCTTCACAGGCTTGTCCCTGATCTATAGCTGAGGGCAAACACTTGTGTGCTTGTGGGAGAGCCTGTGTCTTTCCTGGAAGCGTTTGGGAGTTTTGCTCAGACGCGTGTTTCCTCAAGTTCAAGAATCAAGATCTAGGATACCTGCAGACAGGTGCCTGTTTGTGTGGAGACAGTCTGTTTGAAACTGTGTTCCTCAGCGCCCGCTCTTTCTCCCCGTCGCTCCACACGCCTGGGAGTCCCTTTCTTTCTCTCCACAAGCACGTGTGTTGACTTCGTCGCACATGTGCATCTGCACAAGCGTTGAGCTCAGCAGAGCGTGTCTCTTGACACTTGATGTGCGTTGGCTGTGTCTGCCTGCTCCAGTGAAGAGAGAAACGGGAAATCATCTTGGTAGAGGCAACAAAGCAAAAGCGAGGCAGGATTGACATCTGCTCAACAGAGACGGATTCCCTGCGCTGACACAGTTCACAGTTACACGAGAAGCAATCTGAGCGGTCCGTCGACCGGAGACGTGTTTCCCAAGAGGTCGTTTAGCGAGTGAACAGCAGTGTGCGCGACTTTCAGGAGTGTGCCTGGAAAGTGCCAGAATCACCAGGAGCATCTGTGCAAAAGCTGCTGCCTCTGTGACCGCATTGAGGCACGTTCGCGTGTCTGCGAGTATATAGACGGCTCTTTCGCGTTCACTCCGAGGGAAACGGTCCGCTATTGCTTCTGTGCGCACAGACGCGATTCCCTTGTCTCTTGCGAACACAGGGAACTCTGTGCATCCAAATCTACAGGCTAAGGACGCGTCTGCATATGTTTTGGTGAACAATCGAGTGTGCGTGTTCTGACAGCTGCCTCTATGCAGACGTCTCCACAGAGCCACTTCTGAATGCCCCGCAGCCCAGGACTGAATGGATACACTAACAAGTGCACCGGTGTGAGCAACCACATATGCAGAAGGACGTCTTTCATCTCACAGAAGCGCGAACGTCTTGGCGTTCAAGCACATGGCAGAAACAAGGTGTGAACAGATGAGCTGCTGCTATTTTCTCCGTTCGGCATGCTTCGTTGTAGCTCTCTTGCCGGTCGCCGGCTTAGCGGCTTGCTTTGCGCGACTAGCTCTGGGGAGAGAAGGAGATAGCGCCGGAAACCTCGCCTTTTGCCTTCTTCGGCGCTGGAACCTGGTTGCTGCGCCTTCTCTTTGTCCATGTGCACACACACGATTCCTCAGCGAAAACCATGCAGAAACCTTTCCACGAGCACCCAGGGATGTGCACCCAGCACCACGTGCACGCACACGCAGCTAGAGAAAAGCACCTACCTTTTCACACACTGATGCCTAAGCAAACGCGTGGCCACACACACGCACACATCCGCAAGCGCGCCTACTCCCATCTATTGAGGGAAAGACGGACGAGCTCTTTGGTTGCTCTTCACAGGCTTGTCCCTGATCTATAGCTGAGGGCAAACACTTGTGTGCTTGTGGGAGAGCCTGTGTCTTTCCTGGAAGCGTTTGGGAGTTTTGCTCAGACGCGTGTTTCCTCAAGTTCAAGAATCAAGATCTAGGATACCTGCAGACAGGTGCCTGTTTGTGTGGAGACAGTCTGTTTGAAACTGTGTTCCTCAGCGCCCGCTCTTTCTCCCCGTCGCTCCACACGCCTGGGAGTCCCTTTCTTTCTCTCCACAAGCACGTGTGTTGACTTCGTCGCACATGTGCATCTGCACAAGCGTTGAGCTCAGCAGAGCGTGTCTCTTGACACTTGATGTGCGTTGGCTGTGTCTGCCTGCTCCAGTGAAGAGAGAAACGGGAAATCATCTTGGTAGAGGCAACAAAGCAAAAGCGAGGCAGGATTGACATCTGCTCAACAGAGACGGATTCCCTGCGCTGACACAGTTCACAGTTACACGAGAAGCAATCTGAGCGGTCCGTCGACCGGAGACGTGTTTCCCAAGAGGTCGTTTAGCGAGTGAACAGCAGTGTGCGCGACTTTCAGGAGTGTGCCTGGAAAGTGCCAGAATCACCAGGAGCATCTGTGCAAAAGCTGCTGCCTCTGTGACCGCATTGAGGCACGTTCGCGTGTCTGCGAGTATATAGACGGCTCTTTCGCGTTCACTCCGAGGGAAACGGTCCGCTATTGCTTCTGTGCGCACAGACGCGATTCCCTTGTCTCTTGCGAACACAGGGAACTCTGTGCATCCAAATCTACAGGCTAAGGACGCGTCTGCATATGTTTTGGTGAACAATCGAGTGTGCGTGTTCTGACAGCTGCCTCTATGCAGACGTCTCCACAGAGCCACTTCTGAATGCCCCGCAGCCCAGGACTGAATGGATACACTAACAAGTGCACCGGTGTGAGCAACCACATATGCAGAAGGACGTCTTTCATCTCACAGAAGCGCGAACGTCTTGGCGTTCAAGCACATGGCAGAAACAAGGTGTGAACAGATGAGCTGCTGCTATTTTCTCCGTTCGGCATGCTTCGTTGTAGCTCTCTTGCCGGTCGCCGGCTTAGCGGCTTGCTTTGCGCGACTAGCTCTGGGGAGAGAAGGAGATAGCGCCGGAAACCTCGCCTTTTGCCTTCTTCGGCGCTGGAACCTGGTTGCTGCGCCTTCTCTTTGTCCATGTGCACACACACGATTCCTCAGCGAAAACCATGCAGAAACCTTTCCACGAGCACCCAGGGATGTGCACCCAGCACCACGTGCACGCACACGCAGCTAGAGAAAAGCACCTACCTTTTCACACACTGATGCCTAAGCAAACGCGTGGCCACACACACGCACACATCCGCAAGCGCGCCTACTCCCATCTATTGAGGGAAAGACGGACGAGCTCTTTGGTTGCTCTTCACAGGCTTGTCCCTGATCTATAGCTGAGGGCAAACACTTGTGTGCTTGTGGGAGAGCCTGTGTCTTTCCTGGAAGCGTTTGGGAGTTTTGCTCAGACGCGTGTTTCCTCAAGTTCAAGAATCAAGATCTAGGATACCTGCAGACAGGTGCCTGTTTGTGTGGAGACAGTCTGTTTGAAACTGTGTTCCTCAGCGCCCGCTCTTTCTCCCCGTCGCTCCACACGCCTGGGAGTCCCTTTCTTTCTCTCCACAAGCACGTGTGTTGACTTCGTCGCACATGTGCATCTGCACAAGCGTTGAGCTCAGCAGAGCGTGTCTCTTGACACTTGATGTGCGTTGGCTGTGTCTGCCTGCTCCAGTGAAGAGAGAAACGGGAAATCATCTTGGTAGAGGCAACAAAGCAAAAGCGAGGCAGGATTGACATCTGCTCAACAGAGACGGATTCCCTGCGCTGACACAGTTCACAGTTACACGAGAAGCAATCTGAGCGGTCCGTCGACCGGAGACGTGTTTCCCAAGAGGTCGTTTAGCGAGTGAACAGCAGTGTGCGCGACTTTCAGGAGTGTGCCTGGAAAGTGCCAGAATCACCAGGAGCATCTGTGCAAAAGCTGCTGCCTCTGTGACCGCATTGAGGCACGTTCGCGTGTCTGCGAGTATATAGACGGCTCTTTCGCGTTCACTCCGAGGGAAACGGTCCGCTATTGCTTCTGTGCGCACAGACGCGATTCCCTTGTCTCTTGCGAACACAGGGAACTCTGTGCATCCAAATCTACAGGCTAAGGACGCGTCTGCATATGTTTTGGTGAACAATCGAGTGTGCGTGTTCTGACAGCTGCCTCTATGCAGACGTCTCCACAGAGCCACTTCTGAATGCCCCGCAGCCCAGGACTGAATGGATACACTAACAAGTGCACCGGTGTGAGCAACCACATATGCAGAAGGACGTCTTTCATCTCACAGAAGCGCGAACGTCTTGGCGTTCAAGCACATGGCAGAAACAAGGTGTGAACAGATGAGCTGCTGCTATTTTCTCCGTTCGGCATGCTTCGTTGTAGCTCTCTTGCCGGTCGCCGGCTTAGCGGCTTGCTTTGCGCGACTAGCTCTGGGGAGAGAAGGAGATAGCGCCGGAAACCTCGCCTTTTGCCTTCTTCGGCGCTGGAACCTGGTTGCTGCGCCTTCTCTTTGTCCATGTGCACACACACGATTCCTCAGCGAAAACCATGCAGAAACCTTTCCACGAGCACCCAGGGATGTGCACCCAGCACCACGTGCACGCACACGCAGCTAGAGAAAAGCACCTACCTTTTCACACACTGATGCCTAAGCAAACGCGTGGCCACACACACGCACACATCCGCAAGCGCGCCTACTCCCATCTATTGAGGGAAAGACGGACGAGCTCTTTGGTTGCTCTTCACAGGCTTGTCCCTGATCTATAGCTGAGGGCAAACACTTGTGTGCTTGTGGGAGAGCCTGTGTCTTTCCTGGAAGCGTTTGGGAGTTTTGCTCAGACGCGTGTTTCCTCAAGTTCAAGAATCAAGATCTAGGATACCTGCAGACAGGTGCCTGTTTGTGTGGAGACAGTCTGTTTGAAACTGTGTTCCTCAGCGCCCGCTCTTTCTCCCCGTCGCTCCACACGCCTGGGAGTCCCTTTCTTTCTCTCCACAAGCACGTGTGTTGACTTCGTCGCACATGTGCATCTGCACAAGCGTTGAGCTCAGCAGAGCGTGTCTCTTGACACTTGATGTGCGTTGGCTGTGTCTGCCTGCTCCAGTGAAGAGAGAAACGGGAAATCATCTTGGTAGAGGCAACAAAGCAAAAGCGAGGCAGGATTGACATCTGCTCAACAGAGACGGATTCCCTGCGCTGACACAGTTCACAGTTACACGAGAAGCAATCTGAGCGGTCCGTCGACCGGAGACGTGTTTCCCAAGAGGTCGTTTAGCGAGTGAACAGCAGTGTGCGCGACTTTCAGGAGTGTGCCTGGAAAGTGCCAGAATCACCAGGAGCATCTGTGCAAAAGCTGCTGCCTCTGTGACCGCATTGAGGCACGTTCGCGTGTCTGCGAGTATATAGACGGCTCTTTCGCGTTCACTCCGAGGGAAACGGTCCGCTATTGCTTCTGTGCGCACAGACGCGATTCCCTTGTCTCTTGCGAACACAGGGAACTCTGTGCATCCAAATCTACAGGCTAAGGACGCGTCTGCATATGTTTTGGTGAACAATCGAGTGTGCGTGTTCTGACAGCTGCCTCTATGCAGACGTCTCCACAGAGCCACTTCTGAATGCCCCGCAGCCCAGGACTGAATGGATACACTAACAAGTGCACCGGTGTGAGCAACCACATATGCAGAAGGACGTCTTTCATCTCACAGAAGCGCGAACGTCTTGGCGTTCAAGCACATGGCAGAAACAAGGTGTGAACAGATGAGCTGCTGCTATTTTCTCCGTTCGGCATGCTTCGTTGTAGCTCTCTTGCCGGTCGCCGGCTTAGCGGCTTGCTTTGCGCGACTAGCTCTGGGGAGAGAAGGAGATAGCGCCGGAAACCTCGCCTTTTGCCTTCTTCGGCGCTGGAACCTGGTTGCTGCGCCTTCTCTTTGTCCATGTGCACACACACGATTCCTCAGCGAAAACCATGCAGAAACCTTTCCACGAGCACCCAGGGATGTGCACCCAGCACCACGTGCACGCACACGCAGCTAGAGAAAAGCACCTACCTTTTCACACACTGATGCCTAAGCAAACGCGTGGCCACACACACGCACACATCCGCAAGCGCGCCTACTCCCATCTATTGAGGGAAAGACGGACGAGCTCTTTGGTTGCTCTTCACAGGCTTGTCCCTGATCTATAGCTGAGGGCAAACACTTGTGTGCTTGTGGGAGAGCCTGTGTCTTTCCTGGAAGCGTTTGGGAGTTTTGCTCAGACGCGTGTTTCCTCAAGTTCAAGAATCAAGATCTAGGATACCTGCAGACAGGTGCCTGTTTGTGTGGAGACAGTCTGTTTGAAACTGTGTTCCTCAGCGCCCGCTCTTTCTCCCCGTCGCTCCACACGCCTGGGAGTCCCTTTCTTTCTCTCCACAAGCACGTGTGTTGACTTCGTCGCACATGTGCATCTGCACAAGCGTTGAGCTCAGCAGAGCGTGTCTCTTGACACTTGATGTGCGTTGGCTGTGTCTGCCTGCTCCAGTGAAGAGAGAAACGGGAAATCATCTTGGTAGAGGCAACAAAGCAAAAGCGAGGCAGGATTGACATCTGCTCAACAGAGACGGATTCCCTGCGCTGACACAGTTCACAGTTACACGAGAAGCAATCTGAGCGGTCCGTCGACCGGAGACGTGTTTCCCAAGAGGTCGTTTAGCGAGTGAACAGCAGTGTGCGCGACTTTCAGGAGTGTGCCTGGAAAGTGCCAGAATCACCAGGAGCATCTGTGCAAAAGCTGCTGCCTCTGTGACCGCATTGAGGCACGTTCGCGTGTCTGCGAGTATATAGACGGCTCTTTCGCGTTCACTCCGAGGGAAACGGTCCGCTATTGCTTCTGTGCGCACAGACGCGATTCCCTTGTCTCTTGCGAACACAGGGAACTCTGTGCATCCAAATCTACAGGCTAAGGACGCGTCTGCATATGTTTTGGTGAACAATCGAGTGTGCGTGTTCTGACAGCTGCCTCTATGCAGACGTCTCCACAGAGCCACTTCTGAATGCCCCGCAGCCCAGGACTGAATGGATACACTAACAAGTGCACCGGTGTGAGCAACCACATATGCAGAAGGACGTCTTTCATCTCACAGAAGCGCGAACGTCTTGGCGTTCAAGCACATGGCAGAAACAAGGTGTGAACAGATGAGCTGCTGCTATTTTCTCCGTTCGGCATGCTTCGTTGTAGCTCTCTTGCCGGTCGCCGGCTTAGCGGCTTGCTTTGCGCGACTAGCTCTGGGGAGAGAAGGAGATAGCGCCGGAAACCTCGCCTTTTGCCTTCTTCGGCGCTGGAACCTGGTTGCTGCGCCTTCTCTTTGTCCATGTGCACACACACGATTCCTCAGCGAAAACCATGCAGAAACCTTTCCACGAGCACCCAGGGATGTGCACCCAGCACCACGTGCACGCACACGCAGCTAGAGAAAAGCACCTACCTTTTCACACACTGATGCCTAAGCAAACGCGTGGCCACACACACGCACACATCCGCAAGCGCGCCTACTCCCATCTATTGAGGGAAAGACGGACGAGCTCTTTGGTTGCTCTTCACAGGCTTGTCCCTGATCTATAGCTGAGGGCAAACACTTGTGTGCTTGTGGGAGAGCCTGTGTCTTTCCTGGAAGCGTTTGGGAGTTTTGCTCAGACGCGTGTTTCCTCAAGTTCAAGAATCAAGATCTAGGATACCTGCAGACAGGTGCCTGTTTGTGTGGAGACAGTCTGTTTGAAACTGTGTTCCTCAGCGCCCGCTCTTTCTCCCCGTCGCTCCACACGCCTGGGAGTCCCTTTCTTTCTCTCCACAAGCACGTGTGTTGACTTCGTCGCACATGTGCATCTGCACAAGCGTTGAGCTCAGCAGAGCGTGTCTCTTGACACTTGATGTGCGTTGGCTGTGTCTGCCTGCTCCAGTGAAGAGAGAAACGGGAAATCATCTTGGTAGAGGCAACAAAGCAAAAGCGAGGCAGGATTGACATCTGCTCAACAGAGACGGATTCCCTGCGCTGACACAGTTCACAGTTACACGAGAAGCAATCTGAGCGGTCCGTCGACCGGAGACGTGTTTCCCAAGAGGTCGTTTAGCGAGTGAACAGCAGTGTGCGCGACTTTCAGGAGTGTGCCTGGAAAGTGCCAGAATCACCAGGAGCATCTGTGCAAAAGCTGCTGCCTCTGTGACCGCATTGAGGCACGTTCGCGTGTCTGCGAGTATATAGACGGCTCTTTCGCGTTCACTCCGAGGGAAACGGTCCGCTATTGCTTCTGTGCGCACAGACGCGATTCCCTTGTCTCTTGCGAACACAGGGAACTCTGTGCATCCAAATCTACAGGCTAAGGACGCGTCTGCATATGTTTTGGTGAACAATCGAGTGTGCGTGTTCTGACAGCTGCCTCTATGCAGACGTCTCCACAGAGCCACTTCTGAATGCCCCGCAGCCCAGGACTGAATGGATACACTAACAAGTGCACCGGTGTGAGCAACCACATATGCAGAAGGACGTCTTTCATCTCACAGAAGCGCGAACGTCTTGGCGTTCAAGCACATGGCAGAAACAAGGTGTGAACAGATGAGCTGCTGCTATTTTCTCCGTTCGGCATGCTTCGTTGTAGCTCTCTTGCCGGTCGCCGGCTTAGCGGCTTGCTTTGCGCGACTAGCTCTGGGGAGAGAAGGAGATAGCGCCGGAAACCTCGCCTTTTGCCTTCTTCGGCGCTGGAACCTGGTTGCTGCGCCTTCTCTTTGTCCATGTGCACACACACGATTCCTCAGCGAAAACCATGCAGAAACCTTTCCACGAGCACCCAGGGATGTGCACCCAGCACCACGTGCACGCACACGCAGCTAGAGAAAAGCACCTACCTTTTCACACACTGATGCCTAAGCAAACGCGTGGCCACACACACGCACACATCCGCAAGCGCGCCTACTCCCATCTATTGAGGGAAAGACGGACGAGCTCTTTGGTTGCTCTTCACAGGCTTGTCCCTGATCTATAGCTGAGGGCAAACACTTGTGTGCTTGTGGGAGAGCCTGTGTCTTTCCTGGAAGCGTTTGGGAGTTTTGCTCAGACGCGTGTTTCCTCAAGTTCAAGAATCAAGATCTAGGATACCTGCAGACAGGTGCCTGTTTGTGTGGAGACAGTCTGTTTGAAACTGTGTTCCTCAGCGCCCGCTCTTTCTCCCCGTCGCTCCACACGCCTGGGAGTCCCTTTCTTTCTCTCCACAAGCACGTGTGTTGACTTCGTCGCACATGTGCATCTGCACAAGCGTTGAGCTCAGCAGAGCGTGTCTCTTGACACTTGATGTGCGTTGGCTGTGTCTGCCTGCTCCAGTGAAGAGAGAAACGGGAAATCATCTTGGTAGAGGCAACAAAGCAAAAGCGAGGCAGGATTGACATCTGCTCAACAGAGACGGATTCCCTGCGCTGACACAGTTCACAGTTACACGAGAAGCAATCTGAGCGGTCCGTCGACCGGAGACGTGTTTCCCAAGAGGTCGTTTAGCGAGTGAACAGCAGTGTGCGCGACTTTCAGGAGTGTGCCTGGAAAGTGCCAGAATCACCAGGAGCATCTGTGCAAAAGCTGCTGCCTCTGTGACCGCATTGAGGCACGTTCGCGTGTCTGCGAGTATATAGACGGCTCTTTCGCGTTCACTCCGAGGGAAACGGTCCGCTATTGCTTCTGTGCGCACAGACGCGATTCCCTTGTCTCTTGCGAACACAGGGAACTCTGTGCATCCAAATCTACAGGCTAAGGACGCGTCTGCATATGTTTTGGTGAACAATCGAGTGTGCGTGTTCTGACAGCTGCCTCTATGCAGACGTCTCCACAGAGCCACTTCTGAATGCCCCGCAGCCCAGGACTGAATGGATACACTAACAAGTGCACCGGTGTGAGCAACCACATATGCAGAAGGACGTCTTTCATCTCACAGAAGCGCGAACGTCTTGGCGTTCAAGCACATGGCAGAAACAAGGTGTGAACAGATGAGCTGCTGCTATTTTCTCCGTTCGGCATGCTTCGTTGTAGCTCTCTTGCCGGTCGCCGGCTTAGCGGCTTGCTTTGCGCGACTAGCTCTGGGGAGAGAAGGAGATAGCGCCGGAAACCTCGCCTTTTGCCTTCTTCGGCGCTGGAACCTGGTTGCTGCGCCTTCTCTTTGTCCATGTGCACACACACGATTCCTCAGCGAAAACCATGCAGAAACCTTTCCACGAGCACCCAGGGATGTGCACCCAGCACCACGTGCACGCACACGCAGCTAGAGAAAAGCACCTACCTTTTCACACACTGATGCCTAAGCAAACGCGTGGCCACACACACGCACACATCCGCAAGCGCGCCTACTCCCATCTATTGAGGGAAAGACGGACGAGCTCTTTGGTTGCTCTTCACAGGCTTGTCCCTGATCTATAGCTGAGGGCAAACACTTGTGTGCTTGTGGGAGAGCCTGTGTCTTTCCTGGAAGCGTTTGGGAGTTTTGCTCAGACGCGTGTTTCCTCAAGTTCAAGAATCAAGATCTAGGATACCTGCAGACAGGTGCCTGTTTGTGTGGAGACAGTCTGTTTGAAACTGTGTTCCTCAGCGCCCGCTCTTTCTCCCCGTCGCTCCACACGCCTGGGAGTCCCTTTCTTTCTCTCCACAAGCACGTGTGTTGACTTCGTCGCACATGTGCATCTGCACAAGCGTTGAGCTCAGCAGAGCGTGTCTCTTGACACTTGATGTGCGTTGGCTGTGTCTGCGTGCTCCAGTGAAGAGAGAAACGGGAAATCATCTTGGTAGAGGCAACAAAGCAAAAGCGAGGCAGGATCGACATCTGCTCAACAGAGACGGATTCCCTGCGCTGACACAGTTCACAGTTACACGAGAAGCAATCTGAGCGGTCCGTCGACCGGAGACGTGTTTCCCAAGAGGTCGTTTAGCGAGTGAACAGCAGTGTGCGCGACTTTCAGGAGTGTGCCTGGAAAGTGCCAGAATCACCAGGAGCATCTGTGCAAAAGCTGCTGCCTCTGTGACCGCATTGAGGCACGTTCGCGTGTCTGCGAGTATATAGACGGCTCTTTCGCGTTCACTCCGAGGGAAACGGTCCGCTATTGCTTCTGTGCGCACAGACGCGATTCCCTTGTCTCTTGCGAACACAGGGAACTCTGTGCATCCAAATCTACAGGCTAAGGACGCGTCTGCATATGTTTTGGTGAACAATCGAGTGTGCGTGTTCTGACAGCTGCCTCTATGCAGACGTCTCCACAGAGCCACTTCTGAATGCCCCGCAGCCCAGGACTGAATGGATACACTAACAAGTGCACCGGTGTGAGCAACCACATATGCAGAAGGACGTCTTTCATCTCACAGAAGCGCGAACGTCTTGGCGTTCAAGCACATGGCAGAAACAAGGTGTGAACAGATGAGCTGCTGCTATTTTCTCCGTTCGGCATGCTTCGTTGTAGCTCTCTTGCCGGTCGCCGGCTTAGCGGCTTGCTTTGCGCGACTAGCTCTGGGGAGAGAAGGAGATAGCGCCGGAAACCTCGCCTTTTGCCTTCTTCGGCGCTGGAACCTGGTTGCTGCGCCTTCTCTTTGTCCATGTGCACACACACGATTCCTCAGCGAAAACCATGCAGAAACCTTTCCACGAGCACCCAGGGATGTGCACCCAGCACCACGTGCACGCACACGCAGCTAGAGAAAAGCACCTACCTTTTCACACACTGATGCCTAAGCAAACGCGTGGCCACACACACGCACACATCCGCAAGCGCGCCTACTCCCATCTATTGAGGGAAAGACGGACGAGCTCTTTGGTTGCTCTTCACAGGCTTGTCCCTGATCTATAGCTGAGGGCAAACACTTGTGTGCTTGTGGGAGAGCCTGTGTCTTTCCTGGAAGCGTTTGGGAGTTTTGCTCAGACGCGTGTTTCCTCAAGTTCAAGAATCAAGATCTAGGATACCTGCAGACAGGTGCCTGTTTGTGTGGAGACAGTCTGTTTGAAACTGTGTTCCTCAGCGCCCGCTCTTTCTCCCCGTCGCTCCACACGCCTGGGAGTCCCTTTCTTTCTCTCCACAAGCACGTGTGTTGACTTCGTCGCACATGTGCATCTGCACAAGCGTTGAGCTCAGCAGAGCGTGTCTCTTGACACTTGATGTGCGTTGGCTGTGTCTGCCTGCTCCAGTGAAGAGAGAAACGGGAAATCATCTTGGTAGAGGCAACAAAGCAAAAGCGAGGCAGGATCGACATCTGCTCAACAGAGACGGATTCCCTGCGCTGACACAGTTCACAGTTACACGAGAAGCAATCTGAGCGGTCCGTCGACCGGAGACGTGTTTCCCAAGAGGTCGTTTAGCGAGTGAACAGCAGTGTGCGCGACTTTCAGGAGTGTGCCTGGAAAGTGCCAGAATCACCAGGAGCATCTGTGCAAAAGCTGCTGCCTCTGTGACCGCATTGAGGCACGTTCGCGTGTCTGCGAGTATATAGACGGCTCTTTCGCGTTCACTCCGAGGGAAACGGTCCGCTATTGCTTCTGTGCGCACAGACGCGATTCCCTTGTCTCTTGCGAACACAGGGAACTCTGTGCATCCAAATCTACAGGCTAAGGACGCGTCTGCATATGTTTTGGTGAACAATCGAGTGTGCGTGTTCTGACAGCTGCCTCTATGCAGACGTCTCCACAGAGCCACTTCTGAATGCCCCGCAGCCCAGGACTGAATGGATACACTAACAAGTGCACCGGTGTGAGCAACCACATATGCAGAAGGACGTCTTTCATCTCACAGAAGCGCGAACGTCTTGGCGTTCAAGCACATGGCAGAAACAAGGTGTGAACAGATGAGCTGCTGCTATTTTCTCCGTTCGGCATGCTTCGTTGTAGCTCTCTTGCCGGTCGCCGGCTTAGCGGCTTGCTTTGCGCGACTAGCTCTGGGGAGAGAAGGAGATAGCGCCGGAAACCTCGCCTTTTGCCTTCTTCGGCGCTGGAACCTGGTTGCTGCGCCTTCTCTTTGTCCATGTGCACACACACGATTCCTCAGCGAAAACCATGCAGAAACCTTTCCACGAGCACCCAGGGATGTGCACCCAGCACCACGTGCACGCACACGCAGCTAGAGAAAAGCACCTACCTTTTCACACACTGATGCCTAAGCAAACGCGTGGCCACACACACGCACACATCCGCAAGCGCGCCTACTCCCATCTATTGAGGGAAAGACGGACGAGCTCTTTGGTTGCTCTTCACAGGCTTGTCCCTGATCTATAGCTGAGGGCAAACACTTGTGTGCTTGTGGGAGAGCCTGTGTCTTTCCTGGAAGCGTTTGGGAGTTTTGCTCAGACGCGTGTTTCCTCAAGTTCAAGAATCAAGATCTAGGATACCTGCAGACAGGTGCCTGTTTGTGTGGAGACAGTCTGTTTGAAACTGTGTTCCTCAGCGCCCGCTCTTTCTCCCCGTCGCTCCACACGCCTGGGAGTCCCTTTCTTTCTCTCCACAAGCACGTGTGTTGACTTCGTCGCACATGTGCATCTGCACAAGCGTTGAGCTCAGCAGAGCGTGTCTCTTGACACTTGATGTGCGTTGGCTGTGTCTGCCTGCTCCAGTGAAGAGAGAAACGGCAAATCATCTTGGTAGAGGCAACAAAGCAAAAGCGAGGCAGGATCGACATCTGCTCAACAGAGACGGATTCCCTGCGCTGACACAGTTCACAGTTACACGAGAAGCAATCTGAGCGGTCCGTCGACCGGAGACGTGTTTCCCAAGAGGTCGTTTAGCGAGTGAACAGCAGTGTGCGCGACTTTCAGGAGTGTGCCTGGAAAGTGCCAGAATCACCAGGAGCATCTGTGCAAAAGCTGCTGCCTCTGTGACCGCATTGAGGCACGTTCGCGTGTCTGCGAGTATATAGACGGCTCTTTCGCGTTCACTCCGAGGGAAACGGTCCGCTATTGCTTCTGTGCGCACAGACGCGATTCCCTTGTCTCTTGCGAACACAGGGAACTCTGTGCATCCAAATCTACAGGCTAAGGACGCGTCTGCATATGTTTTGGTGAACAATCGAGTGTGCGTGTTCTGACAGCTGCCTCTATGCAGACGTCTCCACAGAGCCACTTCTGAATGCCCCGCAGCCCAGGACTGAATGGATACACTAACAAGTGCACCGGTGTGAGCAACCACATATGCAGAAGGACGTCTTTCATCTCACAGAAGCGCGAACGTCTTGGCGTTCAAGCACATGGCAGAAACAAGGTGTGAACAGATGAGCTGCTGCTATTTTCTCCGTTCGGCATGCTTCGTTGTAGCTCTCTTGCCGGTCGCCGGCTTAGCGGCTTGCTTTGCGCGACTAGCTCTGGGGAGAGAAGGAGATAGCGCCGGAAACCTCGCCTTTTGCCTTCTTCGGCGCTGGAACCTGGTTGCTGCGCCTTCTCTTTGTCCATGTGCACACACACGATTCCTCAGCGAAAACCATGCAGAAACCTTTCCACGAGCACCCAGGGATGTGCACCCAGCACCACGTGCACGCACACGCAGCTAGAGAAAAGCACCTACCTTTTCACACACTGATGCCTAAGCAAACGCGTGGCCACACACACGCACACATCCGCAAGCGCGCCTACTCCCATCTATTGAGAGAAAGACGGACGAGCTCTTTGGTTGCTCTTCACAGGCTTGTCCCTGATCTATAGCTGAGGGCAAACACTTGTGTGCTTGTGGGAGAGCCTGTGTCTTTCCTGGAAGCGTTTGGGAGTTTTGCTCAGACGCGTGTTTCCTCAAGTTCAAGAATCAAGATCTAGGATACCTGCAGACAGGTGCCTGTTTGTGTGGAGACAGTCTGTTTGAAACTGTGTTCCTCAGCGCCCGCTCTTTCTCCCCGTCGCTCCACACGCCTGGGAGTCCCTTTCTTTCTCTCCACAAGCACGTGTGTTGACTTCGTCGCACATGTGCATCTGCACAAGCGTTGAGCTCAGCAGAGCGTGTCTCTTGACACTTGATGTGCGTTGGCTGTGTCTGCCTGCTCCAGTGAAGAGAGAAACGGCAAATCATCTTGGTAGAGGCAACAAAGCAAAAGCGAGGCAGGATCGACATCTGCTCAACAGAGACGGATTCCCTGCGCTGACACAGTTCACAGTTACACGAGAAGCAATCTGAGCGGTCCGTCGACCGGAGACGTGTTTCCCAAGAGGTCGTTTAGCGAGTGAACAGCAGTGTGCGCGACTTTCAGGAGTGTGCCTGGAAAGTGCCAGAATCACCAGGAGCATCTGTGCAAAAGCTGCTGCCTCTGTGACCGCATTGAGGCACGTTCGCGTGTCTGCGAGTATATAGACGGCTCTTTCGCGTTCACTCCGAGGGAAACGGTCCGCTATTGCTTCTGTGCGCACAGACGCGATTCCCTTGTCTCTTGCGAACACAGGGAACTCTGTGCATCCAAATCTACAGGCTAAGGACGCGTCTGCATATGTTTTGGTGAACAATCGAGTGTGCGTGTTCTGACAGCTGCCTCTATGCAGACGTCTCCACAGAGCCACTTCTGAATGCCCCGCAGCCCAGGACTGAATGGATACACTAACAAGTGCACCGGTGTGAGCAACCACATATGCAGAAGGACGTCTTTCATCTCACAGAAGCGCGAACGTCTTGGCGTTCAAGCACATGGCAGAAACAAGGTGTGAACAGATGAGCTGCTGCTATTTTCTCCGTTCGGCATGCTTCGTTGTAGCTCTCTTGCCGGTCGCCGGCTTAGCGGCTTGCTTTGCGCGACTAGCTCTGGGGAGAGAAGGAGATAGCGCCGGAAACCTCGCCTTTTGCCTTCTTCGGCGCTGGAACCTGGTTGCTGCGCCTTCTCTTTGTCCATGTGCACACACACGATTCCTCAGCGAAAACCATGCAGAAACCTTTCCACGAGCACCCAGGGATGTGCACCCAGCACCACGTGCACGCACACGCAGCTAGAGAAAAGCACCTACCTTTTCACACACTGATGCCTAAGCAAACGCGTGGCCACACACACGCACACATCCGCAAGCGCGCCTACTCCCATCTATTGAGAGAAAGACGGACGAGCTCTTTGGTTGCTCTTCACAGGCTTGTCCCTGATCTATAGCTGAGGGCAAACACTTGTGTGCTTGTGGGAGAGCCTGTGTCTTTCCTGGAAGCGTTTGGGAGTTTTGCTCAGACGCGTGTTTCCTCAAGTTCAAGAATCAAGATCTAGGATACCTGCAGACAGGTGCCTGTTTGTGTGGAGACAGTCTGTTTGAAACTGTGTTCCTCAGCGCCCGCTCTTTCTCCCCGTCGCTCCACACGCCTGGGAGTCCCTTTCTTTCTCTCCACAAGCACGTGTGTTGACTTCGTCGCACATGTGCATCTGCACAAGCGTTGAGCTCAGCAGAGCGTGTCTCTTGACACTTGATGTGCGTTGGCTGTGTCTGCCTGCTCCAGTGAAGAGAGAAACGGCAAATCATCTTGGTAGAGGCAACAAAGCAAAAGCGAGGCAGGATCGACATCTGCTCAACAGAGACGGATTCCCTGCGCTGACACAGTTCACAGTTACACGAGAAGCAATCTGAGCGGTCCGTCGACCGGAGACGTGTTTCCCAAGAGGTCGTTTAGCGAGTGAACAGCAGTGTGCGCGACTTTCAGGAGTGTGCCTGGAAAGTGCCAGAATCACCAGGAGCATCTGTGCAAAAGCTGCTGCCTCTGTGACCGCATTGAGGCACGTTCGCGTGTCTGCGAGTATATAGACGGCTCTTTCGCGTTCACTCCGAGGGAAACGGTCCGCTATTGCTTCTGTGCGCACAGACGCGATTCCCTTGTCTCTTGCGAACACAGGGAACTCTGTGCATCCAAATCTACAGGCTAAGGACGCGTCTGCATATGTTTTGGTGAACAATCGAGTGTGCGTGTTCTGACAGCTGCCTCTATGCAGACGTCTCCACAGAGCCACTTCTGAATGCCCCGCAGCCCAGGACTGAATGGATACACTAACAAGTGCACCGGTGTGAGCAACCACATATGCAGAAGGACGTCTTTCATCTCACAGAAGCGCGAACGTCTTGGCGTTCAAGCACATGGCAGAAACAAGGTGTGAACAGATGAGCTCTGCTATTTTCTCCGTTCGGCATGCTTCGTTGTAGCTCTCTTGCCGGTCGCCGGCTTAGCGGCTTGCTTTGCGCGACTAGCTCTGGGGAGAGAAGGAGATAGCGCCGGAAACCTCGCCTTTTGCCTTCTTCGGCGCTGGAACCTGGTTGCTGCGCCTTCTCTTTGTCCATGTGCACACACACGATTCCTCAGCGAAAACCATGCAGAAACCTTTCCACGAGCACCCAGGGATGTGCACCCAGCACCACGTGCACGCACACGCAGCTAGAGAAAAGCACCTACCTTTTCACACACTGATGCCTAAGCAAACGCGTGGCCACACACACGCACACATCCGCAAGCGCGCCTACTCCCATCTATTGAGGGAAAGACGGACGAGCTCTTTGGTTGCTCTTCACAGGCTTGTCCCTGATCTATAGCTGAGGGCAAACACTTGTGTGCTTGTGGGAGAGACTGTGTCTTTCCTGGAAGCGTTTGGGAGTTTTGCTCAGACGCGTGTTTCCTCAAGTTCAAGAATCAAGATCTAGGATACCTGCAGACAGGTGCCTGTTTGTGTGGAGACAGTCTGTTTGAAACTGTGTTCCTCAGCGCCCGCTCTTTCTCCCCGTCGCTCCACACGCCTGGGAGTCCCTTTCTTTCTCTCCACAAGCACGTGTGTTGACTTCGTCGCACATGTGCATCTGCACAAGCGTTGAGCTCAGCAGAGCGTGTCTCTTGACACTTGATGTGCGTTGGCTGTGTCTGCCTGCTCCAGTGAAGAGAGAAACGGCAAATCATCTTGGTAGAGGCAACAAAGCAAAAGCGAGGCAGGATCGACATCTGCTCAACAGAGACGGATTCCCTGCGCTGACACAGTTCACAGTTACACGAGAAGCAATCTGAGCGGTCCGTCGACCGGAGACGTGTTTCCCAAGAGGTCGTTTAGCGAGTGAACAGCAGTGTGCGCGACTTTCAGGAGTGTGCCTGGAAAGTGCCAGAATCACCAGGAGCATCTGTGCAAAAGCTGCTGCCTCTGTGACCGCATTGAGGCACGTTCGCGTGTCTGCGAGTATATAGACGGCTCTTTCGCGTTCACTCCGAGGGAAACGGTCCGCTATTGCTTCTGTGCGCACAGACGCGATTCCCTTGTCTCTTGCGAACACAGGGAACTCTGTGCATCCAAATCTACAGGCTAAGGACGCGTCTGCATATGTTTTGGTGAACAATCGAGTGTGCGTGTTCTGACAGCTGCCTCTATGCAGACGTCTCCACAGAGCCACTTCTGAATGCCCCGCAGCCCAGGACTGAATGGATACACTAACAAGTGCACCGGTGTGAGCAACCACATATGCAGAAGGACGTCTTTCATCTCACAGAAGCGCGAACGTCTTGGCGTTCAAGCACATGGCAGAAACAAGGTGTGAAGAGATGAGCTGCTGCTATTTTCTCCGTTCGGCATGCTTCGTTGTAGCTCTCTTGCCGGTCGCCGGCTTAGCGGCTTGCTTTGCGCGACTAGCTCTGGGGAGAGAAGGAGATAGCGCCGGAAACCTCGCCTTTTGCCTTCTTCGGCGCTGGAACCTGGTTGCTGCGCCTTCTCTTTGTCCATGTGCACACACACGATTCCTCAGCGAAAACCATGCAGAAACCTTTCCACGAGCACCCAGGGATGTGCACCCAGCACCACGTGCACGCACACGCAGCTAGAGAAAAGCACCTACCTTTTCACACACTGATGCCTAAGCAAACGCGTGGCCACACACACGCACACATCCGCAAGCGCGCCTACTCCCATCTATTGAGGGAAAGACGGACGAGCTCTTTGGTTGCTCTTCACAGGCTTGTCCCTGATCTATAGCTGAGGGCAAACACTTGTGTGCTTGTGGGAGAGCCTGTGTCTTTCCTGGAAGCGTTTGGGAGTTTTGCTCAGACGCGTGTTTCCTCAAGTTCAAGAATCAAGATCTAGGATACCTGCAGACAGGTGCCTGTTTGTGTGGAGACAGTCTGTTTGAAACTGTGTTCCTCAGCGCCCGCTCTTTCTCCCCGTCGCTCCACACGCCTGGGAGTCCCTTTCTTTCTCTCCACAAGCACGTGTGTTGACTTCGTCGCACATGTGCATCTGCACAAGCGTTGAGCTCAGCAGAGCGTGTCTCTTGACACTTGATGTGCGTTGGCTGTGTCTGCCTGCTCCAGTGAAGAGAGAAACGGGAAATCATCTTGGTAGAGGCAACAAAGCAAAAGCGAGGCAGGATCGACATCTGCTCAACAGAGACGGATTCCCTGCGCTGACACAGTTCACAGTTACACGAGAAGCAATCTGAGCGGTCCGTCGACCGGAGACGTGTTTCCCAAGAGGTCGTTTAGCGAGTGAACAGCAGTGTGCGCGACTTTCAGGAGTGTGCCTGGAAAGTGCCAGAATCACCAGGAGCATCTGTGCAAAAGCTGCTGCCTCTGTGACCGCATTGAGGCACGTTCGCGTGTCTGCGAGTATATAGACGGCTCTTTCGCGTTCACTCCGAGGGAAACGGTCCGCTATTGCTTCTGTGCGCACAGACGCGATTCCCTTGTCTCTTGCGAACACAGGGAACTCTGTGCATCCAAATCTACAGGCTAAGGACGCGTCTGCATATGTTTTGGTGAACAATCGAGTGTGCGTGTTCTGACAGCTGCCTCTATGCAGACGTCTCCACAGAGCCACTTCTGAATGCCCCGCAGCCCAGGACTGAATGGATACACTAACAAGTGCACCGGTGTGAGCAACCACATATGCAGAAGGACGTCTTTCATCTCACAGAAGCGCGAACGTCTTGGCGTTCAAGCACATGGCAGAAACAAGGTGTGAACAGATGAGCTGCTGCTATTTTCTCCGTTCGGCATGCTTCGTTGTAGCTCTCTTGCCGGTCGCCGGCTTAGCGGCTTGCTTTGCGCGACTAGCTCTGGGGAGAGAAGGAGATAGCGCCGGAAACCTCGCCTTTTGCCTTCTTCGGCGCTGGAACCTGGTTGCTGCGCCTTCTCTTTGTCCATGTGCACACACACGATTCCTCAGCGAAAACCATGCAGAAACCTTTCCACGAGCACCCAGGGATGTGCACCCAGCACCACGTGCACGCACACGCAGCTAGAGAAAAGCACCTACCTTTTCACACACTGATGCCTAAGCAAACGCGTGGCCACACACACGCACACATCCGCAAGCGCGCCTACTCCCATCTATTGAGAGAAAGACGGACGAGCTCTTTGGTTGCTCTTCACAGGCTTGTCCCTGATCTATAGCTGAGGGCAAACACTTGTGTGCTTGTGGGAGAGCCTGTGTCTTTCCTGGAAGCGTTTGGGAGTTTTGCTCAGACGCGTGTTTCCTCAAGTTCAAGAATCAAGATCTAGGATACCTGCAGACAGGTGCCTGTTTGTGTGGAGACAGTCTGTTTGAAACTGTGTTCCTCAGCGCCCGCTCTTTCTCCCCGTCGCTCCACACGCCTGGGAGTCCCTTTCTTTCTCTCCACAAGCACGTGTGTTGACTTCGTCGCACATGTGCATCTGCACAAGCGTTGAGCTCAGCAGAGCGTGTCTCTTGACACTTGATGTGCGTTGGCTGTGTCTGCCTGCTCCAGTGAAGAGAGAAACGGGAAATCATCTTGGTAGAGGCAACAAAGCAAAAGCGAGGCAGGATTGACATCTGCTCAACAGAGACGGATTCCCTGCGCTGACACAGTTCACAGTTACACGAGAAGCAATCTGAGCGGTCCGTCGACCGGAGACGTGTTTCCCAAGAGGTCGTTTAGCGAGTGAACAGCAGTGTGCGCGACTTTCAGGAGTGTGCCTGGAAAGTGCCAGAATCACCAGGAGCATCTGTGCAAAAGCTGCTGCCTCTGTGACCGCATTGAGGCACGTTCGCGTGTCTGCGAGTATATAGACGGCTCTTTCGCGTTCACTCCGAGGGAAACGGTCCGCTATTGCTTCTGTGCGCACAGACGCGATTCCCTTGTCTCTTGCGAACACAGGGAACTCTGTGCATCCAAATCTACAGGCTAAGGACGCGTCTGCATATGTTTTGGTGAACAATCGAGTGTGCGTGTTCTGACAGCTGCCTCTATGCAGACGTCTCCACAGAGCCACTTCTGAATGCCCCGCAGCCCAGGACTGAATGGATACACTAACAAGTGCACCGGTGTGAGCAACCACATATGCAGAAGGACGTCTTTCATCTCACAGAAGCGCGAACGTCTTGGCGTTCAAGCACATGGCAGAAACAAGGTGTGAACAGATGAGCTGCTGCTATTTTCTCCGTTCGGCATGCTTCGTTGTAGCTCTCTTGCCGGTCGCCGGCTTAGCGGCTTGCTTTGCGCGACTAGCTCTGGGGAGAGAAGGAGATAGCGCCGGAAACCTCGCCTTTTGCCTTCTTCGGCGCTGGAACCTGGTTGCTGCGCCTTCTCTTTGTCCATGTGCACACACACGATTCCTCAGCGAAAACCATGCAGAAACCTTTCCACGAGCACCCAGGGATGTGCACCCAGCACCACGTGCACGCACACGCAGCTAGAGAAAAGCACCTACCTTTTCACACACTGATGCCTAAGCAAACGCGTGGCCACACACACGCACACATCCGCAAGCGCGCCTACTCCCATCTATTGAGGGAAAGACGGACGAGCTCTTTGGTTGCTCTTCACAGGCTTGTCCCTGATCTATAGCTGAGGGCAAACACTTGTGTGCTTGTGGGAGAGCCTGTGTCTTTCCTGGAAGCGTTTGGGAGTTTTGCTCAGACGCGTGTTTCCTCAAGTTCAAGAATCAAGATCTAGGATACCTGCAGACAGGTGCCTGTTTGTGTGGAGACAGTCTGTTTGAAACTGTGTTCCTCAGCGCCCGCTCTTTCTCCCCGTCGCTCCACACGCCTGGGAGTCCCTTTCTTTCTCTCCACAAGCACGTGTGTTGACTTCGTCGCACATGTGCATCTGCACAAGCGTTGAGCTCAGCAGAGCGTGTCTCTTGACACTTGATGTGCGTTGGCTGTGTCTGCCTGCTCCAGTGAAGAGAGAAACGGGAAATCATCTTGGTAGAGGCAACAAAGCAAAAGCGAGGCAGGATTGACATCTGCTCAACAGAGACGGATTCCCTGCGCTGACACAGTTCACAGTTACACGAGAAGCAATCTGAGCGGTCCGTCGACCGGAGACGTGTTTCCCAAGAGGTCGTTTAGCGAGTGAACAGCAGTGTGCGCGACTTTCAGGAGTGTGCCTGGAAAGTGCCAGAATCACCAGGAGCATCTGTGCAAAAGCTGCTGCCTCTGTGACCGCATTGAGGCACGTTCGCGTGTCTGCGAGTATATAGACGGCTCTTTCGCGTTCACTCCGAGGGAAACGGTCCGCTATTGCTTCTGTGCGCACAGACGCGATTCCCTTGTCTCTTGCGAACACAGGGAACTCTGTGCATCCAAATCTACAGGCTAAGGACGCGTCTGCATATGTTTTGGTGAACAATCGAGTGTGCGTGTTCTGACAGCTGCCTCTATGCAGACGTCTCCACAGAGCCACTTCTGAATGCCCCGCAGCCCAGGACTGAATGGATACACTAACAAGTGCACCGGTGTGAGCAACCACATATGCAGAAGGACGTCTTTCATCTCACAGAAGCGCGAACGTCTTGGCGTTCAAGCACATGGCAGAAACAAGGTGTGAACAGATGAGCTGCTGCTATTTTCTCCGTTCGGCATGCTTCGTTGTAGCTCTCTTGCCGGTCGCCGGCTTAGCGGCTTGCTTTGCGCGACTAGCTCTGGGGAGAGAAGGAGATAGCGCCGGAAACCTCGCCTTTTGCCTTCTTCGGCGCTGGAACCTGGTTGCTGCGCCTTCTCTTTGTCCATGTGCACACACACGATTCCTCAGCGAAAACCATGCAGAAACCTTTCCACGAGCACCCAGGGATGTGCACCCAGCACCACGTGCACGCACACGCAGCTAGAGAAAAGCACCTACCTTTTCACACACTGATGCCTAAGCAAACGCGTGGCCACACACACGCACACATCCGCAAGCGCGCCTACTCCCATCTATTGAGGGAAAGACGGACGAGCTCTTTGGTTGCTCTTCACAGGCTTGTCCCTGATCTATAGCTGAGGGCAAACACTTGTGTGCTTGTGGGAGAGCCTGTGTCTTTCCTGGAAGCGTTTGGGAGTTTTGCTCAGACGCGTGTTTCCTCAAGTTCAAGAATCAAGATCTAGGATACCTGCAGACAGGTGCCTGTTTGTGTGGAGACAGTCTGTTTGAAACTGTGTTCCTCAGCGCCCGCTCTTTCTCCCCGTCGCTCCACACGCCTGGGAGTCCCTTTCTTTCTCTCCACAAGCACGTGTGTTGACTTCGTCGCACATGTGCATCTGCACAAGCGTTGAGCTCAGCAGAGCGTGTCTCTTGACACTTGATGTGCGTTGGCTGTGTCTGCCTGCTCCAGTGAAGAGAGAAACGGGAAATCATCTTGGTAGAGGCAACAAAGCAAAAGCGAGGCAGGATTGACATCTGCTCAACAGAGACGGATTCCCTGCGCTGACACAGTTCACAGTTACACGAGAAGCAATCTGAGCGGTCCGTCGACCGGAGACGTGTTTCCCAAGAGGTCGTTTAGCGAGTGAACAGCAGTGTGCGCGACTTTCAGGAGTGTGCCTGGAAAGTGCCAGAATCACCAGGAGCATCTGTGCAAAAGCTGCTGCCTCTGTGACCGCATTGAGGCACGTTCGCGTGTCTGCGAGTATATAGACGGCTCTTTCGCGTTCACTCCGAGGGAAACGGTCCGCTATTGCTTCTGTGCGCACAGACGCGATTCCCTTGTCTCTTGCGAACACAGGGAACTCTGTGCATCCAAATCTACAGGCTAAGGACGCGTCTGCATATGTTTTGGTGAACAATCGAGTGTGCGTGTTCTGACAGCTGCCTCTATGCAGACGTCTCCACAGAGCCACTTCTGAATGCCCCGCAGCCCAGGACTGAATGGATACACTAACAAGTGCACCGGTGTGAGCAACCACATATGCAGAAGGACGTCTTTCATCTCACAGAAGCGCGAACGTCTTGGCGTTCAAGCACATGGCAGAAACAAGGTGTGAACAGATGAGCTGCTGCTATTTTCTCCGTTCGGCATGCTTCGTTGTAGCTCTCTTGCCGGTCGCCGGCTTAGCGGCTTGCTTTGCGCGACTAGCTCTGGGGAGAGAAGGAGATAGCGCCGGAAACCTCGCCTTTTGCCTTCTTCGGCGCTGGAACCTGGTTGCTGCGCCTTCTCTTTGTCCATGTGCACACACACGATTCCTCAGCGAAAACCATGCAGAAACCTTTCCACGAGCACCCAGGGATGTGCACCCAGCACCACGTGCACGCACACGCAGCTAGAGAAAAGCACCTACCTTTTCACACACTGATGCCTAAGCAAACGCGTGGCCACACACACGCACACATCCGCAAGCGCGCCTACTCCCATCTATTGAGGGAAAGACGGACGAGCTCTTTGGTTGCTCTTCACAGGCTTGTCCCTGATCTATAGCTGAGGGCAAACACTTGTGTGCTTGTGGGAGAGCCTGTGTCTTTCCTGGAAGCGTTTGGGAGTTTTGCTCAGACGCGTGTTTCCTCAAGTTCAAGAATCAAGATCTAGGATACCTGCAGACAGGTGCCTGTTTGTGTGGAGACAGTCTGTTTGAAACTGTGTTCCTCAGCGCCCGCTCTTTCTCCCCGTCGCTCCACACGCCTGGGAGTCCCTTTCTTTCTCTCCACAAGCACGTGTGTTGACTTCGTCGCACATGTGCATCTGCACAAGCGTTGAGCTCAGCAGAGCGTGTCTCTTGACACTTGATGTGCGTTGGCTGTGTCTGCCTGCTCCAGTGAAGAGAGAAACGGGAAATCATCTTGGTAGAGGCAACAAAGCAAAAGCGAGGCAGGATTGACATCTGCTCAACAGAGACGGATTCCCTGCGCTGACACAGTTCACAGTTACACGAGAAGCAATCTGAGCGGTCCGTCGACCGGAGACGTGTTTCCCAAGAGGTCGTTTAGCGAGTGAACAGCAGTGTGCGCGACTTTCAGGAGTGTGCCTGGAAAGTGCCAGAATCACCAGGAGCATCTGTGCAAAAGCTGCTGCCTCTGTGACCGCATTGAGGCACGTTCGCGTGTCTGCGAGTATATAGACGGCTCTTTCGCGTTCACTCCGAGGGAAACGGTCCGCTATTGCTTCTGTGCGCACAGACGCGATTCCCTTGTCTCTTGCGAACACAGGGAACTCTGTGCATCCAAATCTACAGGCTAAGGACGCGTCTGCATATGTTTTGGTGAACAATCGAGTGTGCGTGTTCTGACAGCTGCCTCTATGCAGACGTCTCCACAGAGCCACTTCTGAATGCCCCGCAGCCCAGGACTGAATGGATACACTAACAAGTGCACCGGTGTGAGCAACCACATATGCAGAAGGACGTCTTTCATCTCACAGAAGCGCGAACGTCTTGGCGTTCAAGCACATGGCAGAAACAAGGTGTGAACAGATGAGCTGCTGCTATTTTCTCCGTTCGGCATGCTTCGTTGTAGCTCTCTTGCCGGTCGCCGGCTTAGCGGCTTGCTTTGCGCGACTAGCTCTGGGGAGAGAAGGAGATAGCGCCGGAAACCTCGCCTTTTGCCTTCTTCGGCGCTGGAACCTGGTTGCTGCGCCTTCTCTTTGTCCATGTGCACACACACGATTCCTCAGCGAAAACCATGCAGAAACCTTTCCACGAGCACCCAGGGATGTGCACCCAGCACCACGTGCACGCACACGCAGCTAGAGAAAAGCACCTACCTTTTCACACACTGATGCCTAAGCAAACGCGTGGCCACACACACGCACACATCCGCAAGCGCGCCTACTCCCATCTATTGAGGGAAAGACGGACGAGCTCTTTGGTTGCTCTTCACAGGCTTGTCCCTGATCTATAGCTGAGGGCAAACACTTGTGTGCTTGTGGGAGAGCCTGTGTCTTTCCTGGAAGCGTTTGGGAGTTTTGCTCAGACGCGTGTTTCCTCAAGTTCAAGAATCAAGATCTAGGATACCTGCAGACAGGTGCCTGTTTGTGTGGAGACAGTCTGTTTGAAACTGTGTTCCTCAGCGCCCGCTCTTTCTCCCCGTCGCTCCACACGCCTGGGAGTCCCTTTCTTTCTCTCCACAAGCACGTGTGTTGACTTCGTCGCACATGTGCATCTGCACAAGCGTTGAGCTCAGCAGAGCGTGTCTCTTGACACTTGATGTGCGTTGGCTGTGTCTGCCTGCTCCAGTGAAGAGAGAAACGGGAAATCATCTTGGTAGAGGCAACAAAGCAAAAGCGAGGCAGGATTGACATCTGCTCAACAGAGACGGATTCCCTGCGCTGACACAGTTCACAGTTACACGAGAAGCAATCTGAGCGGTCCGTCGACCGGAGACGTGTTTCCCAAGAGGTCGTTTAGCGAGTGAACAGCAGTGTGCGCGACTTTCAGGAGTGTGCCTGGAAAGTGCCAGAATCACCAGGAGCATCTGTGCAAAAGCTGCTGCCTCTGTGACCGCATTGAGGCACGTTCGCGTGTCTGCGAGTATATAGACGGCTCTTTCGCGTTCACTCCGAGGGAAACGGTCCGCTATTGCTTCTGTGCGCACAGACGCGATTCCCTTGTCTCTTGCGAACACAGGGAACTCTGTGCATCCAAATCTACAGGCTAAGGACGCGTCTGCATATGTTTTGGTGAACAATCGAGTGTGCGTGTTCTGACAGCTGCCTCTATGCAGACGTCTCCACAGAGCCACTTCTGAATGCCCCGCAGCCCAGGACTGAATGGATACACTAACAAGTGCACCGGTGTGAGCAACCACATATGCAGAAGGACGTCTTTCATCTCACAGAAGCGCGAACGTCTTGGCGTTCAAGCACATGGCAGAAACAAGGTGTGAACAGATGAGCTGCTGCTATTTTCTCCGTTCGGCATGCTTCGTTGTAGCTCTCTTGCCGGTCGCCGGCTTAGCGGCTTGCTTTGCGCGACTAGCTCTGGGGAGAGAAGGAGATAGCGCCGGAAACCTCGCCTTTTGCCTTCTTCGGCGCTGGAACCTGGTTGCTGCGCCTTCTCTTTGTCCATGTGCACACACACGATTCCTCAGCGAAAACCATGCAGAAACCTTTCCACGAGCACCCAGGGATGTGCACCCAGCACCACGTGCACGCACACGCAGCTAGAGAAAAGCACCTACCTTTTCACACACTGATGCCTAAGCAAACGCGTGGCCACACACACGCACACATCCGCAAGCGCGCCTACTCCCATCTATTGAGGGAAAGACGGACGAGCTCTTTGGTTGCTCTTCACAGGCTTGTCCCTGATCTATAGCTGAGGGCAAACACTTGTGTGCTTGTGGGAGAGCCTGTGTCTTTCCTGGAAGCGTTTGGGAGTTTTGCTCAGACGCGTGTTTCCTCAAGTTCAAGAATCAAGATCTAGGATACCTGCAGACAGGTGCCTGTTTGTGTGGAGACAGTCTGTTTGAAACTGTGTTCCTCAGCGCCCGCTCTTTCTCCCCGTCGCTCCACACGCCTGGGAGTCCCTTTCTTTCTCTCCACAAGCACGTGTGTTGACTTCGTCGCACATGTGCATCTGCACAAGCGTTGAGCTCAGCAGAGCGTGTCTCTTGACACTTGATGTGCGTTGGCTGTGTCTGCCTGCTCCAGTGAAGAGAGAAACGGGAAATCATCTTGGTAGAGGCAACAAAGCAAAAGCGAGGCAGGATTGACATCTGCTCAACAGAGACGGATTCCCTGCGCTGACACAGTTCACAGTTACACGAGAAGCAATCTGAGCGGTCCGTCGACCGGAGACGTGTTTCCCAAGAGGTCGTTTAGCGAGTGAACAGCAGTGTGCGCGACTTTCAGGAGTGTGCCTGGAAAGTGCCAGAATCACCAGGAGCATCTGTGCAAAAGCTGCTGCCTCTGTGACCGCATTGAGGCACGTTCGCGTGTCTGCGAGTATATAGACGGCTCTTTCGCGTTCACTCCGAGGGAAACGGTCCGCTATTGCTTCTGTGCGCACAGACGCGATTCCCTTGTCTCTTGCGAACACAGGGAACTCTGTGCATCCAAATCTACAGGCTAAGGACGCGTCTGCATATGTTTTGGTGAACAATCGAGTGTGCGTGTTCTGACAGCTGCCTCTATGCAGACGTCTCCACAGAGCCACTTCTGAATGCCCCGCAGCCCAGGACTGAATGGATACACTAACAAGTGCACCGGTGTGAGCAACCACATATGCAGAAGGACGTCTTTCATCTCACAGAAGCGCGAACGTCTTGGCGTTCAAGCACATGGCAGAAACAAGGTGTGAACAGATGAGCTGCTGCTATTTTCTCCGTTCGGCATGCTTCGTTGTAGCTCTCTTGCCGGTCGCCGGCTTAGCGGCTTGCTTTGCGCGACTAGCTCTGGGGAGAGAAGGAGATAGCGCCGGAAACCTCGCCTTTTGCCTTCTTCGGCGCTGGAACCTGGTTGCTGCGCCTTCTCTTTGTCCATGTGCACACACACGATTCCTCAGCGAAAACCATGCAGAAACCTTTCCACGAGCACCCAGGGATGTGCACCCAGCACCACGTGCACGCACACGCAGCTAGAGAAAAGCACCTACCTTTTCACACACTGATGCCTAAGCAAACGCGTGGCCACACACACGCACACATCCGCAAGCGCGCCTACTCCCATCTATTGAGGGAAAGACGGACGAGCTCTTTGGTTGCTCTTCACAGGCTTGTCCCTGATCTATAGCTGAGGGCAAACACTTGTGTGCTTGTGGGAGAGCCTGTGTCTTTCCTGGAAGCGTTTGGGAGTTTTGCTCAGACGCGTGTTTCCTCAAGTTCAAGAATCAAGATCTAGGATACCTGCAGACAGGTGCCTGTTTGTGTGGAGACAGTCTGTTTGAAACTGTGTTCCTCAGCGCCCGCTCTTTCTCCCCGTCGCTCCACACGCCTGGGAGTCCCTTTCTTTCTCTCCACAAGCACGTGTGTTGACTTCGTCGCACATGTGCATCTGCACAAGCGTTGAGCTCAGCAGAGCGTGTCTCTTGACACTTGATGTGCGTTGGCTGTGTCTGCCTGCTCCAGTGAAGAGAGAAACGGGAAATCATCTTGGTAGAGGCAACAAAGCAAAAGCGAGGCAGGATTGACATCTGCTCAACAGAGACGGATTCCCTGCGCTGACACAGTTCACAGTTACACGAGAAGCAATCTGAGCGGTCCGTCGACCGGAGACGTGTTTCCCAAGAGGTCGTTTAGCGAGTGAACAGCAGTGTGCGCGACTTTCAGGAGTGTGCCTGGAAAGTGCCAGAATCACCAGGAGCATCTGTGCAAAAGCTGCTGCCTCTGTGACCGCATTGAGGCACGTTCGCGTGTCTGCGAGTATATAGACGGCTCTTTCGCGTTCACTCCGAGGGAAACGGTCCGCTATTGCTTCTGTGCGCACAGACGCGATTCCCTTGTCTCTTGCGAACACAGGGAACTCTGTGCATCCAAATCTACAGGCTAAGGACGCGTCTGCATATGTTTTGGTGAACAATCGAGTGTGCGTGTTCTGACAGCTGCCTCTATGCAGACGTCTCCACAGAGCCACTTCTGAATGCCCCGCAGCCCAGGACTGAATGGATACACTAACAAGTGCACCGGTGTGAGCAACCACATATGCAGAAGGACGTCTTTCATCTCACAGAAGCGCGAACGTCTTGGCGTTCAAGCACATGGCAGAAACAAGGTGTGAACAGATGAGCTGCTGCTATTTTCTCCGTTCGGCATGCTTCGTTGTAGCTCTCTTGCCGGTCGCCGGCTTAGCGGCTTGCTTTGCGCGACTAGCTCTGGGGAGAGAAGGAGATAGCGCCGGAAACCTCGCCTTTTGCCTTCTTCGGCGCTGGAACCTGGTTGCTGCGCCTTCTCTTTGTCCATGTGCACACACACGATTCCTCAGCGAAAACCATGCAGAAACCTTTCCACGAGCACCCAGGGATGTGCACCCAGCACCACGTGCACGCACACGCAGCTAGAGAAAAGCACCTACCTTTTCACACACTGATGCCTAAGCAAACGCGTGGCCACACACACGCACACATCCGCAAGCGCGCCTACTCCCATCTATTGAGGGAAAGACGGACGAGCTCTTTGGTTGCTCTTCACAGGCTTGTCCCTGATCTATAGCTGAGGGCAAACACTTGTGTGCTTGTGGGAGAGCCTGTGTCTTTCCTGGAAGCGTTTGGGAGTTTTGCTCAGACGCGTGTTTCCTCAAGTTCAAGAATCAAGATCTAGGATACCTGCAGACAGGTGCCTGTTTGTGTGGAGACAGTCTGTTTGAAACTGTGTTCCTCAGCGCCCGCTCTTTCTCCCCGTCGCTCCACACGCCTGGGAGTCCCTTTCTTTCTCTCCACAAGCACGTGTGTTGACTTCGTCGCACATGTGCATCTGCACAAGCGTTGAGCTCAGCAGAGCGTGTCTCTTGACACTTGATGTGCGTTGGCTGTGTCTGCCTGCTCCAGTGAAGAGAGAAACGGGAAATCATCTTGGTAGAGGCAACAAAGCAAAAGCGAGGCAGGATTGACATCTGCTCAACAGAGACGGATTCCCTGCGCTGACACAGTTCACAGTTACACGAGAAGCAATCTGAGCGGTCCGTCGACCGGAGACGTGTTTCCCAAGAGGTCGTTTAGCGAGTGAACAGCAGTGTGCGCGACTTTCAGGAGTGTGCCTGGAAAGTGCCAGAATCACCAGGAGCATCTGTGCAAAAGCTGCTGCCTCTGTGACCGCATTGAGGCACGTTCGCGTGTCTGCGAGTATATAGACGGCTCTTTCGCGTTCACTCCGAGGGAAACGGTCCGCTATTGCTTCTGTGCGCACAGACGCGATTCCCTTGTCTCTTGCGAACACAGGGAACTCTGTGCATCCAAATCTACAGGCTAAGGACGCGTCTGCATATGTTTTGGTGAACAATCGAGTGTGCGTGTTCTGACAGCTGCCTCTATGCAGACGTCTCCACAGAGCCACTTCTGAATGCCCCGCAGCCCAGGACTGAATGGATACACTAACAAGTGCACCGGTGTGAGCAACCACATATGCAGAAGGACGTCTTTCATCTCACAGAAGCGCGAACGTCTTGGCGTTCAAGCACATGGCAGAAACAAGGTGTGAACAGATGAGCTGCTGCTATTTTCTCCGTTCGGCATGCTTCGTTGTAGCTCTCTTGCCGGTCGCCGGCTTAGCGGCTTGCTTTGCGCGACTAGCTCTGGGGAGAGAAGGAGATAGCGCCGGAAACCTCGCCTTTTGCCTTCTTCGGCGCTGGAACCTGGTTGCTGCGCCTTCTCTTTGTCCATGTGCACACACACGATTCCTCAGCGAAAACCATGCAGAAACCTTTCCACGAGCACCCAGGGATGTGCACCCAGCACCACGTGCACGCACACGCAGCTAGAGAAAAGCACCTACCTTTTCACACACTGATGCCTAAGCAAACGCGTGGCCACACACACGCACACATCCGCAAGCGCGCCTACTCCCATCTATTGAGGGAAAGACGGACGAGCTCTTTGGTTGCTCTTCACAGGCTTGTCCCTGATCTATAGCTGAGGGCAAACACTTGTGTGCTTGTGGGAGAGCCTGTGTCTTTCCTGGAAGCGTTTGGGAGTTTTGCTCAGACGCGTGTTTCCTCAAGTTCAAGAATCAAGATCTAGGATACCTGCAGACAGGTGCCTGTTTGTGTGGAGACAGTCTGTTTGAAACTGTGTTCCTCAGCGCCCGCTCTTTCTCCCCGTCGCTCCACACGCCTGGGAGTCCCTTTCTTTCTCTCCACAAGCACGTGTGTTGACTTCGTCGCACATGTGCATCTGCACAAGCGTTGAGCTCAGCAGAGCGTGTCTCTTGACACTTGATGTGCGTTGGCTGTGTCTGCCTGCTCCAGTGAAGAGAGAAACGGGAAATCATCTTGGTAGAGGCAACAAAGCAAAAGCGAGGCAGGATTGACATCTGCTCAACAGAGACGGATTCCCTGCGCTGACACAGTTCACAGTTACACGAGAAGCAATCTGAGCGGTCCGTCGACCGGAGACGTGTTTCCCAAGAGGTCGTTTAGCGAGTGAACAGCAGTGTGCGCGACTTTCAGGAGTGTGCCTGGAAAGTGCCAGAATCACCAGGAGCATCTGTGCAAAAGCTGCTGCCTCTGTGACCGCATTGAGGCACGTTCGCGTGTCTGCGAGTATATAGACGGCTCTTTCGCGTTCACTCCGAGGGAAACGGTCCGCTATTGCTTCTGTGCGCACAGACGCGATTCCCTTGTCTCTTGCGAACACAGGGAACTCTGTGCATCCAAATCTACAGGCTAAGGACGCGTCTGCATATGTTTTGGTGAACAATCGAGTGTGCGTGTTCTGACAGCTGCCTCTATGCAGACGTCTCCACAGAGCCACTTCTGAATGCCCCGCAGCCCAGGACTGAATGGATACACTAACAAGTGCACCGGTGTGAGCAACCACATATGCAGAAGGACGTCTTTCATCTCACAGAAGCGCGAACGTCTTGGCGTTCAAGCACATGGCAGAAACAAGGTGTGAACAGATGAGCTGCTGCTATTTTCTCCGTTCGGCATGCTTCGTTGTAGCTCTCTTGCCGGTCGCCGGCTTAGCGGCTTGCTTTGCGCGACTAGCTCTGGGGAGAGAAGGAGATAGCGCCGGAAACCTCGCCTTTTGCCTTCTTCGGCGCTGGAACCTGGTTGCTGCGCCTTCTCTTTGTCCATGTGCACACACACGATTCCTCAGCGAAAACCATGCAGAAACCTTTCCACGAGCACCCAGGGATGTGCACCCAGCACCACGTGCACGCACACGCAGCTAGAGAAAAGCACCTACCTTTTCACACACTGATGCCTAAGCAAACGCGTGGCCACACACACGCACACATCCGCAAGCGCGCCTACTCCCATCTATTGAGGGAAAGACGGACGAGCTCTTTGGTTGCTCTTCACAGGCTTGTCCCTGATCTATAGCTGAGGGCAAACACTTGTGTGCTTGTGGGAGAGCCTGTGTCTTTCCTGGAAGCGTTTGGGAGTTTTGCTCAGACGCGTGTTTCCTCAAGTTCAAGAATCAAGATCTAGGATACCTGCAGACAGGTGCCTGTTTGTGTGGAGACAGTCTGTTTGAAACTGTGTTCCTCAGCGCCCGCTCTTTCTCCCCGTCGCTCCACACGCCTGGGAGTCCCTTTCTTTCTCTCCACAAGCACGTGTGTTGACTTCGTCGCACATGTGCATCTGCACAAGCGTTGAGCTCAGCAGAGCGTGTCTCTTGACACTTGATGTGCGTTGGCTGTGTCTGCCTGCTCCAGTGAAGAGAGAAACGGGAAATCATCTTGGTAGAGGCAACAAAGCAAAAGCGAGGCAGGATTGACATCTGCTCAACAGAGACGGATTCCCTGCGCTGACACAGTTCACAGTTACACGAGAAGCAATCTGAGCGGTCCGTCGACCGGAGACGTGTTTCCCAAGAGGTCGTTTAGCGAGTGAACAGCAGTGTGCGCGACTTTCAGGAGTGTGCCTGGAAAGTGCCAGAATCACCAGGAGCATCTGTGCAAAAGCTGCTGCCTCTGTGACCGCATTGAGGCACGTTCGCGTGTCTGCGAGTATATAGACGGCTCTTTCGCGTTCACTCCGAGGGAAACGGTCCGCTATTGCTTCTGTGCGCACAGACGCGATTCCCTTGTCTCTTGCGAACACAGGGAACTCTGTGCATCCAAATCTACAGGCTAAGGACGCGTCTGCATATGTTTTGGTGAACAATCGAGTGTGCGTGTTCTGACAGCTGCCTCTATGCAGACGTCTCCACAGAGCCACTTCTGAATGCCCCGCAGCCCAGGACTGAATGGATACACTAACAAGTGCACCGGTGTGAGCAACCACATATGCAGAAGGACGTCTTTCATCTCACAGAAGCGCGAACGTCTTGGCGTTCAAGCACATGGCAGAAACAAGGTGTGAACAGATGAGCTGCTGCTATTTTCTCCGTTCGGCATGCTTCGTTGTAGCTCTCTTGCCGGTCGCCGGCTTAGCGGCTTGCTTTGCGCGACTAGCTCTGGGGAGAGAAGGAGATAGCGCCGGAAACCTCGCCTTTTGCCTTCTTCGGCGCTGGAACCTGGTTGCTGCGCCTTCTCTTTGTCCATGTGCACACACACGATTCCTCAGCGAAAACCATGCAGAAACCTTTCCACGAGCACCCAGGGATGTGCACCCAGCACCACGTGCACGCACACGCAGCTAGAGAAAAGCACCTACCTTTTCACACACTGATGCCTAAGCAAACGCGTGGCCACACACACGCACACATCCGCAAGCGCGCCTACTCCCATCTATTGAGGGAAAGACGGACGAGCAACGTCCTGACAGGCTTGAGGGGAAAAACGTCCGTTGACGGTTGGTGTACTGCACGCCCGCCTACGGGGCTGCAGGGGAATCCACATTTGGAAGGTACCTGAAGATGTGTGCCTGTTTTTGGAGCTCCGCTAGTAGGGTAGCAAAGACACTCGTAGGCAGTACTGAATGCTGCTCCGTGCTACTTCTCCTCCGCTGGCAAATGCTTCACAGTCGCCCTAGGAAAGACGTTTAACAATCGATCTCCAAGAGGAACGAAACACATGATGCCATAAGGCGAAAGAATAGCAGGGCATCTCTTCACAGGCTTGTCCCTGATCTATAGCTGAGGGCAAACACTTGTGTGCTTGTGGGAGAGCCTGTGTCTTTCCTGGAAGCGTTTGGGAGTTTTGCTCAGACGCGTGTTTCCTCAAGTTCAAGAATCAAGATCTAGGATACCTGCAGACAGGTGCCTGTTTGTGTGGAGACAGTCTGTTTGAAACTGTGTTCCTCAGCGCCCGCTCTTTCTCCCCGTCGCTCCACACGCCTGGGAGTCCCTTTCTTTCTCTCCACAAGCACGTGTGTTGACTTCGTCGCACATGTGCATCTGCACAAGCGTTGAGCTCAGCAGAGCGTGTCTCTTGACACTTGATGTGCGTTGGCTGTGTCTGCCTGCTCCAGTGAAGAGAGAAACGGGAAATCATCTTGGTAGAGGCAACAAAGCAAAAGCGAGGCAGGATTGACATCTGCTCAACAGAGATGGATTCCCTGCGCTGACACAGTTCACAGTTACACGAGAAGCAATCTGAGCGGTCCGTCGACCGGAGACGTGTTTCCCAAGAGGTCGTTTAGCGAGTGAACAGCAGTGTGCGCGACTTTCAGGAGTGTGCCTGGAAAGTGCCAGAATCACCAGGAGCATCTGTGCAAAAGCTGCTGCCTCTGTGACCGCATTGAGGCACGTTCGCGTGTCTGCGAGTATATAGACGGCTCTTTCGCGTTCACTCCGAGGGAAACGGTCCGCTATTGCTTCTGTGCGCACAGACGCGATTCCCTTGTCTCTTGCGAACACAGGGAACTCTGTGCATCCAAATCTACAGGCTAAGGACGCGTCTGCATATGTTTTGGTGAACAATCGAGTGTGCGTGTTCTGACAGCTGCCTCTATGCAGACGTCTCCACAGAGCCACTTCTGAATGCCCCGCAGCCCAGGACTGAATGGATACACTAACAAGTGCACCGGTGTGAGCAACCACATATGCAGAAGGACGTCTTTCATCTCACAGAAGCGCGAACGTCTTGGCGTTCAAGCACATGGCAGAAACAAGGTGTGAACAGATGAGCTGCTGCTATTTTCTCCGTTCGGCATGCTTCGTTGTAGCTCTCTTGCCGGTCGCCGGCTTAGCGGCTTGCTTTGCGCGACTAGCTCTGGGGAGAGAAGGAGATAGCGCCGGAAACCTCGCCTTTTGCCTTCTTCGGCGCTGGAACCTGGTTGCTGCGCCTTCTCTTTGTCCATGTGCACACACACGATTCCTCAGCGAAAACCATGCAGAAACCTTTCCACGAGCACCCAGGGATGTGCACCCAGCACCACGTGCACGCACACGCAGCTAGAGAAAAGCACCTACCTTTTCACACACTGATGCCTAAGCAAACGCGTGGCCACACACACGCACACATCCGCAAGCGCGCCTACTCCCATCTATTGAGGGAAAGACGGACGAGCTCTTTGGTTGCTCTTCACAGGCTTGTCCCTGATCTATAGCTGAGGGCAAACACTTGTGTGCTTGTGGGAGAGCCTGTGTCTTTCCTGGAAGCGTTTGGGAGTTTTGCTCAGACGCGTGTTTCCTCAAGTTCAAGAATCAAGATCTAGGATACCTGCAGACAGGTGCCTGTTTGTGTGGAGACAGTCTGTTTGAAACTGTGTTCCTCAGCGCCCGCTCTTTCTCCCCGTCGCTCCACACGCCTGGGAGTCCCTTTCTTTCTCTCCACAAGCACGTGTGTTGACTTCGTCGCACATGTGCATCTGCACAAGCGTTGAGCTCAGCAGAGCGTGTCTCTTGACACTTGATGTGCGTTGGCTGTGTCTGCCTGCTCCAGTGAAGAGAGAAACGGGAAATCATCTTGGTAGAGGCAACAAAGCAAAAGCGAGGCAGGATTGACATCTGCTCAACAGAGACGGATTCCCTGCGCTGACACAGTTCACAGTTACACGAGAAGCAATCTGAGCGGTCCGTCGACCGGAGACGTGTTTCCCAAGAGGTCGTTTAGCGAGTGAACAGCAGTGTGCGCGACTTTCAGGAGTGTGCCTGGAAAGTGCCAGAATCACCAGGAGCATCTGTGCAAAAGCTGCTGCCTCTGTGACCGCATTGAGGCACGTTCGCGTGTCTGCGAGTATATAGACGGCTCTTTCGCGTTCACTCCGAGGGAAACGGTCCGCTATTGCTTCTGTGCGCACAGACGCGATTCCCTTGTCTCTTGCGAACACAGGGAACTCTGTGCATCCAAATCTACAGGCTAAGGACGCGTCTGCATATGTTTTGGTGAACAATCGAGTGTGCGTGTTCTGACAGCTGCCTCTATGCAGACGTCTCCACAGAGCCACTTCTGAATGCCCCGCAGCCCAGGACTGAATGGATACACTAACAAGTGCACCGGTGTGAGCAACCACATATGCAGAAGGACGTCTTTCATCTCACAGAAGCGCGAACGTCTTGGCGTTCAAGCACATGGCAGAAACAAGGTGTGAACAGATGAGCTGCTGCTATTTTCTCCGTTCGGCATGCTTCGTTGTAGCTCTCTTGCCGGTCGCCGGCTTAGCGGCTTGCTTTGCGCGACTAGCTCTGGGGAGAGAAGGAGATAGCGCCGGAAACCTCGCCTTTTGCCTTCTTCGGCGCTGGAACCTGGTTGCTGCGCCTTCTCTTTTTCCATGTGCACACACACGATTCCTCAGCGAAAACCATGCAGAAACCTTTCCACGAGCACCCAGGGATGTGCACCCAGCACCACGTGCACGCACACGCAGCTAGAGAAAAGCACCTACCTTTTCACACACTGATGCCTAAGCAAACGCGTGGCCACACACACGCACACATCCGCAAGCGCGCCTACTCCCATCTATTGAGGGAAAGACGGACGAGCTCTTTGGTTGCTCTTCACAGGCTTGTCCCTGATCTATAGCTGAGGGCAAACACTTGTGTGCTTGTGGGAGAGCCTGTGTCTTTCCTGGAAGCGTTTGGGAGTTTTGCTCAGACGCGTGTTTCCTCAAGTTCAAGAATCAAGATCTAGGATACCTGCAGACAGGTGCCTGTTTGTGTGGAGACAGTCTGTTTGAAACTGTGTTCCTCAGCGCCCGCTCTTTCTCCCCGTCGCTCCACACGCCTGGGAGTCCCTTTCTTTCTCTCCACAAGCACGTGTGTTGACTTCATCGCACATGTGCATCTGCACAAGCGTTGAGCTCAGCAGAGCGTGTCTCTTGACACTTGATGTGCGTTGGCTGTGTCTGCCTGCTCCAGTGAAGAGAGAAACGGGAAATCATCTTGGTAGAGGCAACAAAGCAAAAGCGAGGCAGGATTGACATCTGCTCAACAGAGACGGATTCCCTGCGCTGACACAGTTCACAGTTACACGAGAAGCAATCTGAGCGGTCCGTCGACCGGAGACGTGTTTCCCAAGAGGTCGTTTAGCGAGTGAACAGCAGTGTGCGCGACTTTCAGGAGTGTGCCTGGAAAGTGCCAGAATCACCAGGAGCATCTGTGCAAAAGCTGCTGCCTCTGTGACCGCATTGAGGCACGTTCCCGTGTCTGCGAGTATATAGACGGCTCTTTCGCGTTCACTCCGAGGGAAACGGTCCGCTATTGCTTCTGTGCGTACAGACGCGATTCCCTTGTCTCTTGCGAACACAGGGAACTCTGTGCATCCAAATCTACAGGCTAAGGACGCGTCTGCATATGTTTTGGTGAACAATCGAGTGTGCGTGTTCTGACAGCTGCCTCTATGCAGACGTCTCCACAGAGCCACTTCTGAATGCCCCGCAGCCCAGGACTGAATGGATACACTAACAAGTGCACCGGTGTGAGCAACCACATATGCAGAAGGACGTCTTTCATCTCACAGAAGCGCGAACGTCTTGGCGTTCAAGCACATGGCAGAAACAAGGTGTGAACAGATGAGCTGCTGCTATTTTCTCCGTTCGGCATGCTTCGTTGTAGCTCTCTTGCCGGTCGCCGGCTTAGCGGCTTGCTTTGCGCGACTAGCTCTGGGGAGAGAAGGAGATAGCGCCGGAAACCTCGCCTTTTGCCTTCTTCGGCGCTGGAACCTGGTTGCTGCGCCTTCTCTTTGTCCATGTGCACACACACGATTCCTCAGCGAAAACCATGCAGAAACCTTTCCACGAGCACCCAGGGATGTGCACCCAGCACCACGTGCACGCACACGCAGCTAGAGAAAAGCACCTACCTTTTCACACACTGATGCCTAAGCAAACGCGTGGCCACACACACGCACACATCCGCAAGCGCGCCTACTCCCATCTATTGAGGGAAAGACGGACGAGCTCTTTGGTTGCTCTTCACAGGCTTGTCCCTGATCTATAGCTGAGGGCAAACACTTGTGTGCTTGTGGGAGAGCCTGTGTCTTTCCTGGAAGCGTTTGGGAGTTTTGCTCAGACGCGTGTTTCCTCAAGTTCAAGAATCAAGATCTAGGATACCTGCAGACAGGTGCCTGTTTGTGTGGAGACAGTCTGTTTGAAACTGTGTTCCTCAGCGCCCGCTCTTTCTCCCCGTCGCTCCACACGCCTGGGAGTCCCTTTCTTTCTCTCCACAAGCACGTGTGTTGACTTCGTCGCACATGTGCATCTGCACAAGCGTTGAGCTCAGCAGAGCGTGTCTCTTGACACTTGATGTGCGTTGGCTGTGTCTGCCTGCTCCAGTGAAGAGAGAAACGGGAAATCATCTTGGTAGAGGCAACAAAGCAAAAGCGAGGCAGGATTGACATCTGCTCAACAGAGACGGATTCCCTGCGCTGACACAGTTCACAGTTACACGAGAAGCAATCTGAGCGGTCCGTCGACCGGAGACGTGTTTCCCAAGAGGTCGTTTAGCGAGTGAACAGCAGTGTGCGCGACTTTCAGGAGTGTGCCTGGAAAGTGCCAGAATCACCAGGAGCATCTGTGCAAAAGCTGCTGCCTCTGTGACCGCATTGAGGCACGTTCGCGTGTCTGCGAGTATATAGACGGCTCTTTCGCGTTCACTCCGAGGGAAACGGTCCGCTATTGCTTCTGTGCGCACAGACGCGATTCCCTTGTCTCTTGCGAACACAGGGAACTCTGTGCATCCAAATCTACAGGCTAAGGACGCGTCTGCATATGTTTTGGTGAACAATCGAGTGTGCGTGTTCTGACAGCTGCCTCTATGCAGACGTCTCCACAGAGCCACTTCTGAATGCCCCGCAGCCCAGGACTGAATGGATACACTAACAAGTGCACCGGTGTGAGCAACCACATATGCAGAAGGACGTCTTTCATCTCACAGAAGCGCGAACGTCTTGGCGTTCAAGCACATGGCAGAAACAAGGTGTGAACAGATGAGCTGCTGCTATTTTCTCCGTTCGGCATGCTTCGTTGTAGCTCTCTTGCCGGTCGCCGGCTTAGCGGCTTGCTTTGCGCGACTAGCTCTGGGGAGAGAAGGAGATAGCGCCGGAAACCTCGCCTTTTGCCTTCTTCGGCGCTGGAACCTGGTTGCTGCGCCTTCTCTTTGTCCATGTGCACACACACGATTCCTCAGCGAAAACCATGCAGAAACCTTTCCACGAGCACCCAGGGATGTGCACCCAGCACCACGTGCACGCACACGCAGCTAGAGAAAAGCACCTACCTTTTCACACACTGATGCCTAAGCAAACGCGTGGCCACACACACGCACACATCCGCAAGCGCGCCTACTCCCATCTATTGAGGGAAAGACGGACGAGCTCTTTGGTTGCTCTTCACAGGCTTGTCCCTGATCTATAGCTGAGGGCAAACACTTGTGTGCTTGTGGGAGAGCCTGTGTCTTTCCTGGAAGCGTTTGGGAGTTTTGCTCAGACGCGTGTTTCCTCAAGTTCAAGAATCAAGATCTAGGATACCTGCAGACAGGTGCCTGTTTGTGTGGAGACAGTCTGTTTGAAACTGTGTTCCTCAGCGCCCGCTCTTTCTCCCCGTCGCTCCACACGCCTGGGAGTCCCTTTCTTTCTCTCCACAAGCACGTGTGTTGACTTCGTCGCACATGTGCATCTGCACAAGCGTTGAGCTCAGCAGAGCGTGTCTCTTGACACTTGATGTGCGTTGGCTGTGTCTGCCTGCTCCAGTGAAGAGAGAAACGGGAAATCATCTTGGTAGAGGCAACAAAGCAAAAGCGAGGCAGGATTGACATCTGCTCAACAGAGACGGATTCCCTGCGCTGACACAGTTCACAGTTACACGAGAAGCAATCTGAGCGGTCCGTCGACCGGAGACGTGTTTCCCAAGAGGTCGTTTAGCGAGTGAACAGCAGTGTGCGCGACTTTCAGGAGTGTGCCTGGAAAGTGCCAGAATCACCAGGAGCATCTGTGCAAAAGCTGCTGCCTCTGTGACCGCATTGAGGCACGTTCGCGTGTCTGCGAGTATATAGACGGCTCTTTCGCGTTCACTCCGAGGGAAACGGTCCGCTATTGCTTCTGTGCGCACAGACGCGATTCCCTTGTCTCTTGCGAACACAGGGAACTCTGTGCATCCAAATCTACAGGCTAAGGACGCGTCTGCATATGTTTTGGTGAACAATCGAGTGTGCGTGTTCTGACAGCTGCCTCTATGCAGACGTCTCCACAGAGCCACTTCTGAATGCCCCGCAGCCCAGGACTGAATGGATACACTAACAAGTGCACCGGTGTGAGCAACCACATATGCAGAAGGACGTCTTTCATCTCACAGAAGCGCGAACGTCTTGGCGTTCAAGCACATGGCAGAAACAAGGTGTGAACAGATGAGCTGCTGCTATTTTCTCCGTTCGGCATGCTTCGTTGTAGCTCTCTTGCCGGTCGCCGGCTTAGCGGCTTGCTTTGCGCGACTAGCTCTGGGGAGAGAAGGAGATAGCGCCGGAAACCTCGCCTTTTGCCTTCTTCGGCGCTGGAACCTGGTTGCTGCGCCTTCTCTTTGTCCATGTGCACACACACGATTCCTCAGCGAAAACCATGCAGAAACCTTTCCACGAGCACCCAGGGATGTGCACCCAGCACCACGTGCACGCACACGCAGCTAGAGAAAAGCACCTACCTTTTCACACACTGATGCCTAAGCAAACGCGTGGCCACACACACGCACACATCCGCAAGCGCGCCTACTCCCATCTATTGAGGGAAAGACGGACGAGCTCTTTGGTTGCTCTTCACAGGCTTGTCCCTGATCTATAGCTGAGGGCAAACACTTGTGTGCTTGTGGGAGAGCCTGTGTCTTTCCTGGAAGCGTTTGGGAGTTTTGCTCAGACGCGTGTTTCCTCAAGTTCAAGAATCAAGATCTAGGATACCTGCAGACAGGTGCCTGTTTGTGTGGAGACAGTCTGTTTGAAACTGTGTTCCTCAGCGCCCGCTCTTTCTCCCCGTCGCTCCACACGCCTGGGAGTCCCTTTCTTTCTCTCCACAAGCACGTGTGTTGACTTCATCGCACATGTGCATCTGCACAAGCGTTGAGCTCAGCAGAGCGTGTCTCTTGACACTTGATGTGCGTTGGCTGTGTCTGCCTGCTCCAGTGAAGAGAGAAACGGGAAATCATCTTGGTAGAGGCAACAAAGCAAAAGCGAGGCAGGATTGACATCTGCTCAACAGAGACGGATTCCCTGCGCTGACACAGTTCACAGTTACACGAGAAGCAATCTGAGCGGTCCGTCGACCGGAGACGTGTTTCCCAAGAGGTCGTTTAGCGAGTGAACAGCAGTGTGCGCGACTTTCAGGAGTGTGCCTGGAAAGTGCCAGAATCACCAGGAGCATCTGTGCAAAAGCTGCTGCCTCTGTGACCGCATTGAGGCACGTTCCCGTGTCTGCGAGTATATAGACGGCTCTTTCGCGTTCACTCCGAGGGAAACGGTCCGCTATTGCTTCTGTGCGTACAGACGCGATTCCCTTGTCTCTTGCGAACACAGGGAACTCTGTGCATCCAAATCTACAGGCTAAGGACGCGTCTGCATATGTTTTGGTGAACAATCGAGTGTGCGTGTTCTGACAGCTGCCTCTATGCAGACGTCTCCACAGAGCCACTTCTGAATGCCCCGCAGCCCAGGACTGAATGGATACACTAACAAGTGCACCGGTGTGAGCAACCACATATGCAGAAGGACGTCTTTCATCTCACAGAAGCGCGAACGTCTTGGCGTTCAAGCACATGGCAGAAACAAGGTGTGAACAGATGAGCTGCTGCTATTTTCTCCGTTCGGCATGCTTCGTTGTAGCTCTCTTGCCGGTCGCCGGCTTAGCGGCTTGCTTTGCGCGACTAGCTCTGGGGAGAGAAGGAGATAGCGCCGGAAACCTCGCCTTTTGCCTTCTTCGGCGCTGGAACCTGGTTGCTGCGCCTTCTCTTTGTCCATGTGCACACACACGATTCCTCAGCGAAAACCATGCAGAAACCTTTCCACGAGCACCCAGGGATGTGCACCCAGCACCACGTGCACGCACACGCAGCTAGAGAAAAGCACCTACCTTTTCACACACTGATGCCTAAGCAAACGCGTGGCCACACACACGCACACATCCGCAAGCGCGCCTACTCCCATCTATTGAGGGAAAGACGGACGAGCTCTTTGGTTGCTCTTCACAGGCTTGTCCCTGATCTATAGCTGAGGGCAAACACTTGTGTGCTTGTGGGAGAGCCTGTGTCTTTCCTGGAAGCGTTTGGGAGTTTTGCTCAGACGCGTGTTTCCTCAAGTTCAAGAATCAAGATCTAGGATACCTGCAGACAGGTGCCTGTTTGTGTGGAGACAGTCTGTTTGAAACTGTGTTCCTCAGCGCCCGCTCTTTCTCCCCGTCGCTCCACACGCCTGGGAGTCCCTTTCTTTCTCTCCACAAGCACGTGTGTTGACTTCGTCGCACATGTGCATCTGCACAAGCGTTGAGCTCAGCAGAGCGTGTCTCTTGACACTTGATGTGCGTTGGCTGTGTCTGCCTGCTCCAGTGAAGAGAGAAACGGGAAATCATCTTGGTAGAGGCAACAAAGCAAAAGCGAGGCAGGATTGACATCTGCTCAACAGAGACGGATTCCCTGCGCTGACACAGTTCACAGTTACACGAGAAGCAATCTGAGCGGTCCGTCGACCGGAGACGTGTTTCCCAAGAGGTCGTTTAGCGAGTGAACAGCAGTGTGCGCGACTTTCAGGAGTGTGCCTGGAAAGTGCCAGAATCACCAGGAGCATCTGTGCAAAAGCTGCTGCCTCTGTGACCGCATTGAGGCACGTTCGCGTGTCTGCGAGTATATAGACGGCTCTTTCGCGTTCACTCCGAGGGAAACGGTCCGCTATTGCTTCTGTGCGCACAGACGCGATTCCCTTGTCTCTTGCGAACACAGGGAACTCTGTGCATCCAAATCTACAGGCTAAGGACGCGTCTGCATATGTTTTGGTGAACAATCGAGTGTGCGTGTTCTGACAGCTGCCTCTATGCAGACGTCTCCACAGAGCCACTTCTGAATGCCCCGCAGCCCAGGACTGAATGGATACACTAACAAGTGCACCGGTGTGAGCAACCACATATGCAGAAGGACGTCTTTCATCTCACAGAAGCGCGAACGTCTTGGCGTTCAAGCACATGGCAGAAACAAGGTGTGAACAGATGAGCTGCTGCTATTTTCTCCGTTCGGCATGCTTCGTTGTAGCTCTCTTGCCGGTCGCCGGCTTAGCGGCTTGCTTTGCGCGACTAGCTCTGGGGAGAGAAGGAGATAGCGCCGGAAACCTCGCCTTTTGCCTTCTTCGGCGCTGGAACCTGGTTGCTGCGCCTTCTCTTTGTCCATGTGCACACACACGATTCCTCAGCGAAAACCATGCAGAAACCTTTCCACGAGCACCCAGGGATGTGCACCCAGCACCACGTGCACGCACACGCAGCTAGAGAAAAGCACCTACCTTTTCACACACTGATGCCTAAGCAAACGCGTGGCCACACACACGCACACATCCGCAAGCGCGCCTACTCCCATCTATTGAGGGAAAGACGGACGAGCTCTTTGGTTGCTCTTCACAGGCTTGTCCCTGATCTATAGCTGAGGGCAAACACTTGTGTGCTTGTGGGAGAGCCTGTGTCTTTCCTGGAAGCGTTTGGGAGTTTTGCTCAGACGCGTGTTTCCTCAAGTTCAAGAATCAAGATCTAGGATACCTGCAGACAGGTGCCTGTTTGTGTGGAGACAGTCTGTTTGAAACTGTGTTCCTCAGCGCCCGCTCTTTCTCCCCGTCGCTCCACACGCCTGGGAGTCCCTTTCTTTCTCTCCACAAGCACGTGTGTTGACTTCGTCGCACATGTGCATCTGCACAAGCGTTGAGCTCAGCAGAGCGTGTCTCTTGACACTTGATGTGCGTTGGCTGTGTCTGCCTGCTCCAGTGAAGAGAGAAACGGGAAATCATCTTGGTAGAGGCAACAAAGCAAAAGCGAGGCAGGATTGACATCTGCTCAACAGAGACGGATTCCCTGCGCTGACACAGTTCACAGTTACACGAGAAGCAATCTGAGCGGTCCGTCGACCGGAGACGTGTTTCCCAAGAGGTCGTTTAGCGAGTGAACAGCAGTGTGCGCGACTTTCAGGAGTGTGCCTGGAAAGTGCCAGAATCACCAGGAGCATCTGTGCAAAAGCTGCTGCCTCTGTGACCGCATTGAGGCACGTTCGCGTGTCTGCGAGTATATAGACGGCTCTTTCGCGTTCACTCCGAGGGAAACGGTCCGCTATTGCTTCTGTGCGCACAGACGCGATTCCCTTGTCTCTTGCGAACACAGGGAACTCTGTGCATCCAAATCTACAGGCTAAGGACGCGTCTGCATATGTTTTGGTGAACAATCGAGTGTGCGTGTTCTGACAGCTGCCTCTATGCAGACGTCTCCACAGAGCCACTTCTGAATGCCCCGCAGCCCAGGACTGAATGGATACACTAACAAGTGCACCGGTGTGAGCAACCACATATGCAGAAGGACGTCTTTCATCTCACAGAAGCGCGAACGTCTTGGCGTTCAAGCACATGGCAGAAACAAGGTGTGAACAGATGAGCTGCTGCTATTTTCTCCGTTCGGCATGCTTCGTTGTAGCTCTCTTGCCGGTCGCCGGCTTAGCGGCTTGCTTTGCGCGACTAGCTCTGGGGAGAGAAGGAGATAGCGCCGGAAACCTCGCCTTTTGCCTTCTTCGGCGCTGGAACCTGGTTGCTGCGCCTTCTCTTTGTCCATGTGCACACACACGATTCCTCAGCGAAAACCATGCAGAAACCTTTCCACGAGCACCCAGGGATGTGCACCCAGCACCACGTGCACGCACACGCAGCTAGAGAAAAGCACCTACCTTTTCACACACTGATGCCTAAGCAAACGCGTGGCCACACACACGCACACATCCGCAAGCGCGCCTACTCCCATCTATTGAGGGAAAGACGGACGAGCTCTTTGGTTGCTCTTCACAGGCTTGTCCCTGATCTATAGCTGAGGGCAAACACTTGTGTGCTTGTGGGAGAGCCTGTGTCTTTCCTGGAAGCGTTTGGGAGTTTTGCTCAGACGCGTGTTTCCTCAAGTTCAAGAATCAAGATCTAGGATACCTGCAGACAGGTGCCTGTTTGTGTGGAGACAGTCTGTTTGAAACTGTGTTCCTCAGCGCCCGCTCTTTCTCCCCGTCGCTCCACACGCCTGGGAGTCCCTTTCTTTCTCTCCACAAGCACGTGTGTTGACTTCGTCGCACATGTGCATCTGCACAAGCGTTGAGCTCAGCAGAGCGTGTCTCTTGACACTTGATGTGCGTTGGCTGTGTCTGCCTGCTCCAGTGAAGAGAGAAACGGGAAATCATCTTGGTAGAGGCAACAAAGCAAAAGCGAGGCAGGATTGACATCTGCTCAACAGAGACGGATTCCCTGCGCTGACACAGTTCACAGTTACACGAGAAGCAATCTGAGCGGTCCGTCGACCGGAGACGTGTTTCCCAAGAGGTCGTTTAGCGAGTGAACAGCAGTGTGCGCGACTTTCAGGAGTGTGCCTGGAAAGTGCCAGAATCACCAGGAGCATCTGTGCAAAAGCTGCTGCCTCTGTGACCGCATTGAGGCACGTTCGCGTGTCTGCGAGTATATAGACGGCTCTTTCGCGTTCACTCCGAGGGAAACGGTCCGCTATTGCTTCTGTGCGCACAGACGCGATTCCCTTGTCTCTTGCGAACACAGGGAACTCTGTGCATCCAAATCTACAGGCTAAGGACGCGTCTGCATATGTTTTGGTGAACAATCGAGTGTGCGTGTTCTGACAGCTGCCTCTATGCAGACGTCTCCACAGAGCCACTTCTGAATGCCCCGCAGCCCAGGACTGAATGGATACACTAACAAGTGCACCGGTGTGAGCAACCACATATGCAGAAGGACGTCTTTCATCTCACAGAAGCGCGAACGTCTTGGCGTTCAAGCACATGGCAGAAACAAGGTGTGAACAGATGAGCTGCTGCTATTTTCTCCGTTCGGCATGCTTCGTTGTAGCTCTCTTGCCGGTCGCCGGCTTAGCGGCTTGCTTTGCGCGACTAGCTCTGGGGAGAGAAGGAGATAGCGCCGGAAACCTCGCCTTTTGCCTTCTTCGGCGCTGGAACCTGGTTGCTGCGCCTTCTCTTTGTCCATGTGCACACACACGATTCCTCAGCGAAAACCATGCAGAAACCTTTCCACGAGCACCCAGGGATGTGCACCCAGCACCACGTGCACGCACACGCAGCTAGAGAAAAGCACCTACCTTTTCACACACTGATGCCTAAGCAAACGCGTGGCCACACACACGCACACATCCGCAAGCGCGCCTACTCCCATCTATTGAGGGAAAGACGGACGAGCTCTTTGGTTGCTCTTCACAGGCTTGTCCCTGATCTATAGCTGAGGGCAAACACTTGTGTGCTTGTGGGAGAGCCTGTGTCTTTCCTGGAAGCGTTTGGGAGTTTTGCTCAGACGCGTGTTTCCTCAAGTTCAAGAATCAAGATCTAGGATACCTGCAGACAGGTGCCTGTTTGTGTGGAGACAGTCTGTTTGAAACTGTGTTCCTCAGCGCCCGCTCTTTCTCCCCGTCGCTCCACACGCCTGGGAGTCCCTTTCTTTCTCTCCACAAGCACGTGTGTTGACTTCGTCGCACATGTGCATCTGCACAAGCGTTGAGCTCAGCAGAGCGTGTCTCTTGACACTTGATGTGCGTTGGCTGTGTCTGCCTGCTCCAGTGAAGAGAGAAACGGGAAATCATCTTGGTAGAGGCAACAAAGCAAAAGCGAGGCAGGATTGACATCTGCTCAACAGAGACGGATTCCCTGCGCTGACACAGTTCACAGTTACACGAGAAGCAATCTGAGCGGTCCGTCGACCGGAGACGTGTTTCCCAAGAGGTCGTTTAGCGAGTGAACAGCAGTGTGCGCGACTTTCAGGAGTGTGCCTGGAAAGTGCCAGAATCACCAGGAGCATCTGTGCAAAAGCTGCTGCCTCTGTGACCGCATTGAGGCACGTTCCCGTGTCTGCGAGTATATAGACGGCTCTTTCGCGTTCACTCCGAGGGAAACGGTCCGCTATTGCTTCTGTGCGTACAGACGCGATTCCCTTGTCTCTTGCGAACACAGGGAACTCTGTGCATCCAAATCTACAGGCTAAGGACGCGTCTGCATATGTTTTGGTGAACAATCGAGTGTGCGTGTTCTGACAGCTGCCTCTATGCAGACGTCTCCACAGAGCCACTTCTGAATGCCCCGCAGCCCAGGACTGAATGGATACACTAACAAGTGCACCGGTGTGAGCAACCACATATGCAGAAGGACGTCTTTCATCTCACAGAAGCGCGAACGTCTTGGCGTTCAAGCACATGGCAGAAACAAGGTGTGAACAGATGAGCTGCTGCTATTTTCTCCGTTCGGCATGCTTCGTTGTAGCTCTCTTGCCGGTCGCCGGCTTAGCGGCTTGCTTTGCGCGACTAGCTCTGGGGAGAGAAGGAGATAGCGCCGGAAACCTCGCCTTTTGCCTTCTTCGGCGCTGGAACCTGGTTGCTGCGCCTTCTCTTTGTCCATGTGCACACACACGATTCCTCAGCGAAAACCATGCAGAAACCTTTCCACGAGCACCCAGGGATGTGCACCCAGCACCACGTGCACGCACACGCAGCTAGAGAAAAGCACCTACCTTTTCACACACTGATGCCTAAGCAAACGCGTGGCCACACACACGCACACATCCGCAAGCGCGCCTACTCCCATCTATTGAGGGAAAGACGGACGAGCAACGTCCTGACAGGCTTGAGGGGAAAAACGTCCGTTGACGGTTGGCGTACTGCACGCCCGCCTACGGGGCTGCAGGGGAATCCACATTTGGAAGGTACCTGAAGATGTGTGCCTGTTTTTGGAGCTCCGCTAGTAGGGTAGCAAAGACACTCGTAGGCAGTACTGAATGCTGCTCCGTGCTACTTCTCCTCCGCTGGCAAATGCTTCACAGTCGCCCTAGGAAAGACGTTTAACAATCGATCTCCAAGAGGAACGAAACACATGATGCCATAAGGCGAAAGAATAGCAGGGCATCTCTTCACAGGCTTGTCCCTGATCTATAGCTGAGGGCAAACACTTGTGTGCTTGTGGGAGAGCCTGTGTCTTTCCTGGAAGCGTTTGGGAGTTTTGCTCAGACGCGTGTTTCCTCAAGTTCAAGAATCAAGATCTAGGATACCTGCAGACAGGTGCCTGTTTGTGTGGAGACAGTCTGTTTGAAACTGTGTTCCTCAGCGCCCGCTCTTTCTCCCCGTCGCTCCACACGCCTGGGAGTCCCTTTCTTTCTCTCCACAAGCACGTGTGTTGACTTCGTCGCACATGTGCATCTGCACAAGCGTTGAGCTCAGCAGAGCGTGTCTCTTGACACTTGATGTGCGTTGGCTGTGTCTGCCTGCTCCAGTGAAGAGAGAAACGGGAAATCATCTTGGTAGAGGCAACAAAGCAAAAGCGAGGCAGGATTGACATCTGCTCAACAGAGACGGATTCCCTGCGCTGACACAGTTCACAGTTACACGAGAAGCAATCTGAGCGGTCCGTCGACCGGAGACGTGTTTCCCAAGAGGTCGTTTAGCGAGTGAACAGCAGTGTGCGCGACTTTCAGGAGTGTGCCTGGAAAGTGCCAGAATCACCAGGAGCATCTGTGCAAAAGCTGCTGCCTCTGTGACCGCATTGAGGCACGTTCGCGTGTCTGCGAGTATATAGACGGCTCTTTCGCGTTCACTCCGAGGGAAACGGTCCGCTATTGCTTCTGTGCGCACAGACGCGATTCCCTTGTCTCTTGCGAACACAGGGAACTCTGTGCATCCAAATCTACAGGCTAAGGACGCGTCTGCATATGTTTTGGTGAACAATCGAGTGTGCGTGTTCTGACAGCTGCCTCTATGCAGACGTCTCCACAGAGCCACTTCTGAATGCCCCGCAGCCCAGGACTGAATGGATACACTAACAAGTGCACCGGTGTGAGCAACCACATATGCAGAAGGACGTCTTTCATCTCACAGAAGCGCGAACGTCTTGGCGTTCAAGCACATGGCAGAAACAAGGTGTGAACAGATGAGCTGCTGCTATTTTCTCCGTTCGGCATGCTTCGTTGTAGCTCTCTTGCCGGTCGCCGGCTTAGCGGCTTGCTTTGCGCGACTAGCTCTGGGGAGAGAAGGAGATAGCGCCGGAAACCTCGCCTTTTGCCTTCTTCGGCGCTGGAACCTGGTTGCTGCGCCTTCTCTTTGTCCATGTGCACACACACGATTCCTCAGCGAAAACCATGCAGAAACCTTTCCACGAGCACCCAGGGATGTGCACCCAGCACCACGTGCACGCACACGCAGCTAGAGAAAAGCACCTACCTTTTCACACACTGATGCCTAAGCAAACGCGTGGCCACACACACGCACACATCCGCAAGCGCGCCTACTCCCATCTATTGAGGGAAAGACGGACGAGCTCTTTGGTTGCTCTTCACAGGCTTGTCCCTGATCTATAGCTGAGGGCAAACACTTGTGTGCTTG